>NW_027186289.1:126596-167097 GCF_028583685.1 Petaurus breviceps papuanus | reverse complement strand
AAAGAAAGAAAGAAAGAAAGAAAGAAAGAAAGAAAGAAAGAAAGAAAAAGAAAGAGGAAAGAAACTATTTGTACAAAAATATTTATAGCAACTCTTTTCGTGGTGGCAAAGAATTGGAAATTGAGGGGATTCTCAGTTGGGGAATGGTTGAGCAGGTTGTGATATATGAATGTAATATTGTGCTGTAAGAAATGATAAGCAGGAGATTTCAGAAAAAAACTAGAAAGAGTTACATGAATGGATACAAGGTGAAATGATTAGAACCAGGTACACATTGTACACAGTTAAAAACAATATTATACAATGATTAACTGTGAATGACGTAGCTATTTTTGGCAATACAACAGCCCAAGAAAATTCCTGAAGGACTTATTTTGAAAAATGCTACCTCTCTCCAGAGAAAAAATGGAGAGAGTAAATACAGATTAAAGCATACTTTTTTTTAATTTGTCTATTTTCCTTTTTTTTTGGCCTGTGTTTTCTTTTGCAGTAGGATTAATATGGAAATGTGTTTTACATGACTACACATACATAACCCATATAAAACTGCTTACCTTCTCAATGGAGAAGGAGGGAAAGGAGGGAGAGAGAAGTTTTGTGACTCTAAATTTTAAGAAACAAAATTTTTTAATTGTTTTTTACATGCAATTGAGGGAAAATAAATTATTAAATATGTATTTTTATATTAGTAGTTGTTACATAAGTTGAAACACACTGTGCAACCCAAGATGTAAAGCATATGAATTAATGGTATTATACAAGTAAATGTGGGAGAGATTCAGTGGAATGTTAGACTGGAATATAATCGGGAAATAAAAGGAGATGGACTCAAGAAAAATAGGAAGAGTAAAGTGAGAAAGAAAGATCAGTTCTAAAGTTAGTAGGCAAAGTTCAATGTGGGGCTCAGGGCAATGGGAGGAGGTATAATTGTGGAGAGAAGTTTGAGCAAGGAGAGATGGTGGTGGAACACTAAAGGAAAGTGGAGTCTGCTTATACTGATAGTGTGAATGGAAAGTAACATGGAGTCAGGAGTTTGGAGTTTGGGGAAGAAGCTTGAGAAGGTTTTTCTTTTCTCTTATTGAGATAAAAAGGATATTAAAAAAAAAGATTTGGAGAAGGGTCTGTTAGCAATTTCAGTCAGAAAATAAATATTTTATCAGGTTCTAACAGCAAATGAAAACTGTAGAAATATATTTTGCAACCAGGAATCACTTAGCTATAGCATACTAAAAGTCTGCCTTTGAATGACCATTGGGATGGATCACAGTCCTTCGAGTTTCATTTGCTCCAAAAAGACATGGAAAAGAATATGGGAGTGCAACTCTGTCTTTGAAAGGGAGCTGACTGAAAACAGTAGCCTCTAAAATTTGAGGTGCTGACACCTAATGGCCCTTGGGAAAACTGAGGTTTTGGATGTAGGCATTTGTGTTTGTAAACCTCAATTTGATTTGGCTAAAGTTTATCCTGTAACTAAATCATAATGTAGTACCATTTACAATGAGATATGTGGGATTATGATCATTCTAGCATGACAAAACTTTAGACAAAGTGCAGTTGCTATTTGGCAATAAGGCCAAATGCTTAGAAACTGCATGGGCTAGGAAAAGCCGGATTCAAATTCAGTGTCAGACATGGATTAGCTTCATCTATAAAATGGGACAATATTAGCACTTACCTCCCAGGGTTGTTTTGAGGATGAAATGAGATAATAATTGTAAAGTGCATAGCACAGTGCAAGGAAAATTTTAAGCACCTTATAAATCCTAACTACTATTATTTTTATAAGTGTAACTCCTTGAGGAAGCTAGCTGGCACAGTAGATATGGTACTGTGCTTGGAATCAGGAAGATTTCTGTTCACACCTGGTTCCAGATAGTAAATATATGACCCAGGGTAAGTCACTTTACCCCATTTGCCTCATCTGTAAAATGGGCTGGGGAAGAAAGTGGCAAACCACTCAAGTATCTTTGCCAAGAAAACCCAAAATGGGGTCACAAAGACTCAGACACAACTGAAATACCAAAACAATAATGACTACTACAACACTACTGCTACTATGACTGCGACCATGAATGTGACGATGATGACTACAATGACAACTACTGCAATTAGTACAGAAGGTAAACTTGATGGACGGTGATTTTCTCTATAAGGGGATTCAGAAATGCCTTCAAAATAATTGATATGATGTGATTGGAAAAATGGGTCACATTTTGGAAATGAATAATATTGTCTACTTATTGTTAGTCTTCTAGCTTTTCTGGTTGTGGAAAATTATTGGAGAGGAAATGCTGTTAAATTGAAAAGTAATAACCAGAGAGTATTGTGCTTGTATCATTAGAAAAGTAACTTCTCTTAATCTGGATGCAGTTAAACTATGAACTGAGCTGGTAAAGAATGTGTTCACATTTAAAACTATGAAGTATTTAATTTGCATTTTTTCCAATTTTGCTTTAAAACGGATGATAATAGTTAATTACTTGGGGAAAAGAAAGTACTGCAGACCTCTGAAGTTGTTCTAATTTGTGGGGTTTCTTGGGACTTTCTGTTTGGGTAGAAACAAAAGATCTTATCAACCCTGTGAGAGAAGCTTAAAATAAAGGTGTGGTTTGATGAGGAACTGAGACCAAGCCAAAGTGAGAGAAATTACAAGTTTTCTCTTATTTCTTTTTTTTTTCAAATGCTTTATTAACTTCTGATTTACATCATTCATTTCCGTTATTTAAATATTTTATTTTAAAACTTTGAATTCCAGATTCATTCCCTTCCTCCCTTGTCACCCACCCTTACTGGGAAGATAAGCAGTTCAGTATAGGATGTACATTTGTAGCTAATGCAAAACAATAACATAGTAGATATATTGTAAAAGACTGACTATATTTCCCTCCCTCCTATCCCACCTCCCACTTGTTCTATTCTCTATTTTGATCCCATCCCTTTTCAAAAGTGGGTGCTTCCAACTTCCCTCCCGCCCAGCCTGCCCTCCCCTCCATCATCCCCCTCTCATCCCCTTCCCCCCCTACTCTCCTGTAGGGCAAGATACCCTATTTAGTGTGTATTTCATTCCCTCCTCAAGCCAAATTCAATGGGAATAAGGTTGACCCATACCCTTTTGCTTTCCTATTCTTCCCCTCCATTGTAACCATTTCCCCTTGCCTCTTCTATATGAGATAGTTTACCCCATTCTGTCTCTCCCCATCTTCTCTCATTGTATTCCTCTCTCACCTCTTAATTTCACCTTTTAAGTAGCATCCCTTCCTGCTAAATTGGTCCTGTGCCCTCTATCTATGTATACCTGTAAACATATATACACACATTCACATATGTATTCATATATATATATATATATATATACATATATATATATATTTCTATTCCTTTCAACTACTGAGAAAAGTTTCATAGGTTACATTTATTGTTTTTCCATGTAGGAATGTTAATAGTTCAACTTTGATAAGTTCCTTATGATTCCTGTTCCCTGTTTACCTTCTCATGCTTCTCTTGCTTCTTGTATCTGAATGTCAAATTTTCTATTCAACTCTGGATTTTTCATCAAGAATGCTTTAAAGTCCTCTATTCCACTGAATGACCATATTTTCCCCTGGAACATGATACTCAGTTTTGATGGGTAGGTGACTCTTGGTTTTAATCCCAGCTCCTTTGACCTCTGGAATATCATATTCCAAGCCCTTTGATCCCTCAGTGTAGAAGCTGCCAGATCCTAGGTTATCCTGATTGTGTTTCCACAATATTCAAATTGTTTCTTCCTGGCTGCTTGTAATATTCTCTCTTTAATCTGGGAATTCCGGAACCTGGCTATAATACTCCTGGGAGTTTTCTTTTTGGGATCTTTTTTGAGAGGTGATCGGTGGATTCTTTTAACCTCCATTTTGCCCTCTGGTTCTAAAACATCAGGGCAGTTTTCTTTGAGAACTTCCTGGAGGATGATTTCTAGGTTCTTACTTTGATCATGGCTTTCAGGTAGTCCAATAATTTTTAAATTATCTCTCCTGGATCTATTTTCCAGGTCAGTGGTTTTTCCCACGAGATATTTCACATTGCCTTCTATTCTTTCATTTGTTTGGATCTGTTTAACAGCATCTTGATTTCTCATAAAGTCATTAACTTCTATTTGATCCAATCTAATTCTGAAGCAATGATTCTCCTCATTGAGTTTTTGAAATTCTTTTTCCATCTGGCAAATTCAGCTTTTTAAGGCACTTTTCTCCTCATTGCCTTTTTGAGCCTCTTTTGCCATTTGAGTTAGTCTATTTTTTAAGGTATTATTTTCCTCAGTAAGGCTGTTCTCATTTCATAATTTTCTTGCATTGTTCTCATTTCTCTTCCCAATTTTTCCTCCACTTTTCTTATCTACCTCTTAAGGTCCTCTATGGCCTGTAACCAGCTCATATTTTCCTTGGAAGCTTTTGGTGCAGGAGTTCTGACTTCACTGTCTTCCTCCTGTTCCATGCTTTGCTCCTTTTTGTCCCCAAAATAGGAGTCTAATGTTGGAATCTTCTGTCTGCTTTGTTTCCTTTGCCTGGTCATGTTGCCCCTCAGTCACTGGCCCCTGGGCTTTTTGCCACAGTAGGACTCTGCCACAAGACAGGGGAGCTTGGTCCCAAACTCTGGGGTTTTCTCAGCTGCCGGAGGTATTAGATTAGATGGGTGCCCTCTCTGAGGTCTCCACACGCTCTGGCAAGATGGACACACAACCCAGGACCTCCACCCTAGACAGCAATCCAGATCCAAGCAGGTTAAAGCAAGAGCAATTACCCCTCAGACTGGTCGCTTGGTCCCCCTACACTCTGCAGACCAGGAGCTGAAGCTGCCACATGGTGCTGGCTGGTTGTGCCGGTGTCTCAGCAGCTTCTCGCCCCAGGGGCAAAAGCCACACACTCCCACTTACTGGGTCCCAAAGTCCAGACTGCACTGACCTCTCACTTTGTCTTTCGAATCCATGTGTTGATAAATCTGGAAACAGCCACAGCTACTACTGATCTGGAGTCCCTTGGGCCAGTGGCTGGTCAGGCCCACCCTGGGGCTAGGCTTGGATCCCAGCTGCGCTGGCCAATTCCTGCCAGCCTGTCAGGCTGTCCTCAGCAGGAGGTTAGCTTCTCTGTGTCATTTTGTTGGTTCTGCAGCTCCAAAGTTTTAGAGTCCCCTTTTTACATTGATTGGGGAAGGTGGAAGCCAAAGCAGCGGGGAGGTCCTGCTTCTACTCCACCATCTAAAATTACAAGTTTTCTTATAGTAAAGAGTGAATCTTTCTAATAAGTTGTTTTGCCATTGCTTGTGAAAATTAGGGAAGTGAACCTGTATAATTTGGTGTATTAGCAAGCACCCTAGCATCCCTGGAATAGCCTGCTAGCACAGTTTCTTTTTAACTGCTTTGTAAAGGACAGACTTAAAGGGGTTAACAATCCTACTTTAATTACAGAGAAAGAAGTGAGCATAGAAAACACAAACAGAGAAATTAACACAAAGACCAACAGATAGGATTCCAGTTGTC
Organism: Petaurus breviceps papuanus; assembly: GCF_028583685.1. Lineage (NCBI taxonomy): Eukaryota > Metazoa > Chordata > Mammalia > Diprotodontia > Petauridae > Petaurus > Petaurus breviceps. The sequence goes on along the minus strand of NW_027186289.1, from coordinate 161,585 downwards.
TGGAACATAGCAATATTGCTATACGCTTTACATACCACCCTGGATCGAGGGAGCACAGACATCTAAGCTATTGGGGGGCTCTGAACATATGACTACTCAGAGCCTCAACCAAGAAATCAAAAGATCCTTCTCATAAGGGAACCCCCAAAATAAAATTCCAACCCCCCAGAATATATAACAAAGACTTAGCCCCTGATTGACTCAGAACCAGAAGGCATGAAACCTACTTTACTCTGCATAGCTGTGAATTATCAAGGTTCAAAGGGGATGAATCCTTCAGATGATTACAATTTAGCCTGAGACTGGGAAACTGAAATCCAGCAACAAGAAAGAAAAAACAACAACAAAAATCCCACCTTGCTTATGCTTATGTATGCATTGAAAATTAAATCTTTTAAAGAAATTTAATCTATTTATAGTCATATGAAAAAATGTTCTGAATCACTATTGATTAGAGAAATACCAATTAAGACACATCTGAGGTATCACTTCACACTATCAGATTGGTGAATATAACAGAAAAAGAAAATAATACATGTCGGAGGGGATATGGGAAAATTAGGACATTGGTGCATTCTTGATGGAGTTGTGAACTGATCCAATCATTCTGGAGAGTAACTTGGAACTATACCCAAAGGGTTATAAAATTGTGCGTACCAGGGGGAAGCTAGGTGGCACAGTGAATAGAGCATGGTCCCTGGAGTCAGGAGGACCTGAGTTAAAATCCAGACTTAGACACTTAACACTTATTAGCCATGTGACCTTGGGCAAGTCATTTAACCCCAATTGCCCTACCTTCCCCGCTCCAAAATAAAAGCAAAATTAAAAATTGGGTACACCCTTTGATCCCCAATAACACCACTAGGTCTGTATCCCAAAGAGATAAAAAGGGAGGAGTGAGGGTCTATTTGTACAGAAATATTGATAGCAACTTTTTCTACTGATAAAGTTATACTCACACCATAGGCAGCATGGGCTCAAACACAGGGGTGTGGCAGTGAAATGATGACACAAGCCAGGCAGGAACTATGAGGGTAGTCCGTTTATTTATTCTGGGGCAAGGATTTTTATAACAGAGGTGGTTACATCCAATTTTCTCGTGGAAAAAAATGATTAACCGGCTTGTATTTAATTATCGGCAGCTGTGCAATTTTTGGGAGTCACTTCTTGGTAATCATGCCCTGTTTCCTTGCTAGCCACAGAAAGATGGTAAGCCAACACTCTGAGCCATAATTAGCCCACATGGGGATCCATGTCTAGGGGAATCCAGGTCCAGACTCCACCCATGAATGGACTGGTTCATCTTGGCCCTCAACAGTAAAGAACTGGAAAATGAGTGGATGCCCATCAATCAGGAAATGGCTGAACAAGTTGTGGTATATGGAAGATTATTGAGCGATAAGATTTATATATCTGCTATAAGGCTGATTTCAGAAAAACCTGAAAGACTTATATGAATTGATGCAAAGTGAAATGAGCAGAACCAGGAGGACATTGTATAAGGTAATAGCAACACTGTATTATGATCAACTGTGAATGACTAAGCTATTCTCACCAATATAATGATCTAAGACAATTCCAAAGGACACATGATGAAAAATGCTATCCACCTCCAGAGAAAGAATTGATGGGGTCTGAATGTAAATCAAAGCATAATATTTTTCACTTTCTGCATTTTTCAGGTTTTTCCTTTGGGTCTGTGTCTTCTTTCAGAACATAACTAATATGATAATATGTTTTGTATGATTGAACATGTATACCTATATCAAATTACCATCTCTGAAAGGGAGAAGTTGTGAGAGAGAGAGAGGGAGGAAAACGTTTGGGACTCAAAAAATTTCTTAAATAAATGTCAAAAATTATCTTTACTGGAATAAAAATTGAAGTATTTTTTTAAGTTTGAATCTTTGAGCCAACTTAGTAACAATAATCCTTAAACTCAAAGATTTCATTTTTCCCTCAGGGGTTAATAGGCAATATGGATATATGTTAGTCTATTGGCTTACAGTAGCCAGAATTTTTCTAGAGTTTTAAGTCAACAAACATTTAATACAATTCACTCTTTTTTGTGAAATTGCAGAATGTGATTATTCTTAATTCCTAATGATTTCTGCTCCAGAATGGATATAAACTGGGAAGTTAATAAGACAAGGTCTTATATATTCTTATATGTCCTTATTGTTAACCATGATTGCAACATAAGAAAAATCATAATAACCTAGCTTTAAAGTGTGATTAATGAATTTTGCTTTCAAGTGGAATGTCTTAAAACTAATTTGATAATGTTCTGGATTTTGATTTATTTTTTATTTTGTTATTAATTAATGAAATAAAACAAGCATTTCCATGACATAGCATAATAAAAAGATGATTTTACATGAAACTTTACATCTACTAAGCACAATTTGCTATTCAAACCAAATATACAACAAAATTATCATATATATTTCTTTTTATTCTTCCCTCTCCCACTGAGATGCCTACCATTAGACACAAATAGGTGTATATGTAAAATTATTCTGTACATACTTCTATGTATCATTATTTCTCTAGCTCTAGATTGTGTTTTTCTTCTATGCCCTTGAGAGTGCTTTCCCCTATAACATAGTACAATAACATGCTTCTATTTAACCGTTCATTCTCTGGATGCAGATAGTGTCTTTCTTCATAGGTCCTTTATAATTAATTTGAGTATTTATAATAGTCAAAATAACTTATTTGCTCAGTCATCCTTAAAACAATATTGCTATTACTATATACAATGTTCTCTTGGTTCTGCTCATTTATTATTTCATGGAAGTCTTCTCATGTTTTTTCTAAAATCATTGAGTTTTTCATTTCTTATATCACAGTAGTATTCCATTACAATCACATGCCACAACTTGTTCTGCCATTTCCCAATTTATTGGTATCCCCACCATTTCTAGTGCTTTGCCACCAAAAAGAGAGCTACTATAAACATTATAGAAATTCTAGGTTCTTCTCCTTTTTCCCTAATTATCTTTGGAAATACACCAAGTAGTGGTATTGCTGAGTCAAAAGGCATTGGTAGTTTAATAACTCTTTGCATATAATTCCAGATTGCTCTTCATGAATGATCGCTTCACCATTTCACCAACGATGAATTAGTGTCCCAATTTTTCTACAACCTATTCAGCATTTCTCACTTTCTCCCTTCCATCATTGTAACTAATAAAGGAAGTATAAAATAATATCTCAAGGTTGTTTTAATCTGCATTTGTCTAATCAATAATGATTCTGACCACTTTTTTCATATGACTATAAATTTTTTTTATTTCTTCATCATTAAACCACCTGTTTATATCCTTTGATCATTTATTAATTGGGTAATGACTCATGTTTTTATAGATTTGACTAAGAACTTTATTTTAGATCTAAGACTTTTATCTGATATAAAAGATAATCTATAAAAAGAAATTTTTCAGTTTTCTCCTTTTCTTCTGATCTTGGCTATATTTGTTTTACTGGTACAAAACATTCCTAATTTCATGTAATCAAAATTATTTTACACCTTACTTTGCTCACTATCTCTTGTTTGTTCATAAATTGTTTGGTTACCCATAAGTCTGATAAGTAATGTTTTCCACGTTCTTCTAATTTTCTTGTAAAATCTCTCTTTATATAGTACCTACTTTTACACAATCTTGATAAATGGTGTAAAATATTGCTCTATGCCCAGTTTCTACCATACCACTTTCCAGTTTTCCCAGCAATCTTTACCAAATAATGAATTCTTGTCCCAAAATATTACACTTGTCAAATACAAGGTTATTATGTTTATTTGTTGCTATAAATTATAAATCTGCTCTACTCCATTGATCTATCTTTCTATTTCTTAGCCACAGCCAGATAGTTTTGAAAATTACTGCCTCATAATATAATTCCAGATCTGGTGACGCTAAACTGCCTTCCTTTACATTTTTTTTTCATTATTTCCTTTGATATTCTTGATATTTTATTTTTCCAAATGAATTTTGTTATTACTTTTTCTAATTCAGTTAAAAATAATAGTTTAATTGGGATGGCATTGAATAAATAAATTAATTTGGATAAAATTATTATTTTTATTACATTGGCCCTGTCTACCCATGAATAATTAAGGTTTCTCCAATTCTTTAAATCTGATTTCACTTGCATAAAGTTTTTTTCATAATATTATTTATATAATTCTTGGGTTTGTTTTGGTAGGTGCGCTCCCAGGTATTTTATATAATCTAGGATTATTTTAAATAGGGTAATTTTTACTATCTCTTCTTGCAGAGCTTATTTTCTAATATATGAGAATGCTGATACTTTGTGTGGATTTACGGTATATCCTGCTGCTTTGCTAAAATTCATTGTTTCAGCTAACTTTTTAGTTGAGTCTTTGGGATTTTTCAAGTATATCATCATATCATCTGCAAAAAAGATAGTTTCATTATCCAAAAAAAATCCCTATTCTGATTCCTTCTATTTTTTTCTTCTCTTTTTGAAGTTGCTAGTGCACCCAATACAATCTAAAATGATATTAGTGACAGTGGGTATCTCTATAGTTTTCTTTTTCTGTTTTTACTCTTCCTGGTGTATCAGCATCATTTTTGTTTCATCAAAGGAATTTGGCAGAATTCCTTCTTTACTTATTATTCCAAGTAATTTATTTAATATTGAGATTAGTTGGTCTTTAAATGTGTAATAGGATTCACTTGTAAATCCATTTGGTACTGGTGCTTTTCTCTTTTCATAAAATAGGTCTATTAGATATTTTATTTCCTCTTCAGCTAATCTCGGCAATTTATATTTTTGCAAATACTATTCCATTTTGCTTAAATCGCTCAATCTATTAGCATAAAATTAGACAAAATAGCTCCTTATAATTGTTATAATTTCATCTTTGTTAGTGGTATATACACCCTTTTGATTTTTGATACTAGTGACTTAGTTTTTCTTCTCTCTCTTTAAAATCAAATTAACTAATTGTTGATCTATTTCACTTGCTGTCTTTGTAAAACCAACTCCTAAATTTATGTATTAATTCAATGGGGCTTTTTACTCTCAATTCTATTAATCTCACCTTTAATTTTTAGGATTTCCAATTTAGTATTTCACTAGGTATTTTCAATTTGTTCTTTCTATGGTTTTTTAAATTGTATGCCCAATTCCTTAGTCTGCTCTTTATTTTATTGATATAAGCATTTAGAAATAGAAATTTTCTTCTAATCACTCTTTTTGGTATATCTCAAATGTCAGGAAATATTGTCTCAATTTTGTCATTCTCTTTCATGGAATTATTAATTGTTTTGCTTTCTGGAGAGGGAAAACCAGGACAATTGGGGTTAAGTGACTTGCCCAAGGTCACATGGCTAGTGTTAAGTGCCTGAGTTCTTAGAACTCAGGTCCTTCAGACTCCAGGGCTGGTGCTCTATTCACTGCACCACCTAGCTGCCCCCTTCCCCCCCTCCATTCTTTAAGGTTAAGTTGTTTAATCTCCAATTAGTTTCTAATATATGTTTCCTTGGTGCCTTATTAAATATATTTTATTGCATGTGATCTCAAAAGGATAATTTTAATATTTGTTTTAACTATAGTATTTTATGTACTAATATATAATCAATCTTTGTAAAGGTACCATGAAAATTCCTTTCTTTTTCCAATCCATTCTCCCCAGATATTTATCATATCTAGATTACCTAAAATTCTTAATTTCTATCTTATTTATTTTTTGGTTAATTTTATCTGGTTCTGAAAGGGGAAGATTAATATACTATACTATATAAAAGTATAATTATATACTACTACTATAATAGTATAATATTTATATTATAAATATAATAATGGTCTATAATAGTACTATATTACTCTATATAGTAATAGTCTATACTATAATAGCACTACTACTATAATAGTACTACTATTTATCTCCACCTGTAATTCATTTAACATTTCTTTTAGAAATTTAGATGCTATAATATTTATGCATATAGATTCATGATTGATATTGCTTCATTGACTATGGCACCTTTCATCAAAATATAGTTAATCTGTATATCTCTCTAATTAAATCTCTTTTAGCCTTAACTTTGTCTAAGATTATAATTTCTATACCTGCCATTTTTGCATCATCTGACACATAATAAATTCTACTCCAACTCTCTATTTTAACTCTGTGCATCTCTCATTCTTAAATGTCTTTCTTGTAAACAACATATTGTTGGATTGTGGTTTTTAATCCATTCTGTTAGCACCTTTCGTTTTATGAGTGAATTCATCTCATTCCCATTCAAAGTTATGATTACTATTTGTGAATTTCCCTCCATCATATTTTTACTTCCTACATTCCTTCTCAACTTCCCTTTTTTACCTATCTCTGTTACCTTATATTCTCCCCTTTCCCTTTCATTGCTTATTTTCCCTCCCCTTTAGAATTTCCTCCCTTATCTTCTCTCCCCATGCTTCTAAACTTATTCTTTTGCAAATTCCCTCCCTCCTTCCCACTGCCTATCCCCCAGTTTTCTCACCTCTCTGGAAGTTCAGATGATTTCTAAACATCTTCATACACATTGTTGCCTCTTCAGCCAAGATGAGAGTAAGGTTCCAATATCACTTCACCCTCACCTGCTTCCTCTGTATTAATTCTTTCTTTTACAATCCATTTTAACGAGATAATTTCTCCTTTTAACATTTTCCTATCAAATGGTGTTTTTTAGAATTACCTCATTATAGTCAATATTTATTTCAGTCACAACCTTTCTTTTAAATTACCTTAGCAATAACAGTTTAAGAATATTTATTACTACTCATAATTACTATTCTTTAATGATTTCCTTCTGTTTCCTATGAATCTTCTGCATCAAATTTTCCATTGAGTTCTGATCTTTTTGTTACAAATACCTGAAAGTCTTTCAGTTCACCAAATGTTCATTTTTTTAATTCAGAATTATACTCAGCTTTGCTGCACAAGTTATTCTTGGATACAACCACAGTTCCTTTGTTCTTTGAAATATAATGTTCCAAACCTACAGTCATTTAGTGTAGCAGCTTCTAGGTATTGTGAAATTCTTATTGTTTTTCCACAGTATTTAACTTCTTGTTGTTGTTCTTTTTCCTCCTGCTTAAAATATTTTCTCTTCAACATGAGAAATTTGACATTTGGCTATGACATTCCTGTAAGTTTTCCTCCTAGGATCTCTTTCAGGTAGTGATCAATGGATTTTTTTCTATTTCTACTTTACCTTCTTGTTCTAAATATTTAGGGCAATCTTCCTTAACAGCTTCTTTTAATATTGTATCCAGATTTTTTTATCAAACTTTCAGGTAGTCTGATAATTCTAATATAGTCTCTCCTCAATCTCTTCTTGAAATCATTATTTTTTAATGAGATGTTTTATATTCCCTTCTATTTTTTTTCTAGTTTTATTATTTCTTATAATGTCATTCAATTCTACTTACCCAATTCTAGTTTCCAAGGAATTATTTTCTTCTTTAGGATTTTGTATCTCTTTTTCCAACTGGTTAACTCTTCACAATTTTCATGAATTACTTTTATCTTTTTCTAATTTTTAGTTCTTCTCCCTTATTTGATTTTTGAATTTCTTTTTATTTTCTTCCTTAATATTTCACACCTCTTTTTCCAACTGGTTACCTGTCTTTTCAAATTTTTCTTTATTCTCTTTTATTTTTTTTTAATTCCTTTTTAAGTTCTTCCAAGATTTCTTTTTGGCTTGTGACCATTTGATATTACTTTTTAGAGTAGGAATGGCTTTTTCCCTTGCTATCTTCCTCTGAATATGAACTCAGATGTTATTTTACAGCAAAGTAGCTATCAATGATCTTTGTCCTTTGCTTACTTGTTTTTACTTTTGATTTGTCATTTTATTTTTAGCAAGTGTTAATCCTGAGCTGTGGGTGATGTTTCCACAGGCCTCATGTCTTTCATGCTGTTGTTTTCTGAATTCCACCCACAGGCTCAACTTCATGGGTTTTGATATCACATATTACTGTCTTAATTGTAATAAGCCAAGAGTCCACCATTCAAGGAAATGTAATGTGCTGCCCAGGGGGAGTATTGCCTGGAAATTGTAAGGTAGACATTTGTGGCTGGAAAGGTCGAGGAGCCAACCTTGCATAGGTGAGCATAGGGTTCTCCTGACCAAGTTTCCCCATTGTGCTATTTCTGTTCTAAACAGGAAATTTTCCTACTTGGTTAATTTTTTTAATCAGCAGTCCCTCTTTCTCCTTTCCCCCTCTCTCTCTCTCTCTCTCTCTGCCTCCCTCTCCCTCTCCCTAATCCTATTTTTTTTCAATTTTTATTTAAAGTTTTAGTTCCAGATTCTATATCTTCTCTTCCTCCCCTCTGCCCTCCCTGAGATGGAAAACAATCAGATAACCATTACACATGTGCAGTTAAATAAAATATTTCCATATTAGTCATTTTGTACAAGAAGAATCAAACAAAATAAAAAATGAAAGAAACAAAGTGAAAAATAACACTTTACTTTATATTCAAACAATATCAGGTCCTTATCTGGAGGTGGTTAGTATCCATCATTAGTCTTTTGTTTTGCTGAAAATAGATAAGTTATTCACAATTTTTCATCCAACAATATTTCTGTTACTATGTACAACATTCTTCTAGTTCTATTCCCTTCATTAAGTCTTCTATTCACTTCATGTAAGTCTTTCCAGGTTTTTCTGAAATCATCCTACTTGTCATTTCTTATAGCGCAATAATATTCCATTACAATGATGTACCATAGCTTGTTCAGTCATTCCCCAATTGAAGGACATCCCTTTGATTTCCAATTCTTAGCCACCACAAAAATAGATGTTATAAATATTTTTGTACAAATAGGTCCTTTTGGGGTAGCTAGGTGGTGCAGTAAATAGAGCACCAGCCCTGGAGTCAGGAGGATCTGAGTTCAAATTCATCCTCAGAGACTTAATATTTACTAGCAGTGTGACCTTGGGCAAGTCACTTAACCCAAATTTCCCTACCTTCTCCCCTCAAAAAAAAGGCAAAAAAAAATGAGTCCTTTTCCTTTTTTGATGCCTTTGGGATATAGACCTAGAAGTGGTATTGTTGGATCAAAGGGTATATACAGTTTTGTAGTACTTTGGACATATTGCTTTCCAGAATGTTCAGATCAGTTCACAATTTTGCCTTTCTCTAATCAATAGTGATTTAGATCATTTTTCATATGACTATAGATAGCTTTGATTGTTTTTTGTCTGAAAACTGCCTGTTCATATACTTTTCCACTTGGTTAATTTTGAGTCTGGCTATGATACCCCATGAATAATGTGGAGCTTTTCTGGATGAGTAATTATTAACTATGACTCTTACCTAGAATCAAAAAACATAAGGGAGGTTTACCCCTGCCATGTCTTTGCACAAAGACCCAAAAACAAGGTCCAAGAGGTCAATACAAATCATCAATAAAGTCCCAGGACCTCAAAAACCCTCCTCCAGTACTTCTGTGAACAGACAACCAAAAAAATCCTCTTTCAGGGCTTCCAGTAAGGTCCCAGGGCTTCTATAGAAAGTGTCACAAACAAACATCAACATAGACAGAACAAACATAGAGTGCTGGATACAAGTTTTCTCCTTCACCACAAGAGCTCCCTTCTCAGTTCTGCCCTCTCCAGCCTGAGCCTCTTCCTACATGTGATCATTAGCTCCTCCCCTTCCTAGCAACAGGAGTGCACAGGTTCTAGGGTTCACAACTAGTGGGGTTCACAAGTTCTGCTTCTCAATCATGGGCAAGGCTCAGAAGAAACTTGAACTGAAACAAGATGTTAACTGAATAGCTGAAACAAGGTGTGAACTACTTCTTTGCTTGCCATTACAATAGTACACTTCCATCTGCATTTAGACTCCAAAGTTCTTTCTCTGGATGTGGATGGCATTTTCCATCATGAGTCTTTAGGAGTTTTCTTAGATCCTTGCATTGATGACAACGGCTAAGTCAGTCAAGGTCAGTCATCAAACACTGTGTCTGTTACTGTGTACAATGTTCTCCTAGCTTTGCTTACTTCACTCAGCATCATTTCATACAAGTCTTTCCAGGGTTTTTTTAATCTGCCTGCTCCTCATTTCTTATCACGTAATAGCATTCCATTACATTCATATAGCACAACTTGTTCAGTCATTCCCCAACTGATGGGCATCCCCTCAATTACCAATTCTTGGCCACCACAAAAAGAGCTGCCATAAATATTTTTGTACATGTGAGCTCTTTCCCCATTTATATGATCTCTTAGGGATACAGGCCAAGCAGTGGTATTGCTGGATCAAACAGTATGCACAGTTTTATGCCCCTTTGGGCATAGTTCCAAATTGCTCTCCAGAATGGTTGGATTAGTTCACAACTCCACCAACAATGCATTAATGTTCCAATTTTCCCACCTCTTCTCCAACATTTATTATTTTCTTATTTGTTATGTTAGCCAATCTGGTAGGTGTGATGTGGTGCCTCAGAGTTGTTTTGATTTGCATTTCTCTAATCAAGAGTGATTTAGAGAATTTTTTCATATAACTATAGATAGATTTCACTTCTTCCTTTAAAACTGCTTGTTTCGGGGGGGGGGGGCAGAGACAAGATAGTGGAGTGAAAGCAAGGATTAACCTGAACTTTTCCACAAATTCCTTCAGATACCTCTAAAAAGTGAATCTGAACAGATTTTAGAGTGGCAGAACCCATTAGTAGACAGAGTTTGGCAAATTTCTAGCCCAGGACAACCCAGAAGGTCAATAGGAAGGATCTGTTGCACCAGGCTCGGGGAGTGAAGAGCATGCAGGCTGCACCAGCACAAATCCAACTATAGGGGAGTAGAAGTGTACCCTGTCAGACTGAATCACTGGCTACAGTGATGATTCTGAAACATCTCAGTGCAGGATGGGGGTCTTGTTGGAGAGAGAAGCACAGGACCTGCAGCAGTGTGCAGCAGCTACCCCTGGGACTATCAGCCCACAGACAAAATGTTTGAAAGTCACCTACTTGAACCTCCAGGAGCCAAGATGGCAGAGTCAACCATAAGGTCTCTCATCCCCTCCTTGTTGACCTTGAAAAACCCAGAGAATATTTCCCCAGAAAAAAATAGGATAATGGTGCAACCAACAGAAAGTGTACAGAAGTCTTTTAACTCAGGAGGCTAGGGAGATCAATGGGAAAGGTCCCTCTTGCTGTGGCTGAAGGGAACCAGTGCAGAATGGGAGGCGTCCCAACAAGCCCCACCTCAGTGAACCAGCAGGAGATCCTGAGCCACAGAAGGATGGAACCAGCAAGCACCAACACCAGAACCCAAGGCATGCCTTAGCACGGTCAGAGGAATCAGCAGACACCAGCACAGATGGGCATCTGCCAGCAACTGAGCCTACTTGCACTCTAGCACAGCTCTAGGGGAAGAGGAGACCTCCAGCAACCAGATCATCCCTCCCCCACAAACCATGCTACAAGCTTCAGTGTAACTCCAGGGAAAAGCAGAAAGACCTCACCTGGCCTCAACCTCAGCACACAGCAGCCAGCTCCAGCTCAGCACCAGGTTATATAGCTTCTAGCTGACAGATCCAGAGGCCACAGCAAAGAAAGATGGTAATCTATCTCCCAGCACAAGAAGCATGAGACAGAGGCCCCTGTGTCCCAGAAGCAGAGATCCACTTTAAAAGCCAGGAAAAAAAGGCAATCACAATGAGAAAGAAGCAAATTAAAAAAGCAAAGACCACAGAATCTTACTATTGGAAACAGGGAAGATCAGACTACGAATTCAGAAGAAGACATCACTGACACTATACTCACATCTGAAACCTCAAAAGGGAATATGAACTGGTGTCAAGCCCAAAAAGCATTCTCAGAGGAGCTGAAGAAGGATTTTAAAAGCCAAATTACAGAGGTAGAAGAAAAATTGACCAATTATTTTAAAAATACACTTGACAAAATGGAAAAAAAATTCACTGAAGAGAACAACTCCTTAAAAAGTTAAAATTGCCGAATGGATACAAGGATACAATGGATACAAGGAGATACAAAATCTAACTGGAGAAAATAACCCCTTAAAAGGAAAAATTGGCAAAATGGAAAAGGAGGTACAAAAGCTAATTGGAGAAAACAATTTCACTGGCCCTAAAGTCAGAAGGACCTGAGCTCAAATCTGGCCTCTAACACTTAACACAAAACTAGCCATGTGACCTTGGGCAAGTTACTTAACCCCAATTGCCCTACCTTCCCCCCTCCAAAAAAAAAAAAAAAGAAAAGAAAACAATTCTTTAAAAATTAGAATTGGGCAAGTAGTAATTAATGACTCTATGAGGCATCAAGAATCAGTCAAACAAATTCTAAAGAATGAAGAAATAGGGGTGGATAGGTGGTACAGTGAATAGAGCACCGGCCCTGGAGTTCAAGACCTGAGTTCAAATCCAACCTCAGATACATAACACAAAACAACTACCCATGTGACCTTGGGCAAGTCACTTAACCCCAATTGCCCTACCTCCCCCCCTGCAAAAAAAAAAAAAAGAATGAGAAAAATAAAATGTAAAATACCTCATTGGAAAAACAATTGACCTGGAAAATAGATGCAGGAGAGTTACTCTAAGAATTATTGGTCTACCAGAAAGGCATAATGATAAAAAAAGATCTTGGACAGTATCTTCCAAGAAATCAAGGAAAACTGTCCCAAGATCCTAGAACCAGAGAGTAAAATAGTCATTGAAATAATCCATCAATCACCTCCTGAGAGAGATCCCGAATTGAAAATGCCAAAGAATGATGTAGTCAAATTCCAGAATTATCAGGTCTAGGAAAAAAATACTGGAAGCAGCCAGAAAGAAACAATTCAAATATCATGGAACTACAGTCAGAATCACACAGGACCTTGCACCTTCTACATTAAAATATCAGAGGGATTGGAATATGATATTTAATAAGGCAAGTTTGAATTATAACAAGGATCAACTGCCCAGCAAAAGTGAGAATAATCTTTCAAGCAGGGAGATGGATATTCAAAAAAAAAAGACTTCTAGACCTTCCTGATGAAAAAAACAGAGCTCAATGGAAAACTTGATCTTCAAATACGAGACTCAGGAGAGATATAAAAAGGTAAACAGGGGGAAAAAACTTGCTATTAAATAAGAGCGAACTGTTTACATTTCTGTATGAGAGGATGATAATTATTCATCTTGAGAAGTGTATATTTATTACATTTAAAGGGATATACATAGATAGAGGCTGTGAGTATAAATTAACTGATGTGATGCTTTAAAAAAAACCTAGTTAAGGGGTGCAAAATGACTGTAATAGGAGAATAAACAAGGAGGAGGCAGAAAAGGGTAAATTACACCATATGAAGAGGCACAAAAACATATTATAGTAAAGGGAAAGAAGGGAGGGAGATGAGCATTGTTTGAGATTTACTCTCATCAGATTTGGTTCAAGGAGGGAACAACTTAATTAAGTATAGGAATCTAACTTTCCCTATAAGAAGGAGATGAAAGGGGAAAGGAAAGGGAGGGGGTGATTAGAAGGGAGGGAAGAAGTAGTAAAGGGAAAGGAAAGAGAGGGGAGCTGATGGAAGGAAGGGAAGACTAAGGGAGGTGGTGGTCAAAAGCAAAAGTCTTTTGAGGAGGGGATGAGAGAAGGGAGAAATAAAAGTTTAAACAGGTAGGGGGAAAGGATGGAGAGAAAAACATAACTGTGAATGTGAATAGGATGAACTCTCCCATAAAACAGAGGCAGGTAGCAGAATGGATTAAAAACCATAATCCTACAGTATGCTGTTTACAAGAAACGCATTTGAAACAAGGGGATACACACAGGGTAAAGGTAAAAGGCTGGAGTAGAATATATTATGCTTCAGTCACAGTAAAAAAAAAAAGGAGGGGGGAGTAACAATCCTAATCTCAGACAAAGCAAAAGCAAAAATATATCTAAGCAAAAGAGCTAAGAAAGGAAATTATATCCTGCTTAAAGGCACCATAAACAATGAATATCATTACTAAACATGTATGCAACAAGTGGTATAGCATCCAAATTCTTAGAGAAGTTAAGGGAGTTAAAGGAAGAAATAGCAAAATATACTAATGGGGGACCTCAACCTCCTCCTCTCTAAACTTGATAAATCTAACCTCAAAATAAACAAGAAAGAAATTAAGGAGTTGAATAGAATTTTAGAAAAGGTAGGTATGAGAAAATTTTTCTCTGGGGAAATATGAATAGGGATAGAAAAAAATATACCTTTTTCTCAGAGGTACATGACACATACACAAAAAATTGACCATGTACTAGGACATAAAAAACTCACATTCCAGTATAGAAAGACAGAAATATTAAATGCATACTTTTCAGATCGTGATGCAATAAAAATTATGTGTAATAAAGGGCCATGGAAAGATAGACTAAAAATTAATTTGAAATTAATAACTTAATCCTAAAGTATGAGTTGTTCAAACAACAAATCATAAAAACAATCAATAGCTTCATTAAAGAGAATGATAATAATGAGACAACATATGAAAATATATGGGATGCAGTGAAAGTAGGTCTTAGGAGAAGTTTATATCTCTGAATGTTTAAATCAATAAAATAGAAAAAGAAAAGGTCAATGAATTGGGTATGTAACTGATAAAGATAGAAAAAGAACAAATTGAAAATCCCCAATTAAATACCAAATTATAAATACTGAAAACCAGAGGAGAGATTAATAAAATTGAAATTAAGAAAACTATTCAGCTAACAAATAAAACTAAGATCTGATTTTATGAAAAAAGCAATTAAATTGACAAACCCTTGGTCAATTTAATTTTTAAAAAGAAAGAAAAAAACAAATTACCTGTATCAAAAATGAAAAGGGTGAATTCACCTCCAATGAAAAGGAAATTAAAACAATAATTAGGAATTATTTTGTCCAATTGCATGCCCACAAATTTAACAACCTTACAAAAATGAATGAACATTTACAAAAATATAAATAGTCCAGATTAACAGAATAGGAAGTAAAATGCTTTTTAAAAACCCATCTCAGAAAAAAAAATTGAATAAGCCATCAATGAACTCTCTAGGAAAAAATCTCCAGGACCAAATGGATTTACAAGCGAATTCTATCAAACATTTTAAGAACAATTAATTCCAGTACTATCTAAACTATTTGGGAAAATTGATGAAGGAGTCCTACAAAATTCTTATTGTTATACAAATATAACATTGATATCTAAACTGGGAAGAGTCAAACAGAGAAAGAAAATCATAGACCAATCTCCCTAATGAATATAGATGCAAAAAAAATTTTAAATAAAATACTAGCAAAAAGATTACAGCAACTTATCACAAGAATAATACACTTTGATCAGGTAGGATTTACCAGGAATGCAGAGACAGTTCAATATTAGGAAAACTATCAGCATAGTTGATCATATCAACAACAAAGCTAGCAGAAACCATATGATTATCTCAATAGATGCAGAAAAAGCTTTTGACAAAATACAACACCCATTTCTATTGAAAACACTGGAGACAGTGGGAATAAATGGAGCCTTCCTTATAATGATAAATAGCATCTACCTAAAACCATCAGCAGGTTTTATATGTAATGAGGATAAGTTAGATGCATTTCCAATAAGATCAGGGGTGAAACAAGGATGTCCATTATCACCACTGTTATTCAATATGGTACTAGAAATGTTAGCTTTAGAAATAAGAGAAGAAAAAAGAAATTGAGGAAATTAGAATAGGCAAAGAAGAAGTTATCACTCTTTGCAGACAATATGACGATATACTTAGATAATCCTAGAGAATCAAGTAAAAAACCACTGGAAATAATAAACAACTTTCACAACATTGCAGGACATAAAATAAACCCACATAAATCATCTGCATATCTATATATTACTTTTAAAAAGCCCAACAGCAAGAGATAGAAAGAGAAATTCCATTTAAAGTTACTGTAGACATTATAAAATATTTGGGAGTCTACCTGCCAAAATAAGCCCAGGGAATATATGACAATTACAAAACACTTCACAAAAATAAATTCATATCTTAGAAATTGGAAAAATATCCAATTTTTGGTAGGCTGAGCTAATATAATGAAAATGACAATTCTACCTAAATTAATTTACTTATTCAGTACCATACCAAGCAAACTACCAAAAAAAATTTTTGATAAAGTTAGAAAAAATAATCAAATTCATCTGGAAGAACAAAAGATCCAGAATATTAAGGGAATTAAAGAACAGAAATGCTAGGGAAGGTGGCCTAGTCCTACCACATCTTAAATTGTTATAAAGCAGCAATCATCAAAACTACTTGGTACTAGCTAAGTAATAGAGGGGTAGATCAATAGAATAGGTTAGGTACACAAGACACAGTAGTCAGTGATTATAGAAATCTACTGTTTCATAAATGCAAAGACCCCAACTTCTTGGATAGGAACTTACTGTTTGACAAAAACTCCTGGGAAAATTGGAAAATAGTATAGCAGAAACTGAGCATAGACCAATGTCTGACACCATATACCAGAATAAAGTCCAAATAAGTATACAATCTAGGTATAAAGGCTGATTCTATAAACAAATTAGGGGATCAAAAAACAGTTTATCTCTCAGATTTATGGAGAATGGAGGAATTTATGATTAAACAAGAGACAGAGAACATACTGATGTGCAAAATGGGCAATTTTGATTACATTAAATTGAAAAGTTTTTGCACAAACAAAGCCAATGCAGCCAAGATTAGGAGGGAAGCAGAAAACTGGGAAAGAATTTTTATGACTAGTGCTTCTGATGAAGACCTCATTTCTAAAATACATAGAGAACTTAGTCAAATTTACAAGAATGCAAGTCAGTCTTCAACTGATAAATGATCAAAGGATATGAACAGGTAGTTCAGAAGAAGAAATTAAAGCTACCTATAGTCATATGAAAAAATGTTCTAAAGCACTATTGGTTAGAGATGCAAATAAAAACAACTCTGAGGTACCACATGACACCTATCATATTGGCTAACATGACAAAACAGGAACATGATAAATGTTGGGGAAGATGTGGGAAAACTGGAACATTAATTCTTTGTTGGTGGGGCTGTGGGGCTCCAACTATTCTGAAAAGAAATTTTGAACTATACCAAAGGGCTATAAAAATGTGCATACCCTTTGACCCAACAAAAATATCAATAGCAAAAAATATTTATAGCAACTCTTTGTGTGGTGACCAAGAACTGGAAATCAAGGGGATGCCCATAAACTGGGGAATGGTTGGACAAGTTGTGGTAAATGAATGTAATGGAATACTATTGTGCTATAAGAAATGGTGAACAAACAGACTTCAGAAAAACCTGGAAAGATTTGTTTGAAGTGATACTGGGTGAAATGAACAGAACCAGGAGAACATTATGCACAGTAATAGCCACAAAATCAAAATGATCCCTTCTCAGCAATTCAAAGACCTAAAACATTTCCAAAGGACTCAATGGAAAAGGCCATCCACATCCAGAGAAAGAACTATGGAGTCAGAATGAAGAGTGAAGCAGACTATTTTCTCTTTTGTTTTGCTATGTTTTGTTTTCTTTCCCATGGTTACTCCCATTTGTTATAATTCTTCTATGAAACATAACTAATGTGAAAAAGTGTTTAATAAGAGGGTATGTATAGAGCCCATATCAGATTGCATGCCACAGAAGGGAAGGGGGAGGGAGAGGAAGAAAATCTAAAACTCATGTAAGTGAATGTTTAAAACTGAAAATAAATGGATTAATAAATTGAAAAAAATGTCTGTTCATATTCTTTGACCATTTATCAGTTGGAGAATGACTTGCATTCTTATAAATTCCACTCAATTCTCTATATATTTTTAAAATGAGGCCTTTGTTAGAAACACTAGTAATAAAAATTAGTTTCCAGCTTTCTACTTCCCTTCTAATCTTGGTTGTGGTTGGTTTTGTTTGTGCAAAAACTTTTCAATTTAATGTAATAAAAATCATCCATTTTGCATCTTTAATGTTCTCTCTCTTGTTTGGTCAAAAAATTTTCCTGTCTCCATAGAGCTAACAGGTAAATTCTTCCTTGTTCCAGGCGAGATAATTTTTAAAAATTTTGGACTACTTGAAAATCATAATCAAAAAAAAGCATCTAGATATCATCTGTCAAGAAATTATCAAGGAAAACTGTCCTGATATTCTAGAAACAGAGGGTCAAATAGAAATTGGGAGAATCCACCAATAACCTGCTGGAATAGATCCCAAAGTGAAAATTCCCAGAAATATTATATTCAAAGTCCAGAGTTCCCAAGTTAAGGGGAAAATATTGCAAGCACCTAGAAAGAAACAATTTAAGTACTGTGGAGCCACAGTCAGGATAACATAAGGCTTAGTAGCTTCTACATTAAAGGATTGAAGGTTTTGTACTATAATATTCTGGAGGGCAAAGGAGCTAGGATTACAATCAAGAATCACCTACCCAGCAAAACTGCATATGATCCTTCAGGGAAAAAATAGACATTCAATGAAACAGAAGAGTTTTGAAAATTCTTGATGAAAAGACCAGAGCTGAATAGAAAATTTGACCTCCAAATACAAGACTCAGGAGGAGAAGTATAAAAAGGTAAAAAGGAAAGGGAAATCATGAGGAACTTTTAAAAGTTTAACTGTTTGCATTCCTACATGGGAAGATGATACTTATAACTCATAAGAACTTTCTTATTATTAGGGCAGTTAGAAGGAGTATATATAGACAGGGGGCACAGGTATGAATTGAATATGAAGAGATGATATCTATAAAAATAAAATTAAGGGGCAAGAGAGGAATGTACTGGGAGAAAGGGAAATGATTCAGGGGGAAATATGGTCATTAAATGAAATAGAGGACTTTCAAGCATTCATGATGAAAATAAAACAGAGCTGAACAGAAAATTTGACTTTCAAATACAAGAAGCATGAGAAGGTAAACAGAAAAAGAAATCAAAAGGAACTTATTAACGTTGAACTATATACATTCCTACATGGAAAAACAATAATTTTAACTCATGAGACTTTTCTCAGTATGAGAATAGTTGAAGGGAATATATGCATATAAATGTACACATACATATATATATATATGGGAGGGTGTATGTGTGTATAAATACATATGTCAGTGTGTATATGTGTGTACATGTATACATATAAAGGGCACAGAATCAGTTGAATAAGAAGGAACGATATCTAAAAAAATGAAATTAAGAGGTGAGAGAGGAATATAATGGGAGGAGAAAGGAAGAGATAGAATATGGTAAATTATCTCATATAAAATTGGCAAAAGAAAACTGTTACAATGGAGGGGAAGAGCAGGGAGGTGAAAGGGAATGGGTCAACCTTACTCTCATTGAATTTGGCTTAGGGAGGGAGTAACATGCACACTCAATTGGATATCTTACCCTGCAGGAAAGTAGGGGAGAAGGGGATGAGAAGGGGGATGATAGAAGAGAGGGCAAATTAGGGGAAAGGGTGGTTAGAAGCAAACACTTTTGAAAAGCGATAGGGTCAAAGGAGAAAACAGAATAAGTGGGAGGCAGGATAGGATGGAGGGAAATATAGTTAGTCTTTCACAATATAACTACTATGGAAAAATTTAGCATAACTACACATGTACAACCTACATTGAATTGCTTGTCTACCCAGTGGGGGTGGGTGAGAAGGGAAGAAGGGAAAGAATCTGAAAATCAAAGTTTTAAAATAAATGTTAAAAAATGTTTTTACATGCAACTGGGAAATAAGATATACAGGCACTGGGATATAGAAATCCATCTTGCCCTACTATAAAGTTAGGGGGTGGATGGGAGAGGATATAAGAGAGAACAGATTGGGGGAAGGGGCATTCAGTAGACTTGCTATCTTGGAGTGGGAGTAGGGGAAAGACAGAGAGAAAATTTATAACTCAATATATTCTGGAAATGAATGTTGAAAACTAAAATAAATAAATAAAAGTTTAAGAAAAAGGGAAAAACAAATGTTTAAAATGGTTTTTACATGTAATTGGGGGAAAATAAAAAGCTAAACAAATTTTTTAAAAGAAGATTCTTCCTTCAGCCTCCTAATGTTATTATACAGATGTAGGTTTTAAATAAAGATAGAAAGAGCAAGTTATGTGTAGAAATTTAAATTCTCTGGGTTCTAGTGATTGATTGGTTCCTAATTTGTTCTTTTTTTATGCTTTTTTTGAAGGTGGAAGGCAGGGCATTTGGGGTTAAGTGACTTGCCCAAGGTCACATGGCTAGTAAGTGTTAAGTGCCTGAGACCAGATTTGAACTCAGGTCCTCCTGACTCCAGGGTCAGTGCTCTATTCACTGCATCAGCTAGCTGCCCCTCCTAATTTGTTCTTAAAGCTCTGTTAATACATTGAACTCCATAAGGTTCAAGATGGTTGTCAACACATGAATAAGTTACTAGAAAACCAAATTTAGGAGGTTGTCCCAAATGATGTCATGTCTTGCCAGTGGCAGATTTTACCAATATTACCTAGGGGATTTCTGTAGGTGACTTGGAGCCAAAGTGGATCTGCTAGACAAAAGTCCCTTCAGAGATACCCTGAGAATGAGGTCTACTTCAAAATTTCTAAGAGAAGCTGCTTCTAGGGACCAGAAAACTGCATGTGATAGCAGGAACTCAAAATAAAATCTGCCAATTAAATGGACATTGGGAGCGGATTAGAAGGAACAAGGAGACTTAATGTCATTGATGGTCAGTATTGTATTAGTTTGGCTTTGATATTTCATAATGTTTATGTTTCTTGGGAAAAGGGAATGTTCTCATTTTTCTTACTTATTGTTCAGGTATCTGGGTCATTCCTCCTGCACCTTTTGGTCATCTGAAAACCTTTTTTCTATTTTTATTAATCTCCACTTAGCAAAATCTGACTTATTGAATAAGTATGTTAACCTCTTGAAAAAGGGAAGTTTTAGTTTCCTAAAGTGATTTGTTGTTGTTTTAGCTACCCTAGCTAAATGGTGAGACCTGGTAATAAGAGTATGACTTCATTTTGTTTCCATGATCTGGGTCAAAACTAACCAAGCCAATTTTATGTATCCATATCCACTTGAGATGCACCATGGGTATCTTAGACCTGGCCATAGGAACATGACCACTTTTCCCTCCCCTCTATAAAAAAAGGAGAATTGGACTAGTTTTGGGGTCAAGCTATTTGTAGGATCATGCCAGTGTTGAGGAGTCAAAACCTTAAAATTGGCTCTAAGGGAGCTGTCTTACTCTGAATTTGAGACCCTTATAGCTGAGCTTCAGGGAACAGGGATCAATTACCCCTGCTTCCTGCTATTGGCTTTGTTAAGAGGAAAGACAGGGATAAGAGCAACCTTGGGTACCCAGAATGTCACCTCTAGTACCCCATGCCGAAAGAACTAATGGAAACAGGAAAAATATCCACTATGACCTGAGTCATGGGCATTCCCAAGGTATATAAGCCTGTTCCAAACCATGTAAGGGGAAATGAAAATTGGTCCACTAAGGGCATCTGAATCAAAAGCAGGAAGAGAGGAGGAAAGACCAGTGGTCAAGGTATAAAAACCTGGTCCTGACCACATTAATATGAAATTGATCCAGATGCCCCAGCTGGGAGAGAAAAGATGTATAGAGACATGCTGTGATCTATGGCTATACTGGAGATAGGCCCTGATAAAGCAAAAATTAAATTTTCAAAGTGATGGAGAAAATGTTAAAGACACAGATTAAATTTAAGTGTGTCAGGTGCTTTTTCAGAGAGGTGGTTGTTAAACACTAGCACACTGCTAGACATCCCTCATATCTCTGATCCCCTATATCTATACCTAGGACAGGAAGATAGTCCCTCTGTCATATTTGACCCCAGAACTTGACCCTAGAACCTAATGAAAAAGAACATGAAGAGGAGGAAAACAAGACATGAAGAAGCTGTATTTAAACTGAGTTCCGGGAAATAGCCAATTTATTGAAGAGCAATTGTTAGACAAGAACTAAGTCTCAGCATTCCTGGCTACTGGGAATTTTCACATAGACGGGTGATGAATGTGACACAACCAGGCTCACAGACAGAGAACTTTGTAACCTGGGGTCTGTTATCCTTAACTCAGCCAACCAGACTTTTATTAGGGATGTTACAGACACTGTTCTAGACGCTGAGAAAGCAAAGACAAAAATGAAACATTCCCTGCCCTCAAAGAGCTTACATTTTATCAGGTGAAACAACACATGCATGTTAGCAATATATGTAGGGACACACACATGTGGTGTGTGTATATACATGTGTGAGTATACTGTGTGAATATATTCCTATATACATATACATGTATAAATATACATATTGTCTTATGTGTTTGTGTGTGTTGTATAATCAGGAAAATAAAGATGGAGTGTAGCAGGTAGAGATCAGAAAAATCTCTATGAACAGAAAATGATGAAAAGAAGCAAAGAGAAGAGAGGATTCTGGGAAGGAGGTGGAGTAGGTCAGAAAATGTTGACTCTCCAAATTTCCTCCACAAAAAAAGACAGAACCTTACCTCAAAGAAGCAGAAATAAACATGCAGTTGTCCCTGAAGACAATCTGAAAAAGCCCCAAGAAAGAACTGATTGCCAGGCAAGGTAGTTTGGCCTGAGTGAAGTACAAATACCTCCAGGCTCTCTCTGCAGAATCAACAAACAAGAAGCCTGAGGGGCAACTGGCTTGAGAGGCAGTCTCTGCCTTAGCAGCTTTCATCACCCAGACAGTGTTGGGGTCTGAGGGCTGAGTAGAAGATTGAAAGACCTTCCACTACAGAGGGACACCAAGCACAGCTGTGCCAACAAGGTGTGTCTCAGGCTGTGGTTGTGGAAAGAGCTAGCGCACACCTGGCGAGTGCAGAAGTGAGGTGTAGGGAGCCTGCTGGCTGTGGGCAGTTGCAAAAGAGCAGTCCTTGGTTTCAGGTCCAGGACAGAGAGGACAAGGACAGGGCAGTTTACAGCCATCACAGAGACCACAGGGAACAAGACCATTTCTGAGACAGTGTGACTGGGGGCCATAACTGTGGCTTAGGAGAGAACAGCCCAAGATTGGGCCCTAAGACAGACCTCAGAAAATTATAGTAAGAAAGACCTGAGGCTTGGAACATCATTCCTCACACCTTGGGACTACAACTTGATTACACTAATAGTTGCTAAAAACAAAACAAAACCAAAAAAAATAATTAATTAAAATGAGTAATCAAAGGAGAAAGAACCCAATCATAGATAGTTACTATGGGAATAGAGAAGATCTAGGTTCATACTGAGAGGTTGATAATGGAGCTTTAAAAAGTCACTCCTTTTTAAATGAGAAATGCCAAATGGACCCAAGTGCAAAAAGAATTTTTGGAAAAACCTTCTTAAAAAACTCTAAAAAACAAATAAGAGAGACTGAAGAAAACTAGAGCAATCCAAGAAAATCAAGAAAATTATGAAAAGAAAATCAATAAGCTGGAAATAGAGAATCAAAAACTCAATGAAGAAAACAATTCCTTGAAAACTAGAATTGGGCAAGTGGAAGCTGACATTCCAAGACACCAAGAAATCATAAAACAAAATCAAAAGAATAAAAAGAAAAAGAAGAGAAAGTGAAACATCTCATCAGAAAAGAAAACTGATCTGGAAAACAGATTGAGAAGAAACAACATAAGAAGAGTCTGGCTACTTGAAAATTATGGTTAAAAAATCTTGATACAGTATAACAAGAAATTATTAAGGAAAATTGCCCTGAAGTTCTAGGACAAGAAGGCAAAGTAGAAATAGAAAAAATCCATTGATCACCACCTGGAAGAGATCCCAGGGGGAAAACTTACAGGATTATCATAGCCAAGTTCCAAAACTCTCATATTAGGGAGAATACATTGGAAGCAACAAGAAAAAAACAATTTAAATATTATGGAGCTATAATAAGGATGACACAAGATCTAGTAGCTACTACATTGGAGGACCATAGGTCTCAGAATACTGTATTTTGTAGAGCAAAAGAGACAAAGTTATAACCAAGGGTAATTTACCTAGCAAAGTTAAATACAATCCTGAATGGAAAGAAATGGATATTTAATGAACTCAAAAACTTTCAGTTTTATGACA
Source organism: Petaurus breviceps papuanus (assembly GCF_028583685.1). Lineage (NCBI taxonomy): Eukaryota > Metazoa > Chordata > Mammalia > Diprotodontia > Petauridae > Petaurus > Petaurus breviceps. The sequence continues at coordinate 137,511 of NW_027186289.1, read as the reverse complement.
AAAACACCAGAACTTAAGGGAAAATTTGGCATATAACATCCAGGAGAAATATAAGGTAAACACTAATGACCAATTATAAGAGAAACACTAAGGTTAAATGGTTTACTTCATATACATGAAAATATTAACATTACTCTTTTTATTATCACCATCTGAGTAGTTTGAAAGAAAGGTGTGGGCTGAGTTGAGTATGATGGGGTAAATCTAAAAAAAATAAAATAAAACTGTGTAAGGAGTGATAAGGAGCAATTATCTCATAGAAGGAGATAGACGGCATAAAAGGAAAAATGAATACAGAAGAAATGAATAGAAGATGAATGAATACAGAAAAATGAATACAGAAGATAAGGAGCAATTATCTCATAGAAGGAGATAGAAGACATAAAAGGAAAAATGAATACAGAAGAAGCTTGTGGGAGGAAGGTGGATAGTGCTGGAACCTTACTCTCATCAGAAATGGGTTAAAGCAGAGGAGAGAGAGAGAGAGAGATAAAAGTCTTCTAAATTCAGAAAGAAATAAGAGGCCAAGGGGATAGATTGGAGGGAGAGGATAAGGGACTCTTAGAGGGGTGAGTGGGTTAAGGAATAGGAGGGCAAGGTAGTGGGTTGAAGTAAAGCAGAAGAGTGAAAAGAGATAGGGTAAATAGAATGAAAAGAATAATGAGAAAAATTAGGAAGGAGGAAAATATACAAGTAATTTTGTGAATGGGGGAGACTAGGTGGCACAGTGAGCAAAGAGCTGGCCCTGGAGTCAGGAGGACCTGAGTTTGGTTCTGGCCTCAGACACTTAACACCCACACACACACACACAAAAAAAAAAAAACTAGCCGTGTAACCTTGGACAAGTTACTTAACCCCAATTGCCCTCCAAAAAAAAAAGAATGTGAATGGAATGAATTTACCCATAAAGCCAAAATAGATATCAGATTTAAAATTTGAATTCAACAATATGTTGCTTTCACAGGAAACATTATAAAAATGAGAGATACACACATAAATAAAGGAAGAGTAGAATTTAGTAAATAAAAAAAACAAGGATAGTAATCATTATCTCAAACAAAATTAAAGTTAAAATAGATTTAATCAAAAGTGAAAAATAGAGAAACTATGCTATGTCAGCAAGATTATCCAATATTGTTTTAGACCATTTAAAATACCTAGACCGTATAAAATACCTGAGTGTGTATCTGCCAAAACAGACACAGAAACAATATGAATATAAATGTAAGACATTTTTATACAAATAAACACAGATCTAAATAATTGAAGTAATATGTATTGTTCATTGGTAGTTAAAGCCAATATAATTTTTAAGATGACAATTTGCCTAACTAATCTAATTATTTAATGTCATCCCAATTAAATTACTAAAAAATTATTTTACTGGGTTAGAAAAATAATGAAATTCATTTGGAAAAACAAAAGGTCAGGAGTTTCAAAGAAACCGGGGAAAAAAAAGATATAAAGGAAGTAGGTTGAGCAATATCAGACCTTAAACTATATTATAAGGTCAGACCATTGTTGAAGTGTAAAAAGAATTTTTATTATTTTAAATTAAAATTGTGTTATATAAATAAAACCTATATAGCCAAGGGTAGAAGGAATGCAAAATGTTGGAGGGAACCTTTCACAGACAATTTCTCAGAAAGGATGTTATCAGATTGGAATATTGATGTAGGAGATGATGAGCTGGCTGGCTTAGAAAAACACAGAAAAGACTTGGATCTATGAAGGAAGATGCTATCCACTTTCAGAGAAAACAGATAATAGGAGGAAACAAGCATACTATGGTCTCACATATATGTGTATCAGTATATATACATATATATATATGTGTGTGTGTGTGTGTGTGTGTGTGTGTTGAAATATAGATATTTATTCATGCTTAAAGCCCTCCTTAGGGTGCTCGAGGGGATGAATGGGGGGGGGGGGGAGTGCACAGCAGAGAACAAAAGAAAATCAGCAAAGAAGCAAAGAAAAACTGGGTGAGTTTGAAAACAATTTGTAGTATTTATTATATAGGTTTTCTTGAAATGGAAATGTATTGATTTATATTGAACCTCTCTTATACTCTGCTGTGTACATGGCAATTTTTTGTCTTTTTTCTCATTTTGTATTTAAGTTTAAAATAAAAAAAATTTTAAGCAATCCGGGTTAAGTAACTTGCTCAAGGTTACACGGCCAGTTATTTCTGGGTGTGGTGCTGAGTATCTGAGCCCTGATTTGATCCCCAGGTCATCCTGACACTGGAGCCGGTGCTCTTACTTGCTGAGCCACCTGGCCACCCCTAAAAATTTTTTTTAAAGATAGAACCAAGTGGTAATAGGACTTCTGCACCCCAAACTATTGAGCAGCAGTTATCATTTAAGTGTCTAGTGTTGGTTTAAAAAAATAGAAAGAAAAAGACCAATGGGACAGACTGGACAAGAGAGAGTCAGAAAATATGAAATTTAGTACTAAGGTGTTTGATAAGCCAGATGATTTAAATTACTTAGGAAAGATCTTACTGATAATGAATGCAGAAAAACCTGGAAAAGCAGTCTGAGAGACTTAGAGGCTTAGACCAACCCTTCACACCATATTCAATAATCCATTCCAAAGGGATATGTGACCTTATAAGAGAAGCACTTTATATAGTTTCAGTTATGGATAGGAGATGTCTTTATTGGAATTAAGGGATAGAAACACAAAGATAAGAGAGTTAACTTTGATTAATGAGACCAAAAGCCTTCTACACAGACAAATTTAATGCAACTAGGATAAGAAATGAAATGATCAAATGAGGGAAAAAATATTTTTGCATCAAATTTTTCTGGTAAGGTTTTGGTAGATAAGATACATAAATATACACTCATACAAGTATGTGTTTATATATGTATACATGTGTGCATATACACATGTCTGTGTGTGTGTGTGTGTGTGTGTGTGTGTGTGTGTAAAACCAAATACATTGGAGCTGGAAATGGGTATAACCATTTTGGAAAGCAATTTGGAATTATGAAAATAAAGTGACTGAAAATGTCCTCATCCTTTATCTAGAGAATTCATTACTGTGTTTATGCCTCCAATTAGACCACTGACAAGAAAAAAAGTCTCCATATGCACCAAAATGTTATAGCAACACTTTGTGTGAGAGCAGAATCAAAAACAAAGATGTTCATCATTTAAGGAATGGTAAAAAAAAAAAAGTGACACATGAATGTAACAATGTAACTCTGCCATAAGAAATGATGAACGTGATAAAAGATCTACATGAACTGATGCAGAGCAAAATCAGAAAAAAAAAACAATGTAAATATAACAATTATATATATATAACATAAAATTTTTACAAATGGATCTTGCAAAATTATAAATATAAGAAAAACTTGAAAGAAGAGACATAAGAAGACATTTCCATCCTACCTTTTCACAGATGTGGAAGATCCACAAGTGTCATGCACTGCATGTATTTTTAGACTTTCTTATTGTGTGGCTGAGTTATGCTGATTTTTCCATCTTCATTTTCTTTTGCAAAAATGTTATTTGTTGCATAAAATGGCTCTTTTGGAGAGGAAAGAGGTAGACTGTCAGGGAAAATGGTGATGTAAAAGATAAAAGACATCAATAAAAATCATTTAAAAATATACAGTAACTCTACATACTAAAAATGCCATTCTTTGGCATCCATTTTACATGGAGCCTTTGACAAGGATGTCAGTGAAATAGTAAAAAGAGGAAGAGGTTAATGGTTTTGTGGAGCAAGAAATCATTCAAGATTGCTCAGTACCATATTGCACTCAAAAAAATGTTCTTTTTTCACTTTCTGGGCTCTAGTAGAGATTAGGGATTACTTCTGGGTACAAAGTGTTCCTCAAAACTAAGTTACCAATATTCAGTTGGGTATTTTCTGAACACTTCTCCCACAAGGGAGGGAGCACCAAAGGAGATCAATACTTAAATGTAAGTAGTACATAGGTAATGTTGGAGGAGGAGCAAAGAAGGAGAGGTTGAGGAAGGCTCTCATGAATGGGGGATTTTCTTCAAAAACTCTAAGCACTAAATGGATAAACAATCAAGGACCTTTATTTGTTTCTCATCAAATTGAAAATTTTTCTCAGCCAACTTTCTGGGATTATAGGGCATTAACCTTAGAAAAACACAGCAGATGACACAAAGGGAACTTCTAATGATTAGATGACTAAGATCAGTCCCACACCTGATGAGCTTTAAAAAAAAATTGGCCCCAGCTGAAGAACACGACCATAAAAGGCATGTGTTTTCACTAAGTCTGAGGGGAGAATCCAAGGACACTGCTTCCTGAACCCCAACATTTACTGAAGAGAATAGGTAACTTGGTTCCTGAGATGGCACACTTCCCTAATCGTCTTCTCCAAGGGAGGGGAAATTTCCCAGGCAATAGAAGCTTCAAGAGTTCCCTCATCAGTAACTATGAGTTTAGGATTTTCTATTCCAAGTCACCATATGTTCTAGAGAAAGAAGAGTTCTTGGGAGTTCTAGCTCAGAAAGCAGTTTAAAAGCAAATAGAAGAAACTTGTTTATTTCATATATACTCTAACAATTACTAGAAAATAGTACACCAGATCTTTTTTAATGGTAAAGATATTAAGAGAATCAGTATGTTCCTTCAAGTGGCTTCTGCCAAGAATGCACAAAAAGTGTTGAGCACAACCCCACCTTTCCTTCCCTTAATTTATCTGTAAGCAGGCATTTTAGCATAACTTTTACCCTTCCCTCTCCTAATTGATCTGGGTGGGGGTTTCAGCCTAGGGTAAAATCCCTGATCCATTCTTTCCTGCCCCCCCCTACCCCATCTCCACCCATTCTGGGTTCCCTGTACCTCAGCTCAGGAAAATCATGGGAAAATTCAAATATACACTGACCAATCACTAATTGTAGTTTCAGCTTACATAACCTGACTATTGTAATCTCTTTAAAAACCAGCATATTGTTCATGCCAATTTACTGTCTGATTTGGGTATGTGACCCCGGCAGTCCTGCGGCAATAAAATCCACTTCCAATTTTAATCTCGGGGATCTTCTGTCTCGTGCCTTTTATGCCCAACAAAAGACTTCCTTAAAACCCAATAATGAAAAAGAGAGCCCTCCAGGAAGCCCTCATGAATTCAGGCAAAAGGGAAGGAAAACCATGGCAGTGTCCCCAATGTGGGAAGCCCCTAGGGAGCAAAACACAACAGCAGTGCCATAACTGGGTGTAGCCAACTAAAAACCCTGGCCCAAGGGCACACTAGCCTTCTACCCCACTGTGAGAAGTGTGCTCACTCTGGGAAGAAAATGCTTATCGGGAAGCCAGGAAAGCTCTGATTTAATCTGACATTCATTCTCCATTCCTTGTGAATGGGTGACTCCCTAATGGAGCACATTTGCTTAGACAAATGCAAGGGTATCTATGCCCTGTCCCCAATTCAGATCTCCCCTTTGTTATCCATTGGTTAGGTGCAGCTTCCTGGACCACCTTTTCCATATTCTTCCCCTAAGTATGTTCTCCCTCAAGCATGTATACAAGCCTCTGGACTTTTACTTAATAGAAGGCTGGTTCTACTGGGTCACAGCTCCAACTAGAACCAGTCACTTCTGACTTATATCCTTCCATCATTCTGGCAAAGCTGGAAGTCGTTTTTAATCATTTTTAATCCTGTGGAAACAGAATTCCTTTTTTTGTTTCTCACAACCTTGACCTCAGGCACAAAAAGAGATGGTAAAAGCCCCTGATAGGATTTCCTGAAATCAGTATAAGGATCACATAACACATGAACCCCCTATCTAAGAATGAAGGATGCAGCAGAATCTATCCTGGAACAAGGTTCCAAATCAGACACTGAGGCTGGAGATAGGAGTAAACAGAAGAAGGAGAGAATGCTAGAAAGAAGCCCTAGAAACATAGAGATGCCCCAAAGGAAAAAGAGAGGAGAGAAACTGAACAAGTACAAGTGTGGGTAGATCCTCAGGGGGAAATACAGAACTACAGGCGTAGCTGGAAGAGATGAAGCAAGACACGTGTGTCAATGTCAAGAGAGCCCTCGATCGGGAAAGATAGAAGGAGGATACATTTCTTGGCAGAAAAATTTGAAAACCTTTACTGAGGAATCAAGAGAATCCTAGACAGTTAAATACAGCTGGCAATTTGGCAGTACATGATGGTTTCTTTTTGTTCCAGTAAGGGAAAAAGAAACCGGTGACCCTTAAAAAAACAAAAAAGAAGTCTCAAAGAGTCACAGAAGGAGTAAAATAGATAAATAGAAGGATTGTGTGTGGTTTTGTGGTATCTGTGGTTGGAAGGAAATGAAGAGTGAAAGAGAACACACCAAGGAAGAAATAAGGAAAACAAGGTGTTGGGGTATGTGAGGAAAAGCAGCCACGGAGGAAGGAGTGGGGGAACATGTATCACATGAGTGTCACTGAGCTGGACAAGGAAGGGACAGTCAGAGTCCCATTGGGCTGATCATATTCCTTCTCTTCCAAAATTATCTTTTTCTATATAAAGAGGAGTTTGGGGGAAGGACCTCAGTTTCAGCTCCTCTGGGAAGGAAGCAGTGGATCACCAGTCTAGGCATAGGAAGAACTGGTAGAGGAAATTAATGAAGAAAAAAGGGAAAATAAAACAAACAAGAATTCCTAGAGGCCAGATCCAAGATAGCCCTAGAACAGAGATGAGGGAATAAGCATTGCTCTGTCTGATCAGGTACCTTCCAAAGGGAAGATTCCATGGTCTTTGTAGGATACCTAAATTGGTGAGTATAAAATAGAAGGAGAAGATAGATGACAGAAGAATTTCAGAGTGAGCTTTGATTAGCTGATTCAATTCAACAGATTTTTATTAAGCCCCTTTTAATTGAAAGATTCCGTGACAGACATTGGAGATGCAAAAAGAAATTTCCCTGAACCTTAATGGTGAACACAACATATATGCTTAGGGACCTCCCTAATAAGGGAGGAAGGAAAATAAGCAATGAGTCCAAGTGATCTATGCATGTTTGAGAAAGAATAAAACATTAATGGGCAGAGAGACAAGTGATGGGACCCAGAGACGTTAACATCTTACTTCAACTTTTATAAAAAAAAAAAAGTGAAAAGAGAACTCTTAGAAAATGGAAAAGTAGGTCTGAAAATTCCAAATTCTCAAGATTTTCCTCCACAAAAGTGATAAAATAGCACCTAGGGGTAAACATAGAGCAGTAAAAATAAATAACTGACTAGAGTCAGAACAGTGGTCTTCCTGGGACAATCAGCAAAGTAACAATCAGAAAAATTCCAAGACAAGGTTTCTTCTCTATGAAGAGTAAACACCTCCAGGCTGGGTACTGCATAAACGATGACTGCCAGGGTGCCAGGTACAGGTACTGTTACCCCTGAGGACAATAAAGGGAGTTGGGCATCGGAGCAGGGGAAAATCGAGGGAATCTCTGCTGACAAGGAATACCAGACCCCACTGTGCTGCAAAGACATGGTCTGGGGTGAGGGCAGCATATATCCAGTAACTGCAGAAGCAGTGGGGTGGATGCCACTTGGGCTGCTGGCACTTACAGGAGGCTGGAGATTTGAGTTCCATGCCAGAGGGAAGAACAGAAGGAGGATGTGAAGCCAGGGGCAACATACCCCATACCCCAGGACTAGAGGTGATTATAAAAACCAAATTACTACAAAAATAATACACAAAGGAGAAAGAATCTAACCATAGAAAGTTACCATGGTAATAGAGAAAACTAGGGTTGATCTTCAGGGGAGGATAGTAAAGCAAAAAAAAAAAAAAACCCTCTTCTACCCTCAAAGAGTAATGTCAAAATGTTCACCTGCCAAAAAGAACTCATAGAAGATCTTTAAAAAGACTTTAAAAATCAAATGAGAAAGATTGAGGGAAAAACTAAATAAATAAATAAGAACAATCCAAGAAAAAAAGGAGATTATGAAAAGACAGTCAACCTCTTAGAAAAGGAGATTCAGAATCTTAAGGAAGAAAAGGACTCCTTGAAAATCAGAACTGGGCAAGGGGAAGCCAGTGAAGTTATAAGGGATCAAGAAATAATAAAACAAAATACAAAGAATGAAAAAATAGGAGAGAACATGAAACATCTCATTTTAAAAAAAAACTGATCTGGAGAAGAAAGCAAGAAAACATAAAAATAATCAATCTACCTGAAAGTTAGAATCAAAAAAAGAATTTTGGTACAATAATACAAGACATAGTTAAAGAAAATTGTCCTGAAGCATTAGAACAAGAAGGGAAAGTAGAAATAGAAAAAATCCACTGATCACTACCTGAAAGAGATCCTATGAGGAAAGATTATAGTCAAATTTAAAAAACCCCAGCTCAAGGATAAAATATTATGAGCAACAAGGAAAAAAATTTACATATGGCAGTGCCACAATGAAAATCACAAAAGACCTAGCAATGGTAACACTAAAAGACCACAGGTCTTGGGACATACATATCGAAGAGCAAAATAACTGGGACTCTGGCCAAAAATATCATACCCATCAAAGCTAAGCATAATCCTGAATGGAAAAAAAATGGATATTTAATAAATTGTCAGACTTTCAGGACTTTATTAAAAAAAGAAACCTGAACTTAATAGAAGATTTGACATACAAGAGCCAAGAAAAATGTAAAGTGCAGACCATCTATAAGGGACTCAATAAGGACAGAGTGTTTGTCTTTTATGCATGTAAAATACAAAGTGTATGTCTAAGATGATCATTAGTAATTAAATAGTTCATAAAAAGGATTAGGGTGACCTGAATATAATAAGACGTCAAAAATAAAACCATTCAGTACCTGCTAAGAGTAATTATCTCATACAAATGAAGTGCAAGAGGAAGAACCCATACAGAGGAATTAGATGGGGGAGGAAGACTGTTAGTTCTGGAATCTACTTTCATTGAGAATGGGTTCAAGATAGAAAAATACATATACATCTAGAAGAGTATAAAAGTCTTCCAAATTTAGAAAGAAAATGTTAAGGGGATAGGGGAGAGGATAAGGGAGGGATCTTTAGAAATCAGGGAATAGGACAAAGGGGCATACAAAAGGGTGTTTAGATTTACGGGCATGGGAGGAGGAGAAGGGAGAGATCTTTGGAGGGGAGATGAACTAAAAGGTGGGCAAGGTAGTGGGTGGTGGGTAGAAGCGTCAGGAGGGATAATAAATAAGAGATATAGAAACAAAGACTAGGGGGAGAATCTCTAGGGAAAATATATGTTTATGTATATATGTATGTGTGTGTATATATGCATATGAATATACCTGTATCTTTATTTAAATATATCTATGCTTATTTATAACCTGGGGGGAAGGAAGAGGGAAAAAAGAACAAAGCAAAAACTGTATAGCAGAGAACAAAAGAAAATTTAGAAAAAAGCAAAGATAACTCTCACCACAACACATAATATTTATTACATAGGCTTTCTTGAAATGTAAATTTATTGCTATATGTTTTGAATCCTCTCCTACATTCTTCTGTGCACATGACATGTTTTTTTTATCTTTTCTTATTTTATATTTTAGGTTTGATATTTGTTGATAATATTTCTTTTTCTTTTCCTATTATGTATTTAAGTTCTAGTATTTAAGTCTAAAAAATTTTTTTATCTTAAAAAGTGAGTAGGGGAGGCTAGGTGGCACAGTGAATAGAGCACTGGCCCTGGAGTCAGGAAGACCTGAGTTCAAATCCAGCCTCAGACACTTAACACAAAAACTAGCCATGTGACCTTGGGCAAGTCACTTAACCCCAATTGCCCTACCCTTCCCCCTCCAAAAAGCAAAAAAAAAAAAAAAAGAGAGAGTTAAAATGGAGTGGGTATGCATTAGAGGCAAAACCACCAGTGAACACCAATACAGGAATTTGAGATGTTTCCATTCTTATTCCTTTGTGTGTGTGTGAATATATATCCTCATCTTCCCCACACTTACCACACAGAGCCAAAATGGTCACAATGAGTAATAGCTTGTATTGGGGTAATTGAAATAATAACATAATAGCCAATAAAAGTCACAATGCATTTTCACAACTTTAGATCTTAATGGGTTTTGCCAGAAGGGACATAATTCTCTCATAGGTGTGTGCTTAGGGTCAGATCAGATTACCACAGTCAACATAAAATAAGTAACAAGGAAATGCACTTTGTGTTTCTTTCTGCTCCTTGGGGAAGAGGAGAAGTTTATGCCTGAGCCTCATTGGAAAACCAGGGGCATAGAATGTGAGTTCTGTGCGTTTAGAAGCTCCTGTTTGCTTCTCACGTGCAGCCTTCAGTTAGATAAAGGCCAGTTCCTGGGGGTCTTCAAACTTGGGTATCTGAGGGGTCTTCATGAGATTGAGTGACCACCAGGCACTGTTATGAGAAAAGGGAAAGAAAAAAATGATGACTTAGATATTGAGAAAAGAAAAAAAAAAGCCAGGAAGCAAAGTATATGGGTATAGAGTGGGGGAAGAGTCAGTGAGAATGCTGAGACCAAAGATGAGACGGGTTTCTCCAAGTAGAGGATGATGGGACAGGCTTAACATACCTCCATCCACCTTAAGATACCTCCATCCGTCTCCACTTGCACAGGTCTGCATCTAAGGCAGAGAAGGTCCTGTCAGATCCTGAGCTCCTGGGAGCATCTCCTCCCCTATAGCACAGCAATGATCCCTACCCACTGGGTAGTTCCAAGTTTAGGGGGAAGGATGCTGACATTCTAAAAATGACACAGTCAGCCTGAGAGAGAGAGGGTAGGGAAGAGGAAGAAGAGTAAGGAGGCTTTTTAGGGTCAAAGCTCATCATACTGTCCCTGTCAGAAGCTCTGACTAGAGAAGCAGATACAAGGTCACTGAGACTCTAGCAATTGGGAAGTTGAACTGTTTACCTCCTGCTACAGAACTCTCCATGTGAGGCAGAGAGCAGTGGGGAGGGGAGGAGA
>NW_027186289.1:58630-91596 GCF_028583685.1 Petaurus breviceps papuanus | reverse complement strand
CTATGCACAACTTGCTATTCCTTTCAAATATACAACAAAATTTTCATGTTAATTTCTTTTTTTTCTCCCCCTCCACCCTTAATATGGCTACATTAGACAGAAATAGGTATATATATGTAAAATTATTCTTTTTATCAGTTCTTTATCTGGATGAAGATAACAACTTTCTTCATAGGTCCTTTATGGTTAATTTGGGTATTTATAATAGTCAAAATAACTTATGTTTTCAATGTCATTCTTTTTTTTTTTTTTGCCTTTTGGAAGGCAATTGGGGTTAAGTAACTTGCCCAAGGTTACACGGCTAGTTTTTGTGTGGGTGTTAAGTGTCTGAGGCCAGAGCTGAACTCGGGTCCTCCTGACTCTGGGCAAGCACTTTACTCACTGCGCCACCTAGCTGCCCCCCAAAGTCATTCTTAAAACAACATTGCTGTTACTGTATACAATGTTTTCTTGGTTCTGCTCATTTTGCTCTTCATTATTTCCTGCAAGTCTTTCCATGTTTTTCTAAAATTATTGAACACAGAAGTATTCTATCATAATCATGTACCATAACTTGTTCAACTATTCCCCACTTGATGGGCATTCTTGCAATTTCCAGTTCTTTGCCACCACAAAGGGAGCTGCTATAAACATTCTAGAACATAGAGATTATTTTCCTTTTCCTTAATTATCCCCAGAAATAGACCAAGTAGTGGTATTGTTTCTCAGTCTTTTATCTCCCTCAAGCTGTTCAATATGAGGAGAATCTGGAACCATGTGTCTCTCAAACCCAGAAACCAGAAGATGCAAAGATGTTTCCTTTCCAAGATCTGGTCAACCTTAACCCCTCACGCAGAATGATTCTCAGAGCTGAACATACAATTTTAGATGTGGTCTGACCAAGGAAAATGATAGCAAGTATCCTCATGCAAATACTTGGTCTGTGACTTTGAGATGGGCAAGGTTTAATGCTGGTATCATGGGGTTAGTTAGAGAGTCAATCCTTGGCTAGAATCACTGTGTTCTGCCATTCAGCTCTCCTGGAATTCTAGAGAAAGTGTTGTATCATCCTTGGTTTTTTCCATGAGGTTGTTCTAACACATGTGTTTGGCTCAGGTCTTTGAAATTATGTGGGAAGTTGGTGCCAGTATGGCCAGGTCTAATGGTGGTGAGAGACAAGCCAATTAATATAGGTGGGGGATTCCTTCAAATGCTATCTTTTAAGGGTATAGGATGAGCTTAGGGTCAAGAACATGACATCCCCAGGGTGTAGGCAGGCCCTTTGGTCATCTGATATTTCTGACTAAAGTCAGGTTAAAGTTCCCTCATGGAGTAAAAGTGAGTGAATGACTGAGTGTGTGTGTGTGTGTGTGTGTGTGTGTGTGTGTGGGTGTGTGTGTGCGCACATGCGCATGCATGGGTGTGATGATGGTGGAGCGAGAGGAGGAGCTTTGAATCCTAGATAGAAGGGGAAGTGGCATTAATGATAGCAAACTTCTATCCCACTATCATATCTCTGAGGAGCTTGGTGCTGGCAGCCAGTATGGTAAGTGACCTAGAACATCAGTCATCTTTCCTTTAGAGGAAAGCTGCCAGACCTCCCACCTTCATCAATGATGTCACTGTCATCTTTTCCTGCCCATCCTGGGATTCAGTTCCATTATTCATCTCTACCCTCTCAGGCATCTTCAAAGTCACTTTCTGAACTGACTAGTCTTCTATCCTAAAGGAAAATGTACAAACTAATAAGCAACAACAGCTTTCCCATTAGTCTGTCCACAGCACAAGCACCTTCTTTTATTTCCTCAGTGGCCAAGAATGGTCATTATGGTCAATTTCATTTTTTGCACCTCTCTTATCCTTTCCATATCTAAAGACATCTAAAGAGGTCTGTGCATTCTCAATCTCTGTTTCCTCCCCATCCATTCACTCGATAAGTCCTTGCAACCTTGCTCCTGTCCTCAACAGTCTTCTGAAACAGTTCACTCCATAATCCTTAATGGCCTCCTCCTTTCTGCCATTCCCTCCTTGGTGGCATTTGTGTCAATGATCCATTGCTTACATTTCAATAACTTCCTATGCATTGGCTTCCATGAAACTCCAATCTCATGGAGCTTGTCCTGCCTCCTTGACTAAACCTTTGTGGTCTCCACTGATTCTTCATTTTTTGGTTATAGTCAACAGCAACATGCTAGGTCAGGGACATGGGGTGATGTGAGGGGACTGGTCTTTTGGCTGGCCATGTGATCTCAGCCTGCAACTTCCTATTGGAAAGTCAATGGGGCTAATAAAGCATCTCTTTCACTTGACTAACTATATAATCATATATAACCACATCATTCCATCTTGGTAGACCTCAGTTTCTCCTTCTGTAAAGTAAGGAGGTAGCTTCAGAGAATGTTAAACTCTAACATTCTATGAGTCACTTAGACTTTCACTCACTGTGAAAGATTTCAAATCTATTCTTTTATTACATCTTCTTCTTTATGTCCTTAGCCTTCCTCCCCCAGCTCTCTTCTCCCTTTGGAACATACACCCTCCACCATGCCACACTTTACTTCTCCCATAAGAATATGCCAGTGTATTCCTAATTTCACAGTTTTTTCCTTCTAACCAAGAGATTTCTCTAACATGCCTCCCTCTCATCCTATCCTTTAGTTTTTGTGGAGAGCTGACTACTCTGATCATGAGACAAGAAGTAGCTGTGGGATTGGGGGTGTGACAAACAACCCATCATCTTGTTCTTTCTTCAAAGAAAGGCCCAGCAGGCAATGTTATGGGATCCACAAGGCCACCTAGAGGAAGCCATACTATGGAAGAAATCTGCAGGTGTGTATGAATCCTGCCTGACTCTTCTACCAATTAGCTATGTGGACTTGGGCTGACCACGTCCCTTCTCAGGTCTGCAGTTTACTCACCTGTAAAATGAAAGTATTGGATCTGGTAATTCTAAGGTGCCTTCCAGCTTGTCATTATGAAAGATAATAAGAGCTCAACCCATTGGTTGAATGAATTTATTCTTAGGATCATATTGGCCAATCAGCTAGCTTCAAGTTCCGTTGCATCACTGGCAGTCAGTTTTCAAATGGGAGGTGACCAGACTCTTGACTATATCTTAGGGATTTCTCCTGCCTTGGTTGGGAAGTTTCAGTTAAGGTTAGAGAGAGAGGAGGAGGAGAATAGTGATCAGGTAACAGATTCCATGCCAGATGGAAGAATCCTGCAGGAGACTCTGATGGATGGGTTTTGGAAGTGGCTCTAGATTCTGCAATCTTTGGATTTTGGCCAAAATTTCACTCCATAATCCTTAATGGCCTCCTCCTTTCTGCCATTCCCTCCTTGGTGGCATTTGTGTCAATGATCCATTGCTTACATTTCAATAACTTCCTATGCATTGGCTTCCATGAAACTCCAATCTCATGGAGCTTGTCCTGCCTCCTTGACTAAACCTTTGTGGTCTCCACTGATTCTTCATTTTTTGGTTGGTTCATTCAGAATCCTCTAGGTAAATCACTGTGATGTCTCTGGCTTCCCTTGGGATGCATTATGGTGGGCACACTGGAGCCATACTAAATGTGTTATTCTGGGGTCTATAGACCCAGCCTGCTACAGAGGAGTTCTCCCCACACACCACCTCATCAGTCATCAGTGTGTCCTTGGGAGGCAGAACAGGGACTGGGAAACTTAGCCCAATTTTTCCTCAGGGGAAAATGTAGCTCTGAGAAATTAGTCAAGGAATAGGCTCTAGTGCTCCTAAGACACTGTGGCAGCAGAACCCCAAAGCCCTTTCTCTAGACAGTAACTTAAGTACCCCTTTAGTACCTTTCACATTAAAAAATATTTTATTTAATTTTTAATTTATGGAATAAAACAAGCCTTCCCATAACATGGTTTGAAATGATAGCACATGAAACCACAAATCTGTTATGTACAACTTGATATTCTTTTAAAATATATAATCCAGTTATTATGTAAATTTCTTTTTTCCTTTTTTCCCCTTCTGCCCCAACCCCCACTCAAGAGATGGATGCCATTAGACAGAAATATGTATATGTAAGTAAAATCATTCTATACATGCTTCTATTTATCAGATTTTTCTCTGGATGCAGATAGCATCTTCCTTCATATGTCCTTTGTAGTTAATTTGGGTATTTATAATAGTCAGTACCATTCAGAAGCCTGTCAGTACTCCAGTCACATTTGTTCCATCAAGGATTATAGAGCCCAGCTCAACTGAAAGGCATGCTCTGAAGCATACATCTGAAAGGCAATTGGAGACTGGAATCCCCAGAGCCTCTACCCCATCCTTTCTGTTCCTCTATCTCCAATTCCTAAGGATTATCTCAGGCTCAATACTCTTCAGTCTAATACAGACTTACCTGTCCACCCCTCCTAGATGCCCTGTGCATGGAGGTTTATGATGAACTCAAAGAAGGGACAAGTGGAGTTTTCAAAAAGGTCTTGACATAATGTATTTTCCCTCTCCTTTTGGCATGGACATACTATGGCAGAGAACTTCCTGTGAAAGATAGCTCATCCTCTCCTCAGCTCATATTACTCTTCTCCTAGTCCCATGCTTCCTCCATTTCTGGGAATGCCTTTCTCATCTTTCTACTTAGTGTCCACTCATCTCTGTGTATGAAACTTTCTGGCATCATCCTCAGGGTCCATTCCTCTTCCCCAAAGCTTCTCTTCTCCACATAGCCATCCATTATTTCCTGGAAAACAGTCAGGACATGAAACTGAGTGAGGAAAGCAGGGGTCTTTGTGTACATGTTGTAAGATCAGTAGCCTGAAGGGAAAGAGTGAGCTGGGACCTGACTCAGAGACTCAGGTTAGCTTTGCCATATATGAGCTGTAGGGTTTTCATTTCAGACCAAAAAGCTTTATATCTCATCTGATTCTCACAACAATCCTGGGAAGCAGGTGCTTGTATTATCCTTATTTTATAGATGGGGAAACCGAGGCAGAGGTGAAGGGACTTGCTCAGGGTCATACAGCTAGTATCTGAGGTCGTATTTGAACTTGTCTTCCTGACTCCCGGCCCATCCCACACAGGCAGGCAGGTCTGTGTGTGTGTGAGCGGTGGGAGTGGGGGGTGGCAGGGCGCCTTTTCCAGATCCCAGACCCGCTCTCTTGGCCCTGACCTACCAGAATGGCCAAGACTCCGACACCTTTGGGGGCTGGAGGGTGAGTCGGCTTCGCTCCAGATGGCTTGTTGGGCGGGCGTTTCGGAGGAGGGCACCAGGCTGCAGGGTCCCCGGCCCTTTCTCTGCTTCTTCGTGGTTCTCGCCCTTGCTATACAGCTTGTCACACGACCGTCCGAGCTGAAAACCGCAGGCACGTCTTCGAGAGATTTGGGGTGGGTGGTTCATCTCCTCTTAGTTCTCTAAGGCGTCTAGGTCCGGGCAGATTCTCACCCCACCCTCGCCCCCATGATTTCCCCATATCCGGCTTCTCTCTCCACATCTCTGAACCTTAAAATAAACCCTACCCACTCCCACAGAGAGCGAGATCAGAAGACGTTCATAAAACACTCAGTTTCCGAGGCACTTAAGATCCACATTAAAGGGAACCTGCGGCACCGCTCCGGCTCCACACACAGGAGCTCCTCCATCTAAGGTGCTGTCCAGCACGTCTTAGGCTCAGAATCCTCCCTTCCCACCTCCCTCCAGGAGAAGAGGGGAAATGACCTGAGTGCACGGGGCCCTTTCTATCTATGAGAAAAAGAGGGACTTTGCAGACGTCTTGGATGTAGAGAGGGAGACTCCTCAAAGCATAAAGAGCTGTCAATGGGACTTGCCCCCCATTGTCTTCTTTTTTCTGTCCATCCCACTTCCCCTTCCGTGAAACAGTTTCTTGGCCCAGGACCTGATGAGGGCTAGGGGAGGAAATGCATTTTCTCCCTTAGCAGGAGTTTGTAAGCTCTCCTTTCTCCCCTGCACTTGGTCTCCTTCTCCCCAGTCATCTTGTCTCTATTTTCTCAAGCCTGGAATAGCATTATTAGTCTCCTAATTTGCCTCCTGATCTCCAGTGTCTTTCTTCTCCAATAAATATGTCATAGAGCAGTTAAAAAAACTGTGTTTTATTACAGGGCAAGAGAACTGAACCCAGAGGCAAGTCCTGTCCTGCCCAAAATGCAAGAGAGACTCCCACAGTACAGATTTAACTCACAGAGCACTAACTTACTTATAGCAAACCTTCCAGCCCAGGTATTTCCAAGCAAGACTAAAATATCCTGCTAGGGAGCCCATGTGCCAACCATCAGCCATGATATAGGAGCAGAGAGATCAGGGCTCTTCCACCTCTTTGAAAGAGTGTGTGAGAGGTGTTTATTTGAAGACTCAGAATGATTGAATGATGTCTGTGTGTGGGAGGTGGGAGTGGGAAGGTTACAACCTAGACCCAGCTGCTTTAGGGAACAAAGACGTGAAGAAGTCATTCTTTCCCCCTGCCAAATCACCATGGGATAGGTACATATTTTTCAGCTCAGAGGGTCCTGTGGCAAGATGCCGGGCAGCAGGCTGGAGAGAAGAATGTAAAAGAAGGGTGAGAAACTTGGATTGTTCTCCCTTTAACATCTCATTGACATATCCTGATCATACAGTGTGTTTTCCTTGACTTCATTAACTGAGTTGGACATATACCACAGGCTTTTCTCTTTGTTTCTATATATGGGCATGTTGTCAACCCTGATAGAATGTATACTTGAGGATGAGAACTATTTTACTTCTACCTTGCCATGCATTTAATAGATTTTTAAAAATCTTATTTAATATTCTATTTTTCCCAATTACACATAAAAGCAATTTAAACATTTTTCAATTTTTTCTCAAATTATTTTTTCAACTTCTCTCCCTCCCTCTCCTCCCCTCTGATTGAGAAAGTAGCAATTTGACACAGGTTATACCTGTGTAGTCATGCAAAACACATTTTCACGTAAGTCATCCTGTGAAAGAAAACTCAGAAAAAACCTCAAGAAAAAGAAAATAAAGAAAAGTGTCTTTGATCTGTATTCAGGCTCCATTAGTTCACCTTTCATTATAAGTCCTATAGAATAGTCTTGGATCATTGTATTGCTGAGAAAAGTTAAGTTATTCACAGTAGATTTGTGATTTAATAGATGGTGTTACTGTGTACGACATTCTCCTGGTTCTGCTCATTTCACTTTGCATCAGTTCATATAAGTCTTTCCATATTTTTTTCTGAGCATATCTTGCTTGTCATTTCTTAAAGGGCAATAGTATTCCACCATATCTACATACAACTTGTTCAGTCATTCCCTAATTGATGGGCATCCCTTCAGTTTCCAATTCTTTGCCACCACAAAAGGAGTTGCTATAAATATTTTTATAGACATAGGTCCTTTTCCTTTTTAAAATCTCTTTGAGATACAGATCTAGTAGTGGCATTACTTGGTCAAATGGTATGCATGGTTTTATTCCCCTGTGGGCATAGTTTCAAGTTGCTCTCTAGAATGGTTGAGTCAGTATATAACTTCACCAATAATACATTAGGTTTTAATTTTTTCCTCATCCCCTCCACCATTTGCCATTTTCCTTTTCTGTCATATTAGCCAATTTGACAGGTTGGAGGTAGTGGTTCAGAACCATTTTAATTTGCATTTCTCTCATCAGTAGTGATTTAGAGCATTTTTCATTTGACTCCAGATAGCTTTGGTTACTGTCTGAAAGCTGCCTTTGACCATTCATCTAGTGAGGAATGGCTCTCATTTCTATACATCTGCATCTAGTATATCGTGAATAATCGATTTCCATTCATTATTTCTGAATTCCCCCTTAATTCCAGTGCCCCCATCTGCTGGCTGTCTCCGTCCCATTCTGCACACGGCTTGTCTGTACGCGGCTGCTCACATGTTGTCTCCCGTTAGACGGGGAGCTCCTTGAGGATAGGGGCAGTCTGTTACTTTTCTTCGTCTCTACAGCCCGTAGCACAGTGTCTGGAACACAGTAGGCGCTTAATAAATGTTTATTGACTGCTTGCCGGTATGACAGACTAATTGAATTTGTAGGAGGACACAGACATAATTCTAACAGGACAAGCAATTAAGGATGTGGTGTAAACCTATATTTTTAGATGGAAAACTGACCCGGATGAGATCACAGGTACATTGGAGTATAAGAATTATTTCTTTGTGTACCTGAGGTTATCTCTACTCTTCCTCTAGAGTATACATTGGGGTCACATCCCAGATGCATCTAACTTGTTTAGATTCATTTTAGGGAGAGAAAACATATTGAGGAGGGAAGGAAGAAGGGAGGAGGAGGAGGAGGAGGAGGGAGGGAGGGAGGGAGGGAGAGGTAGGAGGGAAAGAGAGAGAGAAGGAGAGGAGAGAGAGAGAGAGAGAGAGAGAGAGGGACAAAGATACACAGAGAGAAAGATAGAGGCAGACAGACACAGAGACATGATAGAAAGAAACAGAGGCAAAGAAACATGAAGAGAGACAGATGGATAGAGAGAAAATCAGAGAGATAAATATAGAGAGGGACAGAGACAGAAGGAGACAAAAGGACACAAAGAAAGACACAGACACAGAAATAAAGAGATAAAGACAGAGAGGGACAGAGAGATTCAGAGACAAAAAGAAAGATAGAGACTGAGAAAGACAGAAACAGAAACAGAGATTGGAGGAGACAGACAGAATAATTTAAACATAGCAACCTTTATGTTCAATATGTATTTATTGTGGAATAAGCATGAAATGGGAGATGTAAACCTTCCATTCCTCAGTCTCAGTTCCCAGGGATCTCCCATAGTGTTACCATCTCACTGTATTGGATTGAATCTAAATTCACATCATTATGTCCCCCAAATCCCTTTATTGTGCTTGAATAGGTAGCACTAATAAGAAGGATAACTTTGATTGAACTGCCTAGTATTTGACCCGCTAGAATTCCCCCAGAATCCTCCCCTTGACTTCTTTGTGTACTTTCCTGTTTGTGGAGAATTAGGAAGACAGAACAGTTGGATGGTGCTGTCCTCACCCTCTAATATTATCTCACTAACATGTCTTTCAAGAGTGTTTATTTTTAGCCCTGATTATCAATTATTGTGCTTTATTTTTGTTTGGCTAGCTAAGTCTTACATATTTTTGTGCCTTTTTGTTTAGAATTTTGGACTTCTGCCTATCTTTTTTTTATTTATAATTTAGAAAGGTATAGTAAAAAATAAAATCATGCTCAATTGTTGCCATACCAATTGTAAGAGATTCATCCATTCTCTGATGCAGATAATCTTCTCCTTTTCAGGTGCAATTGTCTAAAGACACTATACTGCACTTTGTTGATAATTTGAGTGATTTTCAGCAAGTAATTTTTACTAACACAATTTTGTTTTACATAGTCAATGAGCAAGCAAATCACTACACCTTCATGAAGTATTTACTGTGTTCTAGGCACTATGCCTTCCTTCTTACTTATGATACTGTTGCACTCAAAATTCCTTGAGTGCATGGAATGTCTGATGTTTGCATCTGTGTCTCTACCATTTAGCATACATAGTACCTGGTACATCCCAACTATATGATAAATTCTTATTGATGTAACACAAAGGAATGGGATAGAGGAGTTAGGGCAAAGATGAAAAAGTCAGGAACTGGGAGTTTCAGATGGAGACAAAGATGGGGTGGAGAGAGGAAAAGAAAACTCCATTGGGTTTTAAATATTCACTACACTCAGGAAGAAGCAGTAGACAATCAAAATCTGTTTTTTTTTAGTATCAACCTCAGCTACAATGACAAGTATGTGGCTGTAGCTAGAGCTCAAGTTTGTTTTTGTTTCTGTAAATGAGGATAATAACACTTGCTCTAGGTATAACTTGGGATTTGGGTGAGGGAAGTGATTTATAAACCTGAAAGAGGTTTTTCTTTATCTTTTGAATCCAAAAGGGGAGGAGAAGAGTGAAGTGGATCCCTGGCTCTGCTCACTCCCATCCCAAGGTAAGCTCTTGGCAGATGGTTGGGAAACTCCTACCCTTATCTGCTTCTGTGTCCTCTTGCTTCTTTCTATCACAGATTGTTCCTCTCATTATGGCCTGGCCTCCAGGAGAGAATATCACCCAGAAGTTTAGGTGGCCAACTTGGGAAAGCCTTGATAATTCCTTACAACATTAGGAATTGGCAGACAAAGAGACTGACTTCCTCTTCCTGACTGGGACATACTAGGATCTTGGGAGCTCCAGTTGTATTGACTATTGAATTATACTTCCCTATATAGTATCCATGGCCTGTGAGGTCTCCCAAGTGGTCTCCTGTTTCTGAAATGGATTTGTCTTTATCTCCCCTGGCAGGTAAAGACCTTCCTTTAAAACAGAGGTCAAATGCAAGTCATTCCATCATCCTTATCATGTCATCGGTCCTCTTGGGGACTGAAGAAAGAGCAACAGAAGCCACCTCCTGCATGAAGGCTTTCGAACCCCATGGCCTCATGAACAAGGACTCTATTCTAGTTAGAATTATTTCATAGTACCATAACAACCGAGCAAATTCCCAGCTCTGACGGTAGGTCACCTAGGGAAGCTATTCCAGATTCCAAGTACACTATGAGTCCACATATACTAAAAAACAGCCTCCACTAATATTTTTACTTTTGCTCATCAGCCAGAGTACACTACTAATTCAGAGTAAAAGCATTTAGTCATAGAACATGGCAAAAATGATATCAACGAAATGTTTCTCCAGTAAATTTGGTGCATTCTTTAACACAAATATGTACCAGAGTGGATTAATATTGGGAATGTGTGTGATTAGAACACACACATAGGAAACACATATGATCAAAGCATCTGCACAGAGGCCCACAGGTCAGGGAGATATGTCAGGAAACATTCATTTTTGGTGAAGTGCAATTCATACTTCTCTCACCAGTTTTACCCTTCTCCCCCTTTTGGGTCTAATCTGACTGCTGTCTGGTACTGTTTAGCTGATTTTATGGTTGCTACTTGCATTGGGCAGACAAGGCTCCTTTAGAGATGAGGAAGTGGAGCTTCTAGCTTCAACCAGAGTCCTCAGTTGAGGTGCTAATTCTTCTCCCTAAGAGGAAGAATGGATTCTGCCATCTCACTTTTGACTTTGTTGTTGTAATGTCTTTTAGAGTTGTGTCCAACTCTTAGTGACCCATTTTGGGGTTTTCTTGGCAGAGACACTGGAGTGGTTTGTCATTTTCTTGTCCATCTCATTTTTCAGATGAGGAAACTGAGGCAAACAGAGTTGACTGATTTGCCAAGGGTCATATAGCTATCAAGTGTCTGAAGGCAAACTAAAGTCCATTCATTGAATCAATGGAAGGAAAAATAATACCTAGCAACTTTTTCCTTCTTTAGGAGGGTAATTAAGCTCTAAGAGTCTTACCTATAATTGGAATCTGCTTTCCCAAAAAATAACTTCTCTCTAGGAATCCAGGCTCTTTGGATAACAAGAGTCCCAGGAAATTAGTGCCCTCAACTTGTTATTAAAAAAAAAAACAAAACTGATATTAGCTTTTCACCAAGTGGTCTTTATCAGTATTCTCTTTCTGACTTAAGATGGGAATGTCACTGTAACTCTAAAATATAAAAGAAACAACTTTTAGGGTGCAGAGCCAAGATATCTGCCCAACTAATGGCCCACACTGGTTGACAAAGACTTCAGGAGAGTAAATCACTGGCAACTGTTGTGGTTTCCAGACTTTTCAACCCATAAACATCAAAGAGAAAGTAAAAAGTCGGTGGGGAACTCTGCTGGAACTGAGTGGTAGAAGAGCATGGTTTGGCCCCTGTCTCCAGGGGGAGAGAGGCTGCAGTTACTGCCACATGGCTGCTTCTGGAGCTCCTGGCCTGCAGATCATAGGGGCGCCAAGTGATCATTCAGAGGGTAATCCCTCTTGCTTTGTCCTGCTTGGATCTGGGTCCCAGTCTTGGGTGGTGGGCCTGGGGTGAGGAACACCAGTGTGCCAGAGCTTGGGGTGCCCTCCCCAAACCTCTGACAACAACTGGGAAAACCCCAGAAATTTGGGATACAACTCTGGAAGCAGAGTTTTATTGTGGTAAAGAGCTCAAAAGTCAAGTAATTGGCTGGCAAGATGAACAAACAGAGGAAGCTCAATCAGACCATAGAATCCTTTTTTGGGGACAAAGAGGATCAAAACACGGAACCAGAAGAAGACGACAAAGTCAAAACTCTTGCATCAAAACTTCCAAGAAAAATATGAACTGATTGTGGGCCATGGGGGAGCTCCAGAAGGATCTTGAAAATCAAGTAAGAGAAGTGGAGGAAAAATTGGGAAGAGAAATGAGAATGATACAAGAAAATCATGAAAAGTGAGTCAACAGCTTGCTAAAGGAGACCCAAAAAATACTGAAGAAAATAACACCTTAAAAATAGACTAACTCAAATGGCAAAAGAGGCCCAAAATGTCAATGAAGAGAAGAATGCCTTAAAAAGCCTGGTTACCCACATAGAAAAGAAATTTCAAAAATTCACTGAAGAGAATAATTCCTTCAAAATTAGATTGGAGCAAATGGAAGCTAATGACTGTATGAGAAATCAAGATACTATATAACAGATCCAAACAAATGAAAAAATAGAGGGCAATATGAAGCATCTCACTGGAAAAAACACTGACCTGGAAAATAGATACAGGAGAGATAATCTAAAATTATTGGACTACCTGAAAGCCATGATAAAAAAAGAGCCTAGAAATCATCCTTCAAGAAATTCTCAAGGAAAATTGCCCTTATAACAGGGCAAAACAGAAATTAAAAGAATTCACCCATCACCTCTTGAAAAAAAACCCAAAAAGAAAACTCCTCAGAATATTATAGCCAGGTTCCAGAGTTCCCAGGTCAAGGAGAAAATATTACAAGTAGTCAGACAGAAACAATTTGAGTATTGTAAAAACACTATCAGGATAACACAAGATCTAGCAGCTTCTACATTAAGGAATCGAAGTCTAGGAATTATGATATTCTGGAGGGCAAAGGAGCTAGGATTAAAACCAAGAATCACCTACCCAGCATAACTGAGTATAATGTTTCAGGGGAAAGTATTGTCATTCAATCAAATAAAGGACTTTCAAGCATTCTTGATGAAAAAACCAGAGCTGAACAGAAAAATTGACTTTAAAATACAAGAAGCAAGAGAAACATGAGAAGGTAAAGAGGTAAAAGAAATAATAAGGAACTTATTAAAGTTGAACTATTTACATTCCTATATGGAAAAATTATAATTTTAACTCATGAGACTTTTTCTCAGTATGAGAATAGTTGAAGGGAATATACATGTATATATGTATACATACATATATCTATGTATAGGAGGGTGAATGTGTATATAAATATATTTGTGAGTGTGTGTATATGTATACATAGCCAGAGTGCACAGGAGGAGTTGAATATGAAGGGATGATATCTAAAAAATAAAATAAAGAGGTGAGAGGAATATATTGGGAGGAGAAAGGGAAAGATAGAATAGGGTAAATTATCTCATATAAAAGAGGCAAGAGAAAACTGTTACAATGGAGGGGAAGAGCAGGAAGGTGAAAGGGAATGGGTCAACCTTACTTTAATTGTATTTAGCTTAAGGAGGGAATAACACACTCAATTGTGTTTCTTACTCTACAGTAAAGTAGGTGGGAAGGGGATAAGATGGGGGATGATAGAAGGGAGGGCAGATGGGGGAGAGTAGTTAGAAGCAAACACTTTTGAAAAGGGACAGGGTCAAAGTAGAAAGTAGAAGAAGTGGGGGTGGTGGGATAGTATGGAGGGAAATATAGTTAGTTTTTCACAATATAACTACGTTTTGTGTAACTACACATCTACAACCTCTATTGA
This sequence comes from Petaurus breviceps papuanus, assembly GCF_028583685.1. Classification (NCBI taxonomy): domain Eukaryota; kingdom Metazoa; phylum Chordata; class Mammalia; order Diprotodontia; family Petauridae; genus Petaurus; species Petaurus breviceps. The sequence goes on along the minus strand of NW_027186289.1, from coordinate 77,790 downwards.
ATTGCTTGTCTTCCTAATGGGGGTGGGTGAGGAGGGAAGAAGGGAAAGAATCTAGAAATCAAAGTTTTAAAAACATATATTAAAAATTGTTTTCTTACATGCAACTGGGAAATAAAACATACAGGTACTGGGGCATAGAAATCCATCTTGTCCTACTAGAAAGTTGGGGGGAGGATGGGGGAGGATATAAAAGAGAATAGATTGGGGGAAGGGGTATTCACAAAGCTCATTATCTTCGGGTGGGGGGTAGGGGAAAGACAGGGAGAAAAGTTGTAAGTCAAAATCTTGTGGAAATGAATGTTGAAAGCTAAAATAAATAAATAATATAAAAAAATAAAAAAGAGAGAAGAACAAATATAAAAACCCCAAACTTTTATTTTATTTTGCTTTTTAAAAATTAACAAGCATTTATTTCTTTCCCTTTTACCTGCCTCTCCCCAAACTGAAAAACAGAAACAAGTAAAACTCTTGTGATCAATGTGCATAATTGAATAAAATGAATTCTGGCATTGGGATCTATGTCAAAAGAATATTTTTTCTCAATCTCCATCTTTAGCTCATCACTTTTCTGCCTGACTCTGGGTAGCATGCTCAATGATCAGCTGGTCACTGCATTGATCAGTTTGTAAGCCTTTCACATTTTCATATAGCTTGCTTTGTATATATTTGTTTGTATGTTGTCTTACTCATCAGATTGTAATTTACCCAGGGCAGGCACTCTCTATTGCATTGTTTTTGGTATCCCCACCATTTAGCACAGTACCAGGCATATAGTTAGATCTTACTAAATGTTTAGGGATCATTGGTTATCTTCCTATTGTTTTTATGTAAATTACTTTTTAAATTGTTCTCTTGGATCTGTTCACTTTGCTCTGAATTAGTGCATAAAAGTCTTCCCAAATTTCTCTAGATTCATCCTTGGAATCATTTCTAAGAGTACATAGGATTTCATTACATTTATATCCTATAGTTTCCTTATTTTCCCCCCAATGGATAGGTACTCCTTTGGTTTCAAGTTCTTTGTTATGGCAAAAATATTTTTTTGTCTCTATATTGGTCTTTTCCCTCTTTCTTTGGTCGCTTTGGGGCATAGGCCTAGTAGTGGTATCAATGAGTCATTCTGTAGTGACAAAATCAACAGCAACTTCTTCCCATTCATGATGATTTTTGTTTTCCTCGAAGGCAGGGACTGTCTCATTTGGCCTTATTCTCCAATGAGGACTCACATGGTACCTTGTATATAGTATATAATTGATAAGTATTTGTGGAATTGACTTCTTTCAAATGAGAGGTAGCTTCTTTCAGTGGAAAGAGTCCAGATTTGGAATCCACAGACTTGGTTTCGAATTATGGCACGGCCCTGTATAGCTTCTTCAACTCAGGTTTCATTTTCCTCACTTGTGTCATGAGGGATTCGGACTTGACCATTAATGTCCTTTTCATGAAATCTATGATCCTGCAAGTTCAGGTTTTGAAAGATTGTCATTTGGATTTTATACACAATCATAGAATATTAAAATTCTCCAGTTTTTGGAGAATGTATTCATTTTGGATCCCACAAAATTTCTACACTAGAATCAACCCAATCACCTGATGAGATTGTAGTAGGGAAACTTATTGCCAAGGGCAGAAACTCAAAACATGCACTGACTTTCTCCATACAGTAGCAATCAAATGCATGGGATTTTGAAAGTCTGGTTTATCTAAGATGACACAGGCATCATCACTCTGATGAGTAATGAAGGTGAAGAACCCCTCTCATTGAACACAGAGCTGGTAGGACTGGTGCTTCAGGAGGCACCTACTAAGTTAACCCAAGCATATAGAGACTTTCCCCAGAAGAATGGGTGCATGAGAACAATTTGTTCCAACAGTTATGAAGGTAACTGAAGCAGGTGCTATGGAACACATGGAACTTGATCAGACATCAAAGATGCCAAGGTTATCTGCTGTATCCCAGGTCATCATCAGTCATCTTGACTTTTGTTCTGCCACTGGACTTCAATGACTCTGAAAGAAAGAGTGAGGCTGATGACTGTGCAACTCTACCTTGCTTAAAGCCAATTCATGTGTTAGTCAAGACATCACCCTGTGATATCATTGGTCCTCTTCGAAAACGAAGGACAAACACTCAGGAGTTTGTATTGTACAAAGTATTTCACCTTTTGATCTGCATTCCCTTCTTTAGCTCTTTTTTTCTTCTTGGAGGCTATAACCTCTGTGAGCTAACCTTCAGTGAATATGTGGTACCTCCATACAAACTCTAAATGGACATGTGAGATAGCAAAGATCATCTCATACATAGCTTAGAAGAGCAAAGAAGACCATTGGTTTCGCATGTATCACTAGGGAGAGTCATTACCAGAAAAGGGAGAAAATGCATCATAGGTAGAGAGTGCAGAAAATCAAATGGGCCAAATCTATTATATAAAATTCAATTTTTTTTTAAAGCAATTGGGGTTAAGTAACTTGCTCAAGGTTACACGGTCAGGTGTTTCTGGGTGGGTGCTAAGTGTCTGAGCCTGGATTCGATCCCCAGGTCATCCCGACACTAGAGCTGGTGCTCTTACTCGCTGTGCTACCTGGCCGCCTCTTTCAACACTTTTATAGAAACAAAACCCAGGCAGCTAAAATTCAAAGGGAAGCAGTAAACTGGGAAAATATTTTCAGCAAGTTTCTCTGATCAAGTTCTCATTTTCAAGATATATAAGGAATTGTTTATAATTTATAAGAACAAGAGCCATTTCTCAATTGATAAATGAATTGATTCTATACTGACCCATTAGTAGTTTTGGAATGGAATTACAAACATGAAATTTTTGAACTAAGAATTTCAGTTTATCAACAGCCATATTAAAACATGTTCCAAGCTACTTATGATTACTTTTATTTTATTTTTTTAATTAGCAAAAAATTGCCTTCTCTGCCCCTTCTACTCTATTCCCTCCCTCAATTGAGAAAGAAATAAAAATGAAATTTCTGTTACAAACATGAATAGTGAAACATAAGGAGCAAGGGACTTGAGAGAAGAGGACAGTGTACAGTTGAACTGGTTCATCAAAAGTCCGAGATGAGGAGGGAGGCAGACAATAGCCAGTGGAGGGACAATGGCTTGGGAGAGAACTGAGGAGCCAAGGGGTTAGAGGTCCTAATGTGGACAAAGAGCAGGGTTTGGGGTTGGAAGGCAGAAGGAGAGCAACAATGACCATAGATTATTATCGGAGAGAACAATCTCAGAGCTCATGAATATGCATGTGGAAGACTTTTGGGTGGTGACAAGGTCAAGAGTTTGATCATCTCTGGTCAGTTGGGACCACTACCTAAAGTGCTGAGTTATTCAAGCCTCCCTACCTGACCATCACCACAATCACCACCATCCCTCCCCATCCGCTCTTCCCCCACCCCACAGCATGTACCTGGGGAGAAAGTTTTATATCAAGCAATGGGGTTTTGAAAAAAAAATGATGTAACATTTATTTTCTTTGTAAGCTGTATTTTTTTGCAGGTTGGAGGAGAATAGCCATGTATGAACCTGGTAGGGGATTTCCCAGTGTTTTCACATGAAATCCTACCTAGCTGGCCTTTAACGGGACATGAACAGAAAGGAGAGGCCTTAGCTAGAGAAAAGCAGAGCATCTCCTCTACGGTATGGCCTATGAGGGACAATGCCAAAATGATGCAGAGGGCACGAAGGCAGAAACTGAGAGAATGGCTGAATCATTCTCCTTTGGAGTAGTTTGGAACTTTGTTCTAGAGCAGGGATCATGGGGAACACTAGCCTTTGGTTTTTGCTTTGTCTTACAGATGCTCTCCCCAAACTCTTCCTTTGGGCCTGGCTGGGAAGATTTATGGATCCAGGTTAGAATGTGATCCTTCTGTGTCAGGAGTCATGAAAGGCCACAAGGTTTGCTCTGGACAAGGCAGGAGTGGAGAAGCTTGAGCACACCCAGGATGGAGCTGAGTTCCTATTGACCTAAGTGAGCTCCAATCTTTTTGCAGCTGCCCCCATCACTCTGTTAACAGCCCTGTCTGGGCATGGCCAGTGACTACCTGGTACTCATAGTAAAAGGTGAGGGGGAGAAACCTGAACATGTTCCTGGAAGGTAGCATTCCACACTGCTTCACTTCAGTCCAGGGAATTGACTCCAATTAATGAGCTCTAACCTGGGTAATCTGTAGGATCAGAAACAGTGGAATCATTTTCCACTCACTCTATTCCCTGGAAATGGGAACTATGGGTGGGAAATGATATGTGGAGATGCTCTCAGAGGGAGGTAGTATGGATGTGGAAAGAGTGCTGGATTTAAGGTAAAATAGCATGGTTTAAATGCTAATTGGGCTGCTTATTATTTGGATATCTCATGACTCTGGGCAAGTTATTGGGAGGATGGGTCACTGAGGTCCCTTCTTGCTATATGATCCTAAGGAAGATCCCTCATTATTTCCCACTGAACCACTCTTCCTCATTATCTTTTCTGGATGAAAAAGATGACTTTTCTCCAGAAGTAGGTAAGACCAAGGAGAATTGAAAATAAAAATCACTCTGAGACTGCCCCTCACACCCAGGAAAGTGGAAAAAATGCCAAAATTCTGGTTGTCTTACAAAAGACAAATACTTAACACTTTGTTTATGGAGTTGCACTCATACAAGCATCCTGGAAAATAATTTGGAATCTTGCTAATGAAGTGACTAAAGTGTTTGTATCTCTGATGTGTAGATCTCACTATATTATATATATAACCCCTGGATGACAAAGGCAAGAAAGGACTTTTTTGTTGTAGTAAAGAACTGGGAATAAAGTAGAGAGATGACCATTGGTTGAGGTATAGGCTAAATAAATCATGGTACATGAATAATAGTTTCTTTTTCATTTTTATCCTGGAATTCATGAACAAATCCAAACATTTTGCTATACAAAGAACAAAAAATAGGATTACATAAGGTATTGAGTTTCTAAGTATACAGCTATTTAATTTAACATAGTAGAAAGAAAATTGTCCTGTTTGTTACTGCACCATTCTTCCCTTCTTGTTTCCCTCTGTGTATTAAAGAAATGAAAATGCAGAATTCAGAGAAGCATGGGGATGCCTATATCAATGGGTGACAAATAGAAGGAGTAGAACCTAGAAAACAAGACACCCAATGACGACAACGATGTGACCGGAATGAACCAAAATACTGAAAAGTGGGGAAATGTCATGGCCAACACTTAGCCCCAAAGGGGAGATGAAGAGACGTGCCTCTCCTTTGTTTCAGAAGTGGGAGCCTATAGGTATGTGCTCCGGAATATATTGTTGATGGGTTTGTTAGTTTGTGGGTCCCTCCAGAGTTTCTTTCCTTTTCTTTGTTACCTGGAATGGCCCTTGGACTGGGGAGAGGAAGGGATATATTTAAAACTAAAAATGACATAAAAATAAAGTCTCTCAATATATTTAAAATAAAGGATCTCAGTATCTTGAGCATAGGGGTTATAAGTTTTCATATTTCTGTTTCTTTCCCCAGAGAAACTGGGGGAGGAACAGGCTGAGGTCCCACTCTCCTCACACTAGCCATCGCTTGCTCTTCTACTCATTCCATGAATATTACCTGACTCTTAAATAACATTGTTCATTAGATTTGCATTCAAGGCTCTCCAAAATCTATTGCCAACCTACCTCTCTGCCATTAATGTCTATGGCTCCCACAGGGGAATCATCTGGTAAAGTCAAAATGGTAATAAGACATCTGATGGCACAGTGGATTGAGCACTGGAACTGTGATCAAATGTGTCCTCACACACTAACTGTGTGACTTTGGGCAAGATACTTCTCCTTTGTCGGCCTCAGTTTCCCCAACTGTAAAATTGGGATCATAATAGCACCTACCTCCCAGGATTGTTGCAAGGATCAAATGAATTAACATTTGTAAAGAGCTCAGCACAACCCCCGGCACATAGTAGGTGCTTAATAAATGTTCATTCCTTCCTTTTCTCTCCAAGACATAGCACCTTGAAAATGGTAGGCACCTATTAAATAGTTTGTTTTGAATTTGAATTAAATGAATCCTCTGTATGCAAAATTTCTATTTACAGCTGTCCCACTTCCATTCTGATGGCCATCAGCTTAGTTTGGGACTCATCTCAGCGAGCTAGAAGGAGTCTTCCGGTCAATTTAGATGCCAGTGTGTCTGCCTGAGCATCGCTTGGATTGCATCATTCTGGGATATTGTCCTACCTTCCTCACTGCTTCCACCACTGCTCCTTCCCTCAATACTAAAGAGAGATGATATTTCTCCAGTTTTGGAGAGGACTGGGCATAGATTATTTGTTCTTAGCACCAACTCACTGAGGTAAGTATGGCAATATTATTATATACAGGGACTGAAATGTTTCTGCCCAGCTCACACAGGTAGTAAGGGGTAGGATCAGGATTCCATTTCAGGTGTTCTGCCTCAAAATTCAGGTCTTGATTCACTAACTCTCAGGACACCTAAGAGGGAGCCCGAGAAAATCTGGGGGTGGGGTGGAGTGTGGAGAATGAAAGACAGAAAACAACAACAGATAGGTATGGATGCCCCTTTGGGAACCAGGAAAGGCTGAAGGGAAGGCTGAATGAACAACATGTTCCCTATTTCACCAATTGCAGAGGGGAAACAGTTGGAGCGGGTTTTCGGGGGTGGAGACAGAAGCCCCTGCCACCACATCCTGGACCCAAGTCTTAGCCATGGTCCCTCCTTCTTCCCTCTGGACAGCTGAGGTCACTCAACTGCGAACAGAGCCTGGCCTACACCATGGCTTCCCACCTCTCCTCCTTATTCTGTCTTGGTGAGTACAAGGGGCCAGGGAAAGAGATCGAGGAGGTGGGGGATGATGGGATGATTCTGAGAAGGCTCATGGCCAGTGAATTGTGGGGTAAAGGGTAAACAGCAGTCTGTTCATTATTTTGAGTGCCATTGATGTAAAAATTTCTGGCATTCCAGAAAAAGTAGAACCCAGGTATCTCTAGTGACATGGGGATAAGATGTGGGGTGAGATGGAGAGTGTCATTTTGGGACTTGTCTTACATGAATGTCTCTTTGATAGTGCTATGTGTGAGCCAGAGGATCCGAGCCCAGGAGGGTGAGTCCTTTCCCCTAAACTATTCCTACCCCTCCTCTTGTCTTAGTGTAGACAGGTGTAGTTATCATTCCAGAAAAGTGAGGATTGAGAGGTGCCTGAGCTGGCATGGGTCACTCCCAAAGGAATGTCAGGGTAAAGGCTGCAGAAGCCAGGCAATAAGAGGGAGAGGGGACCTACCCAGCTTCTCAGGCTATTACTCCCTTCAATAGATGCTCTCCCTGTGCTGTGAACAGGTCTGTGGCCTTCCTAGGCACAAATGTGGCATCCTCTGGTGCCAAAGGCTCCAGCAATATTGGATTCAATATCTCATTGGAAAATTTATAGACAAGATAATTATGTCCAGGTTGGAAAATGAGTTTCCTTTCAGGAGTATGGGAGCTCCTAATTCAGAGTTCTAGTTAATGTGATGATCAGAGGACCTCCTAATAATGGTTCCATGAACCCTGAAGCTAATAATGCTGATGATATAATAGAGTTTTACAATAAAAACTCACACTCACATAGTGCTTTAGGCTTGGCACAGTGTGTTTCTTCCAACGTCCCTGAATGGTGGGTGGGGCATGGCATGGCAGCTGGGGATGCTAGGGAAGAAGGAACTGAGAAAAAACACCTGGGACATGGGAGGAAGAAGGGTGATCCTGGCAGCTGATCCCCAGAAGCCTCCCTGGGAAGCTCCAGTGTTGGTATGGTGCCCCCTTGCCCCCTGCTGCTATCATCCCCTCCTGGGATGACATCCCCACGTCGTCCAGCTCACCTGACTCAGATTCTGGGAAGTTTTGTTTTCCCTTGTCCTACTGAGGTCTCTTCTACTCTTTGACCTTGTATATGTTCATGTTCAATGAGTAAGGAAAACTCTCTTATTGATCCTTTCTCCATGTGCTCAAATGCTGGACTTGTAGTCAGAAAGATCTAGATTCAATTGTGCTTCTGACACTTATTAGTTCTATGCCCTGGGGCCCATCACACCTCTCAGAGACCATTTCCTCAGCTGTAAGATGAGGGGGTTGGGTGAAATGACTTCTGATGTTCCTTCCTGGTATAAACCAATGATCCCATGGAAATCTACCCACTCAAATGTCTCCAGTGGTCCCATCAAACAGAAGTTTCCTTGCTATTTTCTCACACATGACACTCCATTTCCCACCTCCATGACTTTGTACTGGCCACTCTCCATTCTATGCCTTCTGGAATCCCAGTTTTCTCCCGAGACTCAGCTGGAGGACCATGTTCTGCACCCCATTCCATACATTCCCTCCAAGTTTAGTTTGTATTCTCTTCATTGGTTTTACATGGAATTACCTATGTCCCTCTAGTCTACCTTGCTAGCATGTAAGTTTCTTGAGGGCAAAGAGTATTATGCTTTTATCTCTGTAGTTCTAGTGCCTAGCCAGTGTCTGGCACATGGCAGGTATTTAATAAATATTTAGCACTCTATATATAGTAGGCATTTTACAAATATTTGTTGATGGATTGACACATTGATCTGGTTCAAGCTGCTTGCTTTTCAGGCAAGGAAAACAAGAGTGCCATGAATTCCCCCACTTCACAGCGTGAGGAGAGCATAGATTTAGAGTGTAGAGTGACCTCGTGGCTCTGTTTGTCTAACCTTTCATTTTAGTGATGAAGATTAACAGAGCCAGAGGCTTAAGTGGCCACACTGATCATAAGCAGAAATATTGGAATTTGAACTGATGTGATGTGCCTTCAAATCTAGTGCCGTTTCCAAGTACCACATAATAGTAATCTTGGAAACCATTCCCTTTTCTCTCTACCTTTAATGCTCTTTCCCCAACCAGTTTGTGTGCACATTTGTGATCCATACAGGAGAGACATTCTTTCCTTCTATGGATGCCTCTGCTCCTCTTGGCCAGTCTACCCCATCTCCTCTGAGAAATCTACCTTCCGGATCATCCTCTCCCCCACCTTCCAGCCTTCACTGTCTCCCTACAACTTTGCTCCTTCCTTGCTGACTAAAAACAAAAATAACACTCCCACCCAATAAGAAAAAGAACAAAAATGTTCCTTTGACTTAAGATCTTTTTTCTTTCCTCCAAGTCACAGCTAGATGTACCTCGAAAGTTGCTTCCCCTTCTTGCCTCGGTTTCCTCTCTCACTTCTCATTTTTCAGTCGGACTTGGACTTCATCACTCAAAGCTGCTCTCTCTAAAATGATCACTTCCCCCTTAAGTAACAGATCCGATGGGCTTTTCTCACTCCTCATCCTTCTTGGACCCTCCAATTTTTGACAACGATGAGCATCTTTTCCTCCTTAATGTTCTCTCCTCCCTGGGTTTTGGTGACTGATCTTTTCCTACCTGGTTGCTGCTTCTCAGTCTCCTTCATTGGATCTTCATTTATATCATGACCTCAAATGAATATATTCCTCACACCTCTTCTCTCTGTGTACTCACATAGCCATTTCATCATCTCTTTTGATTAAGTCATCATTTCTACTCAGATGACTTTCGGGTCAATATACAGCCCTACCATTTCTTAGTATTGGATATTTTGAATCATGTATTCTAGTCATGTAAAATGTGAGATGTGCAAAGTTAAAGGACATCTCCACTCCAAGTGTTCATATGGACTATTTGTAGACCTGTGGTAGAACCTTCTGAGCTCATATTGGTATGATTAGCCACAGTCAGACACGTGGAATTTTGACCCCAACATAGCAATGTCATTTTGGTCTTCTTTCAGAATGAAGGACAACAAACCACTCTAGTCGTTTTAAAATTGGTATACTCCAAGTATGAAGTCCCCTCCCTCAGAGAGAAAAAAACCTCCATTCCTAACTTTCCTTTTTCTATTAGGAACAAACATCATCTTTCCAGTTCTCCAAGTTTGAAATCTTTTAGTCTCTTGTTACAGATGGGGAAAATCAGTCTCAGAGAGGGCAAGAGACTTTGCATAGATGATGAGAAAAATAAATATCACAGATTGGTCTAGAACTTGGGACTTCTGGATCATGTTTTCAATGAAGGACCTAGCTTAGACATTGATCCTTTCTGTAGTTCACAAGGACTAAAAGAAAGAGGGACTTAGATCAATTTCCCCCACTCTGAGTCATCAAAGATTATGTCAGGTTCCCTCATTGTATGGATGACAAAATAGGAAATGAAAGAAATGGAATTTGTATATGGTCACTCAGACAGTTATAAGCAGAGCTGGGTTATAAACAGAACCCGTGTTCCAACTCCTTGCCCAGTGTCCTCTCTCTTCCAAGATTTCTCCCCAAGCCCAGCCTCTCAGTCCAAAAAGACTTTATCATGGTCCCAGGGGGCAATGTGACCCTGAAGTGCAAGCAGTCAGACAACAGTTTAACTCCGCAGATATAGACATACCTTCTGCTAGAGGAGGGGAACTCAGTGACCTTACAGAATAAGACTCCACTTGCATCCTGGGCTGAGTTAAGCCACCATTTGAGACAACCCAGGGTCTTAGAAACTATAGCTGCAAGTACTTTGGATCTCTGAAGCCATAAGGAGAGTCAGAGGTCAGCACTGCCAGGCAGATCTCTGGGACAGGTGAGAAGGGGGGTGTGTTTCCATTGTGATGTGGGAGATGTGTCTCCATCTCCCAGGACAGGACTGAGAGGTAGAAGAGGTGTCTTGAGAGTTTAGAGGAACCCTTTGGACAGTCAGCTCTATCTCTTGGATAAGGACACTTCCTCTTATTGGTGTCATGGGCCTTGTTGGCAGGCTAATGAAACTTATGGAGCCTGTTTCAGAATCATGCTTTTAAATGCACAAAATGTAATGCACAGGATTGCAAAGGAAACCAAATATATTGTGATACAATTATCACAATATTTAAAAACCCCACAAGTCCAAGGAACTCAGTGAAAGAAGTCCTCCTAGGGACCCCTAAAGAGGAGAGTGAGGGCACCTCAGTATGTCAGCTGGTAAGTAAGCATTTGTTTTGTGCACTGGGTGGCCCAATGAAAACCTTGCTTACTTAATTCTTGTTCGTTTCTTTGTTTTTGGTATCTCAGTTCTTAGCACCGTGCCTAGAACAATGCATCTTCAGGTTTGCAAAATGCTTTAGAAATGATTGCATTCGACTCTCACAGCAACTCTGGGAGGTGGGTATTATTATTCTCCTTATTTTACAGAAGAGGAAACTGAGACCTACAGGTTAAGTGACTTGGCCAGTCTTCTAGCTAGTAGGTGTTCAAGGCAGGTTGTGAATTCACCTCCCTGTCTCCGAGTGTAGCACTCTATCCACCAAACTCTCTAGCTACCAAGAGAGTTGGTGATATGGGACTGAAGTTTAGGAAAGACAGAGCAGGGCTGGAAAAATGGACCTAGTAACTCTTTGCATAGAGCTTTTAATTGAACGTTTGGGAACCAACGGCATTACCAAATGAGATGCTGAAACAGAGGAAAAAGAGAAAAGGAGGACAGAGCTTTGGGAGACACCCATGGCCAGTGGCATGACAAATTAAAAATATGTTTAATGAACTCTTCAATTTAGGCACAATTCTGCCAGAAATAATTTTTTAAGCAATTCATCATTCTAGTTTAAAGAGAGAAGCGTCCAAACTGGCAGAGCCCCTTACATTCCCCTCAACATGTCTCTAACAGAAAATATTTTGAAGAAAAATTTGGAGGAATATTGAACAAGGAAACATCACAGTATGAGAAAACACAAGCACTTTATGGTTAACTTCTTTTAAAAGAATAATGGTCATCTAGTCTTTCAGGAACACTCCTGGGGAATCAATTTCCAAAAACAACTCTGGACCATTCCCTTCAAGCTCAGCACAGATGATTTGAAATAATCAAAGGGCCTTTCGAAGCTCTCTGTGGTGGGAGTCTTTCTCTCACCTTTGCCTTTTTATTTGTAGCACATTAGTTTCTGTAATCACCTCTAGTCCTGGGATATGGGGGATGGTGTGTCTGGCCTCAGATCCTCCTTCAGTTCTCTCTTCTGGTTTGGAACAGAAACCAAGACCTCCCATCTCTTGTAAGTGCCCAAGGATGGCAGTGTTCCTGCTCCACCGCTTCTACATTTACCAGCTTGTGCCAGTTCCTTCTTGCCCAGGGCCACATCTCCACAGCACAGCTGGGTCTGGCGTTCCTTGTGAGCAGAGGTCCCCTCAGTCTTCCCTGACTCAGACATCCCACTCTCTTCACTGTTCCAGGGCTAAAAGTTTCTGTGACTGGGACCAAGGTAGCCTCCTAACTCAGCTAACCCCAGGGCTTGCTGCTTGTTGTTTAAGCAGACCTAGCCTGGAGGTGTTTACTCTTCGCAGGGACCAAACCTCATCCTGAGATTTTTTTTGGGATCTTCTCTGTCCCAGGAGGACCCCTGCTCTGCCCCTTGTTTTATTTATTTTTGCCACTCTATGTTCACTCTGAGTTGTTTTTATCTCATTTGTGGGAGAAATTTGGAGAGCTTAGAATTTCTGAACTACTCTGCCATCTTCCCAGAATTCTCTCACCATATTTTCATATTAACCATATCACAAAAACACAATAAAAACAAAGTGAGAAAATTGTACTTCAGTTATGTACTCAGAGTTCATCATACTATTCCCTGGAGGTGAATAGTAATTTTCATCATGAGTCATTCTGAATCGGCTTGGATCATTGTCTTAATCAGAGTAGCTAAGTCTTTCACATTTGATCACCATTACAATATTGCAGTTAATTATGTACAAAGATCTCCTGGTTCTTCTCACTTTACTTTGCATTATGGTCTTCCCAGGTTTTTTTTTAAACCATCCACTCATCATTTCCTATGGCACAATAATATTCCATTAGAATCATATATTGCAACTGGTTCAGCCATTCCCCAATTGATGGGCATCCCCTCAATTTCTAACTCTTTGCCACCACAAAGAGCTACTATAGATATTTTATACATATAGATCCATTTCAATTTTCTCTGATCTCTTTGTGATATAGACCTAATCAATTTTCCCTTTCCCTGCCTCAAAATATAGTCTCTCCAGGATGCTTTTAAGATAAACTAATATCTGGAGAAATCCCCTAGTAGAAGACAGTCAGATGGCATAGAAAATAAAGTTCTAGACTTGTAGTCATAAAGATCTGGATTCAAGCCTACCTCTGCCACCAGCTGTGTGACTGTGCAAGTCACTTAACCTCCATAACTTAACAACTCCCTTCCTGAATTGTTGTCAGGATAATATTTGCAAAGTACTTTTCAAACCTTAAGGTCATATATAACGTTAAAGTATTACTATTATTAGAACTTGTCAGGCTGGATCACCCAAGAAAACAGTTCAAAGCAATTCTCTTCTTGTTGAATGACCACAGGGACCATGAAGACCAGTCTTGGTTCCCCTTCCTTTGTATTGCCCATTCCACTTCAGTGCTCTAATCATATTTCAAGTCTTCCTACCAGACTATGACAATTGTTCAGAACTCAGCCTGACTCAGGCCAGGACTCTGTTAGGTTAGATTGATATTGGAACAAAATCAGACACTCCCAAGTCATTTAACAGTTAACAAAAAGATGTTTACTTGGTCAAAGGAGGAGGGTATTCAATAAGGATAGGCAATGAGAATCCTTTGAGTAGATTCAGGTAAGTAAAGCTCCCATAAGGATTCACCAGCCAAGCATTTGAGATCCCCTTCTCTCCAGCCCCCAAGACCCTTGTGCCTGCTTTGTACTCAGGCTTTGAGGTAGTGGCATCCACTGAATAGACCCTTAGTCCTGAGTCCCTCTAGTGTGGAGGAATGTTTCCATACCTCTTAAGGAAAAAGTAACCTTATCTGAACCAGGGAAGGAGTTATGATACTGCCTGGGAAAAGAACCGAGGGAGAGAGGCTATGGAAGTTGATATGATGATGGAGAACAGAGTTAGGGTTGTAAGGTGGAGAGAAAGTAGGATGCTGTAAGAGCATGATCAGATAACAGAATTTCAGAGTTCATGAAAATGGAAATGGAGGACTTGTGGGTGACGCCAAGATCAAGGCTATGGCCATTTCTGGGCATTCATGAGGTAGAGAGCTGAGATTGATTATGAAGTTTGAGTAAATTGAGGAACTGGGAAGCTGGGCTATTTGAAGGAATGTCTGTGTGCATATTGGGGCTCACCAGGATGCTAGTAGGAGTGGAGATGGAGAGAAAGAATGTAAACCAGGAATTAAACTAAGGGCAGCTATATGACATAGAGCTCTAGGCCTGGAGTCAAGAAGACTCAGCTTCTTGAGTTCAAATCTGGCCTCAGACACTTACTAGCTATGAGACACTGGGTGATTCACAGTTTACTTCAGTTTCCTCATCTGTAAAATGGGCAAATGACAAATGACTCCACTATCTTTGCCAAGAAAACCTGAAATTGGGTCACAAATACACATGACTGAACAGCAATATCAAGGAGGCAAAATGGATAGAGCTGTGAGGGCTTGGGCTTGGGCTGACCCCACTCCAGGGCTCCCATACCCATCTGCCTATTAGTGGCAACTGGTCATCAGTTGCTGCCTCTGGTGAGGAGGGAGGCATTATCCACAATGAGTTCTTCCCTCAACCATGTCTTTGGGGTTGGAATTGTTAGCTGATTTGGTGGTTTTCTATTCCTAATGCCCTTGGTTCAGTGTCCTGGGCTGTCTTCCAGGGGAGATGTTGCTTAATATGGTGGGTTTATCTTCCTAAAGTTGTGGTTTATCTCTCTTGACATATGCTTCCTCCTATTTCCTCCTCAAGGGATCTTCCTGCTTCAGCTAGGAAGGTTCTGGGTTTTGGTAGAGAATAGCTACTCTGCTCTGAATTTGGCAATCATTTTGAATAGCATATATCTGACTGGGAGAGATGATTGAGTGATTGATGGTGGTAGAAGAAGAGGTTGAAAGGGCAATGATCCATGATCTAGGGAACTGGAGACAGAAGGAGGATTTGGATGGCAGTTTCTTCAAATGTCCCCTCTGTGGTGAGGCCCATGACAGGACCAAGACATCGAAGTTACTGGCAGAAGGTAGAGGTGTCCCTTCGCCGAGATAGTCATACCTCACTCCCCGGGGTGGGGTGGGGGGACAATAGAGAACCACATTCTTTCAAAAATGTTCTTATTAAAATAACTTGTTTTACTCTTGTTTTTGGTTTAACTGCCAGACACCCCCTCCCCTCAGCCTGTCCACACAGAGTCATGGCCTCAGGTGGGAACATGACCATTTTACATCAGGGATCATCTTGGGGCATGAGGTCTGCTTTGTATAAGGAAGGAGATCAGAAATCCTATCCAGGATGGAGCCAAATTTCTCTTGACTACTAACCACACTGGGAACTACGGTTTCTGCCATCACTCAGATGCTGTCAGTTTAGTCCTGGCAGAGTCTAGTGACCCCCTGGAGATTGTAGTGAAAGATGAGAGGGGTATTTCTGAAGGAATGTCAACTCTGGAGGTGGATATCCTCCCAATTCCCCAATAAAATGGAATTAATGCCAAGAACTTCACTCTAACATTGAGAATGAGGAGAAATGGAGACATCATAGACTTACTCTCCTCACTATTCCATGGTCATAGTGTCCTTGGATATGCGTACTTAGGAGATATCTTATCCCTTCTGTCTGACCCATTCTATTTTTTCCATTCTGTTTTCCAGGTGCACTGGATATACCTCTCAGAATAGGTAAGACTTGGTGGGGGGCAATTAAGGCTCCCAGAGATAGGAGGCCATGTTTCCTCAGCTCCCTGGGGTCAAGCCTAGCACTTATTCTAGAGGACTGATAATGAGTGAAAGTATGGGAATATGACCAAAGGCCATAAAGGACAATGGAGCCTGAAAATTGGTTTTCTTCCTTGCCTCAGTATCAAGAACCACTCTCATCATCCTTAGCTGTATCGTCATCTTCTTCTTCTTCCTCTTTTTATTGGCTTTCTTCTGTCATCAACACCCTGTATTGGTGAGTTTGAGAAGAGGGCATGCAAGTATGAGAAAATAAACAGTGGGATGAGAGCTGGGGTCTCAGTTTCCTCATCTGTGAAATGGAGTGCTAAAACTCTCTAACGTCCTTTCCATATATGATCCTGATAGAATCTGTGTTCTTGTCATCATTCTCACCAGGGGCCCCAACAAGGAGAAGCTACTTAGGAGATAGTGACACTTGACTCACTTCCCCAATCCCTTGAGTTATCTACAGCCTCCCCCCATGTAACCCCTAGACTCTACCCACTGGAAAACAACCATGGTGAAGAAAGGATAATGAATGTAGTTCCCAGAATGACTTTCTCATCCTGGCCCTTTGCTTGTCTGATAGCATCCCCGTCTGATGACATCTTCCTTAATGTGTCTGCCTCCTCTCAAACATGTACTACTGAAAGAGAAGACCATGAGTAAGTGGGGGAGAAAAGAGGGAAGAGATATATGGTACATGGATGGGGACTTCAGGAACTGACAGAGCCTTTTCTTCATGTCAGGTGTAGATGTGGCCAAGAAGAGACTGACTCATCAGTGAGTAATCCCCATTCCCTCCTCCTGGGAAATAATTCAGAAATAACTCATTGGCCCCTCCCAACATGTAGTCTGGTCCCTGCTATTGTCTACTTATTCATCAGGGACCCATTATTGCTTCTTACTCTCAGCCCTAAGTGATGCTCATTGATCCTTCTTCACTCTTGTATTTTCCCTGCAGAATTCAGGGGCTGAAGACCAACAAGAAGTGATCTATAGTCAGTTGAACATAGAGACTCAGGGTAAGGGGAAGACAGCCCCCTCCGAGACACCCAAAGAGACTATATTCTACAGCACTCTGGCTTGGCACTAAGGGGCAAGAAGAGACACACAGGTCATTTGGAAAAGTGAAAAAACACGAGCCTCAAATGGAAGCCTGCGGATCCAATGTGCAAGGTGGGCAAATGGTTCCAGAGGGAAGAGTACGCAAGCTTGCCCTGTGTGAAGCACCTGGTGGAGAGGGCACAATGGTCTGTCAGCTTTCTTTCATCTGGCCTGTGGTAAACCATCTACAAATATATAACTGTCAACAACTCTTATCCCTGATTTAGCAAAAATAACCACCAAAATTTAAAGAAGCATTTAGTCTTAGAATTACAAAAATACAAAATGATATTACCATCTAGTGTCAAATTCTGATGGACCCATAAAACAGGATATTACTATGTGCAGCAGCATCTTTTTTTATTTTCTTTCTGTAGGTACAGTAAGTCATGTAATTGTTTGGCTCTCAAAAGTATTTGACAAGAAGGGAGTTTGGGAGAAATGTATAGAATGTACTCAAATTCATGTTAACACTTTGGATTCCTCATCTTCTTTCAGCACTCAGATCAGGGGCCAATTCCTCCACACAGCTTTCTCTAGAGCCCCCACCCTCAATCTTTTAGTGTTTTCTTCTTTCTCTAACATTCCTCACACATTTTATCCCTTTTATTTTCTACTCATATGCAAACATGTGTAACATATTGTCCCCTGTGTCCACTTGCACTTGGATTGGCAGGTTAGGTCTCTAGGAGAATGAATATTACTTTAGGCCCCTCCCAGCTCCCCAGGGTTACCCAAGTTGTCAATTTGAGCAATGCAGCCCCTAAGCCCCATCGATACACATGATCATTCAACCAGTTGGTATCAATTGACTTTTAGTAAGTGCTAATGAGGAGAGAAGCTGCATAAACATTCTTTAATCCAGGGACACACAAAACACACAAGGTCTGTGAGAGAGTGGGCTCAAAGTATTGAGCACAGTTTGGGGGAACTTTGGGGATGAAGGGATGCCCAGCAGCTCCTGACTCTGGAATTCCCTTCCTGCCTTCTCAGAGTCCTCACTGCCTTTGTTTCTGAGCACAGAATTGTTGATGGATGAGACACTGTTGACTCTTTGATCTGTGCAGAGTGCAATGCCTGGATAATGGGACAATGCACCATTGGGCTGGGCCAAGGAGGTTGGTCAGCTGCTGGGCTGTCTGCTCACCAGACTTACGTGCTATTGCTGCTGCTATAGGTGACTTTAGCTACTTATTTTGGTGACCAGTTGTGATAAAAAGCAAGGTGAGATTTTTGTTGCTTTTTCTTCTTGTTGCTGGAATTCAGTTTCCTAGGCTCAGGCTAAATTGCAAACATCTGAATGATTAATTGCCTTTGAATCCTGAAAATTCACAGCTGTGCTGAGTCACATAGGTTTTGTGCCTTCTGGTCCTGAGGCAGTCAGGGGCTGGTCTTTGTTATATATTCTGGGAGGTTGGCATTTTGCTTTGGGGGGTTTGCTCATGAGAAAGATCTCTTGATTTCCTGGTGGAGACTCTGAGTAGCCCTCAACTACTCAGATGTTGTCTGCGCTCTCCTGATCCAGTGATGCATGTAAAATGCATAGCAATATTGCTATATTCAGACAACTGGAGCCCTGTCTGTTGGTCTTTGGGCTAATTTCTCTGCTTGTATCTTCTCCACATTCAGGGTGCTGACCTTTCCCCTGAACTAGTGAATATAATTAAAGTAAGATCATTGACCTCTTAAAAGTTGCTTTTCTTTAAAAGCAGGTCAAAGAAGCTGTGCTAGCAGCCATCCTGGGTGTGCTAGGTGCTTGCTATTATACCAGTGGGACCTTAGGGTCTCTCACCTCTCTCCTGAATGCATTTTAGCTGCTTCCTTAGCAGAATCCTCATTCACTTAGGCTTAGAAAAGAAACAGAACCAGCCAACATTGCTCCTCACTTAAATGACACCAGGAAGGGACCTGAGAAATTGACCACTTGAACCTTTTATATGCACATTCATTTCAGGTCCAGCTTCTCCTGAGTAATTAGTTCTCCTTCTGGTTCCAAATTAGAAGACCTTTTAGCCTTTGTGGCAGTCACTCTGAGTCATCCTGGCCAGAAATGGTTTCATTTGTTGGATTGGCGCTAGGAAGAGTATATCTGCACATGCTTCAAAACCTAGACCCAAACTAGGCAGGGAATATTTGGGCCCTTGGGCTCTCATTGGCCTGTCCTCCTATTTAAAAGGATCTGATCACTGCTAGAAATTCTTTGGTGACTTTTTGCTCTGCACTAGTGGCTTCATTAGAGAACTGAAGGTTTTGGAAATTGTAGTGATGCTTGAAACCACTGAACTAATCATGGATAGCCCTAAAAGGCACCACTTCT
>NW_027186289.1:17795-53630 GCF_028583685.1 Petaurus breviceps papuanus | reverse complement strand
CTTCCCCACCAACTGTGATTCATGGAGGATTTTGGTGACCTGGCCTCTACACTGGCAGAGGGAAGTCTGTTGGGAAGAGGCAACCCCCTCAACCAGATTCTCTCTTAGCAGAGGTGACAAGCTGAAGGAGAAGATATTTGTTTAATGGTTCCAGTATCTGAACAGAAGTTACGTCTCAGCCCCCACAAGTTTCTTTCCTTCCACTGCCTGTGCTGACCAGTTCTTTTCTCCACTGTATGTTCTGTTCTCTCCTCCTTTTTCATTTTGAGTCAATAATAATTTATTAAGCATCTACGGTGTCCTAGGCACTGTGCTAAGTAAGTACAGGCAAAAGACAGTCCCTGTTTTCAAGGAGTTTACAGTCTAATGGAGGAGACAATAAGCGAACCACTATATTCGATCAAACTACATCCAGGATAATTTGGAGGAAATCATCCTAGAGAAGGTGCTAGCATTAAGGAAGATCAGGAAAGGCTTCCTCTACAGGAAGGTCAGATTTTAACTGGGACCTGAATGAATCAGGGAGGCCAAGAGGCAGAGATGAAAAGGGAGAGCATTCCAGGCATGGAGGACAGCCAGAGAAGACGGCTGGAATCTGAGGGTGGGAGTGTTTTGTCTGAGTACCAGCAAGAAGGAATGTATAAGAAGATGGAAAGGTGGGAAGAGGCCAGGTGATGAAGGACTTTAAAAGTCAAGCATAACATTCTATAGTTGATCCTAGAGTCAGTAGGGAGTGGTTGGTGTAACATCATCACTCCGTGCTATAGGAAGATTGATTAATACTGGATGATGTTTGACAACTTAGTATCCATTGGAGTAGGGAAAGACTTATAGCAGAGAGACCAACTAGAGGGCTATTCCAATAGTCTAGATGTGAGTTAATGAGGGTTTCCAGCAGGGGACCATTGTCAGAGGAGAGGACAGGGTTTATATAAGGGATGTAAAGGGAGAGTTCACAGGATTTGGTAACTGATTGAATATTGGTGATTGAAAACAGGTGAGCTAGACTGACATATATGTTATGAGCCTAGATCACTGGGAGGACTGTGGTATCTTCAATAGTAATAACAAAGTTAGGAAGAGTGGAGCACTTAAGAGGAAAGATGTTGAATTCAGTTTTGGACACCTTGAATTTAAAATTTAAAATTCAATTTGAAATTTCCAATAGGTAGTTGGAGATGAGAGAGGGTTTGACTGGATAAATAGATGTGAGAATCATCAGCAGAGACATGAGCATTGAATCCATGAGAGCCGATGAGATTTCCAAGTGAAATAGAATAAAGAAATATGAAGCAGGGGCCAGCAGAGTGTCTTGGGGACACCGAGGATTACCAAGTTCAGCCGGAATGAAGACTGCAAAGAAGGCCGAGAAGGAGCAGTCATTGAAGTAGGAGGAGAACCAGGAGACAGCAGCCTCAGGAACATAGGCAGGTAAAAAGGATTTATTAAGTACTTTCTATTTGTTTTAGTAATTTTAAAAAGGAATTTATTAATTACTATTTGCCTCAAGACCCCCTAACTGCTGACATCTCCAACCGGTATCCCACAGGCATCTCAGACTGAACATGTGCAAAACAGAAGTTACTACTTCCCTCCCCCCAAACCCTTTGCTCTTTCTAAATCCCTTATTTTTTTGGGGGGCCACCATGGTTCTGCTACTCCCTCAAGTTCCTGGCTTCAGAGGCATCTTTCACTCTTCTCTGTTCCTCATCAGTTACAGGCAAACATTCACCTGATTACTGGATCATATATTTAGAGCTAGGAGCTAAGGACCATCTACTCCATTTCTACTCCACTTTATGGTGGAGGAAACTGAGTCACAGAGATGAATAAGTAACAAGAGTTGGATCAGAATCTCTGTACTCTGACCAAAGGTCTTAATTTGTTAGCTTCAGTTTCTATGCTTGTTTTTCCTTTTGGAAAAATTCATATGGGACTCATTTTGTGGATTTTAAGATGTGTAGTTCTCAATGGCAGGGGAAGTAGGTGGCATAGTTTATAGGGTGCCAGACCTGGAGTCAGGGAGACTCATCTTCCTGAGTTCAAATCTGACCTCAGATACTTATTAGCTGTGTATCCTTGGAGAAGCCACTCAGTTTCCTCACCTGCAAAATGAACTGGAGAAGGAAATGACAAACCATCCCAGTATCTTTGCCAAGAAAACCCCAAGTGGGGTCATGAAGAGTGGGATACAACTAAACAACAACTTTTCAATGAATATTAAAGTAGACAATATATTGGAGAGGAAGGCAGGTGTAGAGACAGAGAAAGAAAAGAAAGTGTCGATCACCAAGACCCTGCCTTTTCACCGCCACTAATCTCACTCCCTCCTTTGCGGGCTTTTTTGATCACGTGGAAGAAAATCTGGACAGCTGGGAGATCCCAGATTTTGGAGGGCTTTGAATGCAAGGAAAAGGAATTAAGAATATATTTGATATGCAAGCCACCAAGAGCCAAGAAGCAAAAGAAGGTAGAGAGATTGTGAACATAAGATCCTTTATGAAAGAGGTTTTGCTGACAAGTAATGAAGTACAGATTGATACATGGAGATGTCCCCCACTCTTCAATCAACATCATTGCCTCTACTCATTCCTCCAGCAGCTAGGAATCCTGACTGAAAAACTGAGGCAAGGCACAGACTTTCAACGTGATCACTGTGAATTGTACTTTCCTCCTGCTATGGAGATCTGAAGGCATTCAGGGATCCTGTAGCCTTCCCTGGGCGCTCCTGCCTTAGCTCTGTGTTGCCATCTCCATGTCTTCCCTTCGGACTCAAATGTACCTTTGTATAAAATTAGAAGATGCCTTAAATAAGAGTATCCTGACCAAGCCACTTCTTTTTTTTTCTGTAAAGCCTTTCTTAAGTCCTAGCAATGGATGAATTCAGTGGGTAAATGAATCTTAACCATTGAATAGCTACTTCAGATATTGGAGAGAGCCAGACCCAGAGACAAGGTTTGATGGAGAGGAAGGTGGAAGAAGAGGGATGTCAGGGAAGGGAGGGCTGGAATGGGTTCCCATGTTCCTGGAACCAAGATATTCAACCCTAGGTGAAAGAAGGCACCAACAGTTTGGGAGCAGATTTTAGTCATGAGGTTGTAGCAGATGTTTGTAGATCAAGAAGGAGGGGGGTCTTGGGTCAGAGAGGCTTTGTTGGAATGAGGGAAATAGGGCTAAACTTGGACTTAGAATATGTGGACTCCCCATTCACTGAGGGACCAGGGCAAGCTCATGACCTGTTTTTGAGCTTCACATTTCTCATCTATCTAATGGAGATAATTATTCCCACTGCTTTACCATGACAAAATAACAGCAGCAGCGATGACTACCAACAGGCAGCATTTATTTACTTTTTAACTCAAAAGTTATCTATTTATTTTTGTAAATAGTATTTTATTTTTTCCAATTATGTGTAGAGATAGTTTACAACACTCCTTTTTATAAGATTTTGAGTTCCAAATTTTTCTCCCTCCCTCCCTTCCATCTCCACTCCCCAAGATGTCAAGCAATCAGATATAGTTAATCAATGTGCAATCATATTAAACATATTTCCACATTAGTCATGTTGTGAAAGAAGAATCAGAGCAAAAGGGGAAAAGCATGAAAAAAAAAAAACAAAAAAAGTGAAAATCGTATGCTTCAGTCTGCATTTAGACTCCATAGTTCTTTCTCTGGGTGTGGAGAGCATTTTCCATCATAAGTCTTCTGGAATTGTCTTGGATCATCATATTGCTGAGAATATTTAAGTCAATCATGGTTGATTATCACACAATGTTAACAGCCAGCCTTTATAAAGTGCATGTAAATATGTGTATGTATATATATGCATATATACACACTAATTATATTACACTTGTTTATAGGTACATATATGTATGTGTGTGTATGTCTAGTTTACAAAGTACTTTTAAATATACCTCATTTAATATTCCTAACAGCTCTATGAAGTTGGTGCTGTTGTTAATTACAGATAGAGGAACTGAGTCTAAGAGAAAGTGTTAAACAAACTATCCAGGCTCCCAAAGCTAATAAATGTCTGAAGCAGGTTTTTAAGTCAGGACTTTGTGACTCCCAGCACTCCACCCATTGAACCATCCAGTACTTGTTCAAAAAAGTGCTTTGTAACTTGTGAGTCAGAGCTGAGAACTGTTGCTACTCTTCAGGAATTTCAGAACTCTATAGACCTTCACTATTTAGGAAATGCATTTTGCCCTTTTTATTTATTAGTAAAGTCTATGGACATCCATTTATGGCATGTGTGTGAAGGGAAGCTAGGGAGGAGAGGACCTGGTGATTCAATATGGAAAGAAGACGGGGCTGGAGAGCAGAGACAGCTGTTGGCCTATGGAATAGGACAGAAGGCTTCTTACAATGAGTTCTGGACATCAGTTTGGTTTGGGTCCAAGGCCCCTTAAGCTGCCCAGAGTTGGCCGATCTCTTTTCCACAGCACTTGCTGGTTAGCTTGAACTCTATACGATCCTTTGATCTCAAGATATGCTTTCTGTCTGTCCAGCCTTCTGTCTGTCCAGTCTGTCTGCTCTAGGCAGAGATCCTCTTATTCCTTCTCAACTTCTCAGGCTGGTCCAGTCACTGCCCAACAGGACACCAATGATGACAAGGACCAGTCCGGCCAGGCTGATGCGAAAGAGATTGTTCACAGTATAATCTGGTTGGGCGGAGTCTGAGGGAGAAGAGGAAATGAGGCTATTACGGACATAAGAATATTTCCGGGATCCCTGGAAATAATTCACCCATCTCCCAGCAGGCTCCTTGGATCCTGTCCCAACCAGGTCCAAAACATGGCTTCCTCAAGAGCAGGTCATCCCAGACTAGACACATTTCCTTTTTGACAGTTACTCAGCAGCTGGGAGTCTTGCTATTGAGGACTCTCTGAATGCTGAAATTCAGTGGCTTTCTAAGCATCACATCTTGACTATGCCTGCAAAGCTCTGCCATTCTCTTGAAATGATGCCAAACACCTCTTTGCTAAAGAAGTTCAGCTCTTCAGGGCCATCTACGGGCTCTTTGCTCACATTCACTAAATTGTCTATAGCTGACAAGGACAGGCTGATCCTCCTGAGATCTTTCCACATGAGCTATGAGTCACACTTTACCTTGAATAACCCAGAAAAAAATAAAAAAAAGAGAATATACTATAGGTTAAGTCTAGTTGGTTTGTTCATCTGTAACTTCCTACGCCTGGTGATAATTCAAAATTCATGGTCCCAGTTTACCTTGATTTAGGAATAGAAAATTTCATAGAAGATAGAATATTTGTAGAAAAATGGAAAATTTATAGAAAAACAACACTTATGAAGAACTTGTTTCCCTAATACCACTCCAGGGGCTCTTATACCCACCGCCTCCACATTCCCAGCTTCCTAAATAACAACTTCAGGCAGACTGGGGCAATCCAGACAATGAAGCCCAATTCACTCCCAAGACCTAATCTGATTGGCATGCAAAGGATACTGAGCAAGAGTTCAAGGTAGGTGAAGAAAGGAACATTCGTGCCCTCCTTTCACCCGGCCCATATTCCCGCTCTTATTATGTATGTCTTGACTGAAACCAAAAACGCCCTGAGCTTTAGAGTTTTTTCTCACCCAACACAAAACCTGGCAGTCTCCCAATATTTGGATGTTCACTAGCCATGTGTTTGAGAATATGCTATTGAATCTGGCAGGGGTTGAAGTCATGCTTCCAGACCATTATTTGCAAACCCATCTCCCCCTCCCTTTAAAAACAATCCAAACGTTTGACTAGATGATCTTGTCAGCTGCCATGGATTCCATTATTATTATTATTATTATTATTTTTAAAGCAATCGGGGTTAAATAACTTGCTCAAGGTTACACGGCCAGTTATTTTGTGTGCGTGTTAAGTATCTAAGGCCAGAACCGATCCCCGGTCTCCCGACTCTGGGGCAGCGCTCTTACTCACTGACCCACCTAGCTGCCCCTCCATGATTATTTCTAATAACTTGCAGGTCTACTTTTCCAGCCGAAATTCTCTGCTGATCTTCAGTCTCTGATCTCTAACTGCTGATTAGACACTTCAAACTGGATTTCTCACAGGTAGCTTAAACCCAACAAACAAGTCCCAAACTGAACTCATTATTTCCCCTTCTCAACTCTCCCTTCTTCCTGACCTTCCCATTGCTATCCAGAACACCAGCATCCTCATGATCATCCAGGCTTGTAACCTAGGTGTCTTCCTCAGTCCCTCATTCCCTCTCCCTTTCTTTTTCTTCCCCCCCCTCTCTCCTTCGTTCTCTTTCTCTCAGTCCTTCTCTCCCATCCCCTCTCCCCCCTTTCCTCTCTCTCTCCCCCTCTCTCACCTCCTCCACATCCAATCTGTTGACAAAGCCTGTCAATTCTACCCTCTGTTAAGATATTAGGAGACACCCTGTTTTTCAGGGCTAAGGCCCAGGAAGCAAGCTATGCCCTGAGTCTGGCATAACAACAATCCTTTGTGATCATCCTCTGGATGATCTCAGTCACAGCAAAAGCCCAGAATTGTTCACACTAGTATCAGGTGCTCTCTGAGCTTGGACAAGCACCTGTAGAATCCATATTTCAGCCATGAAGTCCTGCTATGAATCGAATTTGTCTCCCTCTTGCTGTTACCCTCATTGTCAGGGCTACAGATCACTGTGTAGTTGTTGGCATAAGTATTGAAATCTCCCCACACTGCCCTCAGCACCTCCCCCTCACTAGGAGCAGGGCCCCTGCACAGGTGTCCTTGCTTGCAAGCCATTTTCCTCACTTTGAAATTAAACTTTTGTTTGATTCCTGACTCTCCTGTATCTGGCCTGCTTTATTCAGCTCCAGCCACTCACAGGTTAGAGATGGGTTCTGATCTGGTTGACACTTCACAACATTTCTCATACTCTCCCTTCTCTCCCCTGGCACTGTCCCCACCTTGATGTAGGCCTTAATCACTTCACACTGGGACCTTTGCAACTATTCTGGTCAGTCTTCTCAGTCTCAAGGCCCTCCCTACTCCAGTTCAACCTCCACTCAGATGCCAAAGTGATCTTCCTGAGCTTAGATCAAACCACATCGCTGCCTGCCCCCACACAGCAGAGGCTCCCTATCACCTCCCAGTTAAAATATCAAATCCTTCATTTGGCTCTTAAAGCCCTTTATAACCCAGCCACCTTCTCACTTTTCAATATTTTTACACCTTTCTTGCCCCCATGTACTCTGTGATCCAGTGACACCAGCTTCCTTTTTCATCCTCAAACAAGAATCTCCATCTCCAAATTCCAGGTCTTTTCAGAGATATCAAACAATGGCTCAGACATTCCATGGACTAGGTCTTTTAGTCAGTCAATAAACATATCTAAAACCTCTAGTATCTGCCAGGCACTCTGATAAGAGCAGAGGGTGCAATTAAAAGGCAAAAACAAAACAAAACAAAATCCTATCCTTGGCTCCAAGGATCTCACAATCCAAAGGAGTTTGTGGAATGGGGTGATTACACAGAAACAAGTCTGTACAAACAGGGTTTGTAGAGGACACATTGGGATAAGTGAGAGAAGGCACTAGAATTAAGAGGAGTTAGGCAATGTATGTGTGGCTCCCTGTGTCAGGTGGATTTTAGCTGAGACTTGAAAGAAACTGGGGAAACAGACAAGAGGGAGAGGTGAGCAGGGACAGAGTTTCAACAGGTCATTAAGCCAGGAGACCTGAACTCATTTAGTGCAAAAAAAGTGTTCTTTCTCCTTCCTTTAGTAACTTGGGCATCAACTTCCAACAAATCATTTTGTTTTCCATCCTTTGGAATTCAGAGATCATTCTCTTTGTCAGAGTGAGGGGAGAAACAGAGAAAGAAAAAGAAAGACAGAGAGAGACAGAGAGAGACAGAGAGAGAGAGAGAGAGAGAGAGAGAGAGACAGAGAGAGAGAGAGAGAGAGAGAGAGAGAGAGAGACAGAGAGACAGAGAGACAGAGAGAGAGAGAGACAGAGAGACAGAGAGAGAGAGATGAAGAGAGGGAGGGAGAGAATGGGAGGAGTGTGGGAGGGGGAGGAGGAGGGAGAGGGAGCATACAAAACAATACTCAAGCAGTTCTGCTCTCCCTCTCCCATTCATTACCATTATCCCCCTGTCCTAAGCAGTGGTCCTTAGCCTTTTTGGATGCTATTTCTCTCTTCACCATATTTCTTACAAGGACACCTTGAAGGTGGGGTTTGCTGGACTCTGGATTTTGTCTGTTCTGACACCATTTGTACAGGACCATGCCACGTTCTTGTATTCCTCCTCACTTCTCGTTGGTTATTGGCTCCTGCTGCTGTTTTAGCCTCCCAGCCAGCCCTGCAGAGGCCATGCCTTGGAGGATCCTTCATGTGGACGTGCTATTATGACTGGGCAGGGCTCACATAGCCCTCTCTCTCTCTCTCTCTCATAGGTAACTAGACTCCCCTCCCTCCACCATACTCCCATGCTTCTCCTTGGCCATCTGTTTGCTGAGTCACCTTTCTAACTCTGCTGTCACCAGACTGCTGTCCTGCTGCCACACTCTCCTCATTGGGGAATGCTTACCTGTACTGTCTATCTAATAGCCCTGGACCTCCAACAATATTTCTCCAAGGCCATTCTCATGCCATGCCAGCACATATGTTCCCCTTTCTACCTCCTTCGTTGAGGTAATCAATTGCCCTTTGCTTCTAAAAACTCACCATCTGTATGACTTTCCAGCTCAAATCCCTTTTCTCTAGTTAGCACTGATATCTCTATTGCCTCAGTCACTAGCATGCAAACTCCCTGGGAGCATAGATTGCCTTGCTTTTGAATGGCTACACCAGACATTTAGCACAGAGCCTGACACATAGTAAACACTTAGTGAGTCCATCTGTCTTCTCTCCATCCGCTTATTAACTTGGGTGTTAACTCCTTGTAAGTTTTTTGGCATTTATCATTTCCATTGAGAATGTCATTCTCGTTGGCAGAGAAAGTAGTAACGATTGGAAAGAGTTGGGCAATCTTTCCTTGGTTCTATAAGTTGTCTTCATTCTCTCCACTCTGAGCATCCTTAGGGTTTTTTTCACCTCCGCTTTTCTAATCGGAGTAACCCCACTCACACACACACACACATTTTTATTGTACTTCATTGTTGTCACCAACCTCAGTTCATTCTGAGCATGATCATTCTTGCCACTCTTCTCACAGTAAGTACCTTGTCACAGTTTTACAGCCATCCTGTGACCTGCCCTTGCTTTGATAACACAAACTGTGTGTCCTTTCCCATCTCAGCCTCTGGTGAGAACTTATAGTGTGATGAGACCACTGACATCCTGAGCCCAGTCCTGATCTAGTGATGACTTATTTTCATTTCCCCAACAATTACATAGTAGAGACCAGAGAGCTCACCTCAAGCAGTGAAGTTAACTAGGCTGAAACCCCATCAGTGACTTCCTGCCCAAGTCTCCACACCTTCAGGAGCCTGAAGACTGGAGGGGATAAAAATGATAGCTATTCCCCATCCAGCTATTTAAAACATGGGCTCCTATTTCTCACTCACCTTCTACAGAAAGATTCTAGCTGTGATATCTGCTTCAAGACTCATCTTCCCGAGTTCAAATCCAACCTCAGTTACTTAGTAGCTGTGTGACCCTGTGCAAGTCACTTAATCCTGTTTGCCTCAGTTCCCTCATCTGTAAAATGAGCTGGAGAAGGAAATGGCAAACCACTCCACTCTAAGATCTTTGCCAAGCAAATCTCAAATGAAGTCATGAAGACTCAGATATGACTGAAATGATTGAACAACAACAAATTTGTCTCCCTGACTCTAATTTTTCATCACTCTTGTTTGTCTTACACATTGATTCCAAAGGAATTCTCTTAAATCACAGATCTGACCTGGTGACTCCTTAATTTAATCGACTGTAGGTCTTTCTTTTGCCTTTAAAACCAAACATAAAATCCTCTGTTGAGCTTCTAAAGCCCTTAACAATATGACCTGGAGGGAATCTTTCTAGCCTGATTGGACACTAATTGCCGCACTCTGGCAGCCATTCAAACTGGCCTTACCTCTCTCGTCCTTCTACCTCCTATTCCAGTGCTTTTGCATTGCATTATCCCTTTGTCAGGAATTCAACCTCCTCTTACCTCACTCTTGTTAGTCATGAGAATGGACCCCAACATCTGAAAGTGTAAAAAATCACTTTATTAAGTCATTTGGCAAAAAAGCGAGCCAGAAGAATGTGTGGCTCCCTGTCAAGTCTCTGAGAGGTCTACATTACATAGTGTTCAGACAAAAGCATAAAGATCTGTCAACTGACCACTGGTAGGCAGTAGGTAGTTTTCAGAGGGCAGTTGGAAATGTATATTAGCAGGTAAACAGAAGCATTTAAATTTGGCGAGAAGCTTTGGGAGGACCCACAACAAGATCTGGTTGTCTAGCTTTCCTTGTGGTCTCTGAGGTCAGCTTGACCACTACAGTAAGTTTTTGGGTTAAACAATTTCTAGCCACATAACACTAGCTTCAAACACTGTAACCAACAAGGTTTACTGAACAATAAAAAAATAAAATATTTTGTTACATTCTCATACTATCTTTGCCTTCATTTAAGACATAGATCATCTGCAAGAACCCTTTCCTGATCCCTCCCAACTTCTAGTGTTCTCCCTCTCAAACTCTCTTGTTGTTAATGACTGTCTACTAGTTTGTATTTATTCATTTTGTAGCTATGATGTACATATTTTTTCATTTACAACAGAATGTGAGTTCCTTGCATATTGCTTTATTCTTTGTATCTACAGTGTCTAATGCAGTGCCTGGCACATAGTAAGTGCTTAATAATTATTTGTTGATTGCTTCTTGGAGACTGAATTTACTCTTCTGTAAAAAGAGACTTCTGGTGACAGGATGACAGAGAATGATGAACAAAGGAAAATAGGATGGAGGGAAACACACAGCTAGGTATCATGACTGTAAATGTGAATGGGATGAACTCTTTCATAAAACAGAAGTGGATAGCAAAGTGGATTAAAAACCAGAATCCTACAATATGCTGTTTACAAGAAACACGTTTGCCACAGAGAGACACCAAATAAGGTACCAAAACAATATCTATTGTGTTTCAGTTGAAGTAAAAAAAAAAGTAGGGGTAGCAATCATGAGCTCAGACAAAGCAAAAGAAAATGGATCTAATTAAAAGAGATAAGGAAAGAAACTGTATTTTGATAAAAGGTACCACAGATAATGAAATAATATCAATATTAAACATATATGTGCCAGATGGTATAATATTTTAATTTTTAAAGGACAGGTTAACTGAGTTACAGAAGGAAATAGACAGTAAAACTATACCAGTGGGGTCCTCAACTTTTCCCTCTTAGAATTAGATGAATTTAACATCAAAATAAACAAGAAAGAAGTTAAGGAGGTTAACAGAATTCAGGAAAGTTAGCTATGATGGACCTCTGGAAAAAAATGAATGGAGAAAACCTCACAATCAAATGCAGAAATAATAAATGTATCCTTTTCAGACCACAATGCAATAAAATAACATTAAATAATTAGTAAATAATAGTGTTTAGGGGAAATTTTATATCTCTAAATGCTTACATCAATAAAATAGAGAAAGAACAAATCAATAAATTGGGCATGCAACTAGAAAAACCAGAAAAAATGAATTAAAAATATTTAAACAGCAAATTGTAAATTCTGAAAATCAAAGAAGAGATTAATAAAATTGAAAGCAAGGAATCCATTGAACTAATAAATAAATCTAGAAGCTGGTTTTATGGAAAAATACAACAAAATAAACCATTGATTAATTTGATTTAAAAAAGGAAAGAAGAAAACCAAATTTCTAGTATCAAAATGAAAGGAATTCACCACCAATGTAGAGAAAATTAAAGAAATTATTAGAAGCTATTTTTTTTTAAGCAATTGGGGTTAAGTAACTTGCTGAAGGTTACACAGCCAGTTATTTCTGGGTGTGGTGGTAAGTATCTGAGCCTGGATTTGATACCAGGTCATCCCGACTCTGGGGCCAGTGCTCTTACTCACTGAGACACCTGGCTGCCCCTAAGCAATTGGGGTTAAGTAACTTGCTCAAGGTTACATGGCCAGGTATTTCTGGGTGGGTACTAAGTGTTTGAGCCCGGATTAGATCCCAGGTCATCCTGACATGACTCTGGGACCAGTGCTCTTACTCACTGTGCTACTTGGCCACTCCTAGAAGCTATTTTTATATGCCAATAGATTTGACAGTCTAAGTGAAATAGATGGATATTAAAAAATGTAATTGCCCAGATGAACAGAATAGGAAATAGAATACTTAAACAACCCCTTCATAGAAAAAGAAATTGAACAAGCCATCAATTAACTCCATAAGAAGGGCCAGATGAACTCACAGTTGAGTTCTACCAAACATTTAAAGAAGAATTAATTCTAATGCTATATAAACTATTAGGAAAAATAGGCAAAGGAGCAGTCCTATCAAATTCCTTTTGTAACACAAATATGATGCTAATACTTAAACCTAGATGAATAAAAACAGAGAAGAAAAACTATAGGCCAATTTCCCTAATGAATATCGATGCAAAAATTTTAAATTAAATATAGCAATATATCACAAGGATTATACTCTATGACCAAATGAGATTTATGCCAGGAATGTGGGGTTGGCTCAATAGTAAGAAAACTATCAGCATAATTGACCATATCAATAACAAAACCAACCAAAAAATATCACATGATTATCTCAAAAGATGCAGAAAAAGCTCTTGACAAAATACGTACCCATTCCTATGAAAAACCCCAGAGAGCATAGGAATAAATGGAACTTTCCTTAAAATGATAAGTAATATCTATCTAAAATCATCAGCAAGCATTATCTACAATGGCGATAAGCTACAAGCCTTCTGAATAAGATCAGGAG
This sequence comes from Petaurus breviceps papuanus, assembly GCF_028583685.1. NCBI lineage: Eukaryota > Metazoa > Chordata > Mammalia > Diprotodontia > Petauridae > Petaurus > Petaurus breviceps. The sequence goes on along the minus strand of NW_027186289.1, from coordinate 40,736 downwards.
GGAAGGAAGGATGTCCATTAGCACTCCTATGATTCAATATTACAGTAGAAATCATAGTGAGAGCAATAAGAGAAGAAAAATAAGTTAAAGAATTAGAATAAGCCATTAAGAAACAAAACTATCACTCTTTGCAGATGATATGATGTTATATTTAGAGAATTCTGAAGAATCAGCTAAAAACATAATTGAAATAAACAACAACTTTAGCAAAGTTGCAGAACATAAAATAAACAACACAAATCATCAGCATTTCTATATTTTACCAACAAAGCCAAGTAGCAAGAGATAGAAAGAAAAATTCCATTCAAAATAAATTTAAACATTATAAAATACTTTGGGGTCTATCTTCCACGACAAATCCAGAGACGATATAAACACAATTACAACACACTTCTAACACAAATAAATTCAGATTTAAACAATTGGAAAAATATTAATTGTTCATGCATAGTCTGAGCCACTATAATAAAAATAACAAAAATGACAATTCTACCCAAATTAATCTACTTATTCAGTACAATAGCAATGAAGCTACCAAAAATTATTCTATAGAGCTAGTAAAAATAGTAACAAAATTAATCTGGAAGAACAATCATTGAAAATAAATGTGAAGGAGGGTAATCTAGCCATACCAGATCTCAAACTATATTATAAAGTGGCAATCATCAAAACTTGGTAATAGAGTGGTGGATCAATGGAATAGATTAGGTACACAATACATTGTAGTAACGGACCATAGCAATTTGGTATTTGATGGATCCAAGCTTTGGGGACAAAAACTCACTATTTGGCAAAAACTGCTAGGAAAAGGAAAACAGTATGGCAGAGACTAGGTATAGACCAATATCTCACACCATGTACCAAGATAAGGTCAAAATGAACATGACTTATACACAGTGACACCATAAACAAATTAGGAAAGAATAGAATAGTTTACCTGTTAGATCCATGGAAAAGGAAGTGAATTTAGGACCAAACAAGATATAGAGAGTATTACAAAATGTAAAATGGATAATTTTGATTATATAAATTAGAAAGTTTTTGCACAAACAAAACGAAGGCAACCAAAATTAGAAGGAAAGTAGAAAACTAGGAAAAAATTCACAGTAAAAATCTCTGATAACAGCCTCATTTTCCAAAAATATATAGAACTGAATCAAATTTATAAGACTACAAGTCATTCTCCAACTGATAAATGGTCAAAGACAGCAAAGGTACTTCCTATATCCCCTTTCCTTTCTCTGATTGCACCTGTCCTTCAAGCCCTTACTTTGATGCTCCACCCCACTCCTTTCACACTGAGGCCTGAGGGAATTAAAATTATTCTGTATCATTTAATAATTGATTTTATCACATAATTGACCTCATCAAGCATTCCTGACATATTTTGTCAAGCCAAATTTCTCCATTCTTAAGTTAAGCTCAGGAATGCAGTTTTCCCTTTATGTTATTTTAAAGGTGTAGTTGAAAGGTGATGTTATGAACTCCCACCATTAGCTCCTGGGATATCTCTTGCTTTCTGTAAACCCCAACTAGTTTAACTTGGTGCCTTCCCCCAAAGTATACATGTCTATCCTTGCCTGTCCTTCTGCATTTGCAGATTTGATCTCCTTCAATGGGACGTTGAGCCAGGCAGTACTGATACCCTAGCAAAGATTACCTGAGGCAGATGTGTCCCACAAAAGAATTAACCTTCCTTTATTGTCAGGGAAGGGGGTGATCAGCTACACCTGAATGCCCACCCAGTTTTCTTAGTGTAGCCATTTGTAATGTTCCCAACTACTCAGACCCCCTCCTTTTCTGTAGGACAATAAAGAGGCCCTCCTCCACCCCCACTTTCTTGTTGGGTCACTAACCTTACTGAGGTCAGTCTGACTAGTTTGTTAATAATTATCCATATCACTGTTAATAAATTGGGTTTGTTCAGCATATGTACTTGAGTTTACCTATTGAATTTACTCATGACAGGCCTTCCTAGACTCCCCACCTTTCTCTCAGACCTGGTTCCTGAGTGCCTCCAACCTTAGGAAGTGGTGTACCTCCCAATTTTCCTCCCTTTCCTCACTCACCAGTCACCCAGATTTCCAGGGGATCACTGGGCTCTGATGCTTTGTGCTGAAGTGCCCTTGAATAGTAGTAAATGCAGCTGTAGGTCCCTGAATCCTGGGCCCTCGTAGCCAGGATGGGGAAGAAAGCCTGAGTCCCTAATGGTCTCTGTTGCTGTATGGGCTCAGGGACACCAGCCTTAAACAGTGCAAATGTCAACCCCCAGAGGGAAGACCAGGTTGGCTGCTGGCATTGGAGGGTGACGTGACATCCTGGGGCTATCACAGCACCTGGAAGTGCAGAGAGCGAGGGCTTGGGGAGAGAACCTGTGAGAGAAAGATGATGAAGCTACATCAGGACAACTGGCTTCGAGGCCCAGCCATGCTGTCAACCAGCCGTGCTCCTTGGACAAATTCTTCCCCTTCCAGGGCAACAGTTTTCTGATCTATCCTTTTCTTCAGTTTCCTTTTGGTCCCATGGGGGGGGGCACATGACTTTCTCTAAGGCACATGACTTTCCCTTTCAACCAACCAATGATTCCAAAGGAAGGAGACTTTCATATGAAAGGAGGATCCCTCACCTCCCTCTCCACTGAGGGATCTTGTGCCCCTTCACTTTCTTGCCTCCTCCCTAGCCCCAGGCCATCCCCAAACCCGTCCTGGATGACTGGCCAGCAGGAAAACCCATTAGCATTCTGAGCCCCCTTCCCTTTTTCCCCCTCCCTGACAGGGCAGCACTAGCCCACGTGGACTTTACAGCTCATAGGAGTCAGGTGAGATGGGAGTCACCAGTGTTATTTCTTCAGGTGAGATGGAGGACAACTGGTCCTTGCTGCCCTAAAGTCCCCTGGCAGTGTGACCTGACTTAGCGATGCCAACTGAGGAGCCCTCAGCTGATCCCTTCGTCCTTACAGGTATGTCCATTGGCCCCACAGCTGACCTCACCTTTCGGGCTTGTCTCCTGCATTAGACTGTAAGACCCTTGAGAGCAGGCATTGGTTGCTTCTCTGTCTGTATCCCCAGAGTTCAGCTTAGTGGCCACCACATGGGAAGTGCTCAATACATGTTTTTGTTTTCACATCTCCCCTTTCAGCTGAGATCCTTGATCACAGGCAGATCTGCTTTGATCTCTGATGTGCCCCTTCATCTCTCACCTGGTCAATGTGGATGTTCAGGTAGGCTCAGGACCTAGGCTAATGCCAAAGGTCACAGTATGGTTTGAGTTCCAGCCCCACTTTCTGTGTCACCTTGGGTAAATAACTTCCCCCGATCTGGACTCTGGTTCCTGCATTGCTGGTGCAAGGGGGCAGCCCCTTCCCAGCTTTGATGCTTGACAATTCTGCTCCTGACTCCCCTCCCCCTTTCCTCCCAGCTGGGTTAGCTTTGATCACAAAGGCCTCATCTCCCCTGGGATCCCTGAGTTCCACAGGTTCTCCTGTGGAGCAAAGATAGATGTCTCTAGGGGCGCAGTCCCCTTTGGCCCTACAGGGCCCTTGTGCTGGGGAAGGGGACACATCTGATCTCCAGGTGCTCCTGGTCATATCTGCCCTCACCTGTAACCAACAACTCCAGGACATCACCGGGCTCTGACATCATGCCAGGGGGCTCTGTCTCAGAGTAGGTGCATGTGTAGATCCCAGAATCCTCAGCCCTGACAGAAAGGAGGGAAAAGGCAGCCTGGGTCTCTGCTAGGATCTGGTGTTGTAAGGGCTTCGGGGTCCCAGCCTTAAGCAAGGTAAATTTCACTTCCTGGAGGTCTGTCTGCAGAGGCCGCCAACACCAGAGGGTCACGTTCCCTCCTGGGGACACCATAGAACTGGGCCGGACCAAGAGGGAGGGTTTAGGGAGATATCCTGGGAAGGAAGGAAGCACCAGAGATCAAAGGGGGAAGTCTCCGGTCCCATTCCTAGCCCCTCGGTGGCACTCAATGTAGTTCTGAGAAGAGGAGCAGAAGGAGCAGGTCGGGGTCTGTCCTGTCTCCCCCCACTCCCCCCACACCCCTAGGTCCTGCAGGGGGCTGAGGAGAACCCTCTCTCCCTGTACTGGGGAGGCCAGGGGGATCCAGCCCTGGGCGGGGGGCTTCTGCGGCTTTGCAGGGTAGTGTCTTTCCAGATGACCACTCCCTCTACTCCCCATCTCTGTGGGACAGACACAGAGTGGTCCTGGGCCTTGCTTCATCACCTGTCACCAGCAGGTCCAGGATCTCACTGGGCTCTGATGTCCTGTGGGGGGCATTCATTTCATAGTAGAGGCAGTTGTAACTCCCACTGTTCTCAGCACTCACAGACAGCAGAGAGAAGTCAGCTTGGTTCCCCTGAAGATGCAGGCTTTGTAAGGGCTCTGTGGTCCCCACTTTCATCAGAGAAAACCTCAGCCCCCGGAGGGAAGACTGGGCAGGCTGCCAACACTGCAAGGTCACATTCTGACCTGGGACCGCTATGGCTCTGGGCAAGGCACGGAGAAATGGTTTGGGGAGGAACTCTTGGAGGAAACAGAGATGGAGAATTAGAGGGGCAGAGGAACAGGGATTTAGAGTGGGCTTGGCCAAGCCTCGCAAAGGATCATTGACTCATAGGCTTAGGATGGTGAGGAAGCTTGCAGGCCCCCGAGCCCAGACTTCTCATTTTACAGATGAAACTGAGTTAGGTGACTGATCCAGGGTCACGTGGTTGCTAAGTGATAAGGCAGGACTTGGAACAATGCTTCCTGTCTCCGAGTCCCCCTTTCTATCCACTTCACCACTTTGGAGATAAACAAAGAAAAATGAGCTTCAGCAAGCTTGTCCAAGGCCACAAGGTATCAATCTATGAACAAACATTTAAGTACATCCTATGTGCCTGGCCTTGGGCTGGGTGCTGGGGATGGAAGTGCAAAGAACGGAACAGTGCTTGAAAGGAGGGAGCGTTCTGGTAGAGGAGACAAGCGTAGATCATGACTCTCCAGGGAATAAGCATTCATAAATATTCACACCGAGGGTTAAACTATGAAAGCTTAAATCTGCACTAAGATTTTGGGAACACGGTGGCCCTTGCTTGTTTGGGAAATCCAGAAAGGTTTCATGTGAAAAATGGTGCATGAGCTAAGTCCTAAAGGGAAGCAGGGACTCTGTGGGGCAGAGAGCAAGAGGGAGTGCAGTCCAGGCAGGGGGATGGCCAGTCCAAAGAGCTGGAGGCAGGAGACTGAATGTCTTAGGTGAGGGTTTGACTGCTTTGCAAAGCACAGAGCAGGCAGTGATGTCCAGTGAAGCTGAAGCGGTTAGCCAGGGCCAGGCCGTTTAGGGATCTAACAGCTAGACAGAGGAGTGTCTGGTTTTACTCTAGAGACAGTGGGGAGCCACTGATATTTGTGGAGCAGGGGGAGTAACACGATCAGAGTTGGATTGAACAAACATCTATTTGGCAGCAGTGATTAGGACTTGCTGAAGCCAGGAGTCTTGAGGCAGGAAGGCCAGTTAGGAGAGTGTTGAAATAATCAATGTGAGAAATCACGAGGGCCTGAAGCGAGGTGCTAAGCAGAGGCTGGGGTGCAAAGAAGAGGTCAAATTGAGAGAGAGTGACAGTAGAGGCAGCAGGATTTGGGGACTGATGGACATGTGGAGCGAGGGAGAGTGAGGAGGCCAAGACAAGGCAGACCATATGGACCTGGGAGTCTGGCAGGATGGTGGAGTCTTCAACATGCAGGAGGACATCTGGAAGAGAGCAGTGCTTGGCAAAAGCGATCCTGAGTTCAGTCTGGTTCTTTCTGAGTTTAAGATGGTTCTGGATCATTCCATCTGAAATGCCTAGAGGTGACTGGTGATGGGGAACTTGGGGTTCCTTCTCATTGGGCTACTTATATTGATCTGGGAGTTGTCTGCATGGAGATAATCGTCAAACTCATGGAAGGTGAGGAGATTACAGAGAGAGATGGTGATGATGGAGGAGGAAGAGAAGACGGGGGAGAAGGAGAAGCAGAAGAGAGCCCAGGCTTGGATTGTAGAGAGCACCCATAGTGAGGGCTCCATGACATGAAGCAAGGGGTGGGGGGTGATCAGACAGGCAGAAAGTGACACAAAAGTCCAAAGAGGAGAGAGTGTCCAGGAGATGGCGACAGGGATCAGGCAAGTGCTTCAGAGATGTGGAGAGGGCCTGGGACTGGAAAAGGATCATTCGTGACTTTGAAGAGATGATGAATCGCAAGAATTTGCAAAGGGCAGTACATAGCAGAGAGAAGATCAGCCCCCAGGACCCCCAAACCCAAATCCTAGGCTCTGCCTGATAGTCACTTCTCTAACCTGGACACTCCAGCTCTCCGCACCATTCCTTCAAACAGAGGTGGGAGGCACAAGGTCCCCTGGTATCCATCTCTTGGTTGCAGTGTGTGTGTGTGTGTGTGTGTGTGTGTGTGTGTGTATGTGTGTATATGTGTGTGTGCACGTGTGTGTATGTGTATGTATGTGTGTGCATGTGTGTATATGTGTGTATGTGTGTGTTTGTGTGTGTGTATGTGTCTGTGTGATGATGCTTGCCTGAGTCTACACACTAGTCAGCCATTCAACATTTATTAATTGCCTACTATGTGCCAGTTAGGTGGCCAGATAGAGTGCTGGGTCTGAAGTGAGGGAGACTCATTGTCCTGAGTTAAAAATCTAGCTCTATGACCCTTGGCAAGTCACTGAACCCTTTTTGCCTCAATTTCCTCTTTTGTAAAGTGAGGAGGAACTATCAAACCACTGTAGTATCTTTGCCAGGAAAACCCCACATGAGGTCGTGAAGAGTCAGACAAAATTGAAACAAACAATGACAATGATGTGCCAGGCATTGTGCAGAGTGCCGGGGACATGAAAAGAGACAAAAGTCCTGCCGTCAGGAAGCTCACGCTCCAATGACGGGGTCAACAAGCAGACAGCTCCATGTCCGAAAGCCCCGTACAGGATAAAGAGGAGGGAAGACACTGGAGTCCAGGGGGTTGGGAAGGCTTCCTGTACTAGGTAAGCTTTTGGCCGGGACTCTAAGGAAGCCAGAGAAGAAGGAGGCAGAGATGAGGAGGGAGAGCATTCCAGACCCGGGGGAGGTCCCACAAAGTGCTGGAGGCCTTGGGAGAGCTCTGGGGAGCTGGGGCAGAAGGCTAGCCTCTCCCAGCCCCTCCCTCCCTCGTGGTGCATGGTCACAGCATCGCTGCTGTTGCTGTTGTGAGAACTCTGGCAATATCTCCTGATGGCCCTACCAGCTCCCCTGGGCTCTCGGCCCAGTGCCTTTGCCAGAGCACCTGTCTGACCGGTCCCTCTCCTCTCCTAGCCATCCTCCCTGGCAGGGACACACTCCCCTCCATCTCTCAGGATCTCTGGCTTTCTCCAAGCTCAGCTGAGAAGTCTCCTCCTACAAGGGGCTTCCCTCAAAGGACCTTGTATTTATCTTGTATGCAGTCTGTGCCCATTGCTCCCCAGGAAGCAGGGGCCCTTTCAGTCTGGTCTCTGTATTCCCAAAGGCTGGCGCATTGTCTGAGACACATGACTTGACTGGACCTGGAAGGGAGGCATCTGGTTCAATTTCATGATGCTGGATTTGCCCCATCTGTGGGCTCCTTGCCCTGTTGGCAACTAGGGGGTGCCATAGTACCCAGAACCCTGGGCCTCGAGTCACCAAGACATGAGTTCAAATCCAGCATTATCGTTCCCAGTCCAGCTTCTCACACCTCCTAGCTGGGTGACCCTGGGCAAGTCACTTCACTTCTGTCTGCCTCAGCTTTTTCAACTCTAAAATGGGTTGTTGGGAGCATATTGATATTATCTTATTCTGGTCTTGGAACTTCTCTTTCAAGAGCTAGAACTCTCAGTCTCCTGTGGCTCCTGGCATCAAGAGACTTCAGAGCTGGACACAGTCCAGAGAAAAAGACCGAGGCTGGGGAATGGTTTTGGAAGAGCCCAGATCCTGGAATTGGAGGAAGAATTGCTTTTCAATGTCACTGTCCAGGGTAGGATCCATAGACCTGTATTAAATGACCTGTTCTTTCCTCTTGGTGGGCCAGCAGGAGCAGTGAGGTGGGGTGGTGGGAGGTGGGGTGTGTGGTGGTGTGGTGTGGGGGGTGTGGATGTGGGAGGCTGGGGGGGTGAAGAGTTGGAAAGAAGGACTCACCTGTCTTTGACTCCATCTTCTTGATCAGACACAGCCCTGTCAGAGAGACTTTGATTATAGGGGGCTACACCCGACATCCTGTCAAGCACGCTTCTTCTCCCCACTTCCACTAGGTCATCTTTGATCAGAAGAAGATGCCAGGACAAAGGCAAACATCAGGAGCCCTCTCTGTTCCCCAAAGCCCACTGCCCAAAGACCTCAACATCTCCCTGCTTCTTTCAGAGCATACAAGGACTCACCGAAATAGAAGAGAGCCCAGAGAGCTGGGGACATGGCGAGCCCTCAGCAGGGTCTGAGGCTGTTTGGACTCTGCTGTAGAGAGGAAAGATGGGTCAGATTAGTTGGCTGGATGCAGGATGTGGTGGAAGGAGGTGCTATCTCCACCCGCTCAAGGCAAGGCTTGACCATCTAAAATGAATGAGTCATTGAAAATTTCCCTTCAAACATTCTTTACACCATGACCCCAGCAGATGTTTATTTAGTGTCCACTTGGTGTGAGGCAGGTCAGGCAGGCAGGTGTCCATCCATCCAGTGCCAGGTCAAACCAGCTGCTATTGTGAAATTCTCATTTGGAGCATTTACACCTTGGAAACTGATGAACACTAGAAACCAGGGCTGGATTCATTGTTTTAGGAAAAACTAAGGAAAGTGATGGAGAAAACACTGATAATGCAAGTGAAACTGAAAAGTGTGTCCTGTGTACTTTCCTACCTCTGGGAAGCTTATTATCTTTTAAATAGTATTTTTTCCTATTACACATTTTAACATTCGTTTTTAATAAAATTTCAAGTTCTGAATTTTCTCCTTCCCTCCCCCTCTCTAAGGTAAGTAAAGCAATTTGATATTGGTCATCAATCACGTAAATCTGATTCCCATGTTAGTTATGTTGTGAAGGAAGAAACAGTTTCCAAAAACAATCACAATTTGCAAAAGGAAAAAAAAACAGTGAAAAAATAGAGTGAAAACAGTCTGCTTTGGTCTGCATTCATCCCTTCTTTCTCTGGATGTGGGTAGCACTTTCCATCAGGAGTCCTTTGTGATTGTCTTGGATCATTGAATTTTTGATGCACTTGATCATCATACAATATTACCGTCACGGTGCACAGCATTCTCCTGGTTCTGCTCACTCCACTTTGCATCCGTGCGTGTCTTCCCAGGTTTTTCTGAAGTTGGCCTGCTCCTCATTTCTTATAGCACACCGGCATTCCATTCCATTCATACACCATTACTTGTTTAGCCATTTCCTGACTGATGGGCATCCCCTCAATTTCTAATATTGTAGCAGCACAAAAGAGCTGCTATAAATACTTGTGTACATGTAGGTCTTTTCCCAACTTAATAACCTCTTTGGGATGCAGACCTAGTAACGGTATTGTGCATATTATGCTTGTCCTTTGGCCGTAGTTCCAACTTGTTTTCCAGAATAGTTGGATGAGTTCACAACTCCACCAAGACTGCATTAGGGTCCCAATTTTCCCACCTCTTCTCCAACATTTTTCATTTTCTTTTCTGTCATAGTAGATAATCTAATAGGTAGGAAACAATTTTTACAACCAGTTTCTCCGATAAAGGCCTCATTTCTCAAATATATAGAGAAGTGAGTCAAATTTGTCAGACTACAAGTCATTCCCCAATGGATGTACGGTCAAAGGATATGAACAGGCAGTTTCCAGATGAAGAAATTAAAACTATCTATAGTCATATGAAGAATGCTCTAAATCACTATTGATTAGAGAAATGCAAATCTAAACAACTCTGAGGTACCACCTCACACCTAACTCCATAGCCCAAGGACCTGAGGCAGAAGGGTCACTAGTTTGTGGCTTGGTCTAGCAATCTGCAGTGGGCACAGGATGATGGGGCCTGGAGGGGTGCCTTCAGGCCCTCTAGAACAACTCTCCTCAGGGTACTGGGCATGCAGCTAGTTGACCTACCTCTTCACATCTTCCCTTACCTTACTTTGATGTCAATGATGGTTCTAGAGCAGTCCTTCCCTGATACCGAGACACCTGAAGGCCTTCTAAACACTGCCCAGGGCCCCATGGAGAGCCAGCTTGGTCTCTGAGAGACACTTGCAAATTAGGCCCAAAGATCCTAAGCTTCCTTGTCTTTGTGCTCCTAGAACCATGATCAAAGACATCACTGATTGGGCAGACCATGCTGTGGATCATGTATGTGCCAGGGATACAAAGCTGGGAGATGGGGCTGCTGAGGGAGACAAAATCACTCCTCACAGAGTGCTGAGGGTCAGCAGCCAAAGAAATGGTGCTAGAGCACAGAGCCAAGTCCAATATCATGCAATTGAATAGGGACTTTGGCAGCTTTACATTGGGGGTCAAACAGTAACATGATGAATTCAATTCTATTGAAAGAACAAATTTGTATTGATATCTATTACTTCTGCATTGCCAGAAGTTCTCCAGTCTCCCTCTGGAGAATAAGAGATAGCGAGTGTGTCTCCCTCCCAGAGAGCCATTAAATATAACAAATAGTATTTTAAAATAATAATTGCATTTATATAATACTTTTGAGATTGGAAAACATCTCCTTTTGACTTCACAACAGTCTTGAGAGGTGGGTACTATTATTACATAGAATTTTCAAATGGGGAAACTGAGGATGAGAGAAGTCAAATGATTTGTTCATGGTCACACAGCTGGTCAGTGTCTGAGACTAAATTCGAACTCAGGTCTCCTGTGCCCAGGGCCAGCAGCACTATCCACTGTGCTGTTTAGCTGCCTACTTCTGCTGGAAACAGTTTGGTGTACATGGAAATTTTGTTCTCTTCAGTGATCTTCTTGGGGGTAAATACCTAAAAGTAGAACTCTTGGTCAGAGCACGGATACTTCAGTATCTTTACTGCATTGATGCCCGATTGCTTTCCAAGATGTTTGTGTTGATACATAGTTCCACCAATAATTCACTGGCATGCTCATCTTCTCACGCCCCTCCAATGTTGACAATTCCCATTTTTGGTCATCTTTTTTTGGGGGGTATGAGGTGAAGCAGCATTGTTTTGCCTTGTATTTCTCCTATTATTAGTGATTAGGAGAATTATTTCATACACACATTAACAGTTTGAAATTTTTTTGAGAACAATTTGTTTATATTGTCATCCCTTCTGACTACTTCTCTGTTGGGGAATGGTTTTTAGTCATATACATATGTATATATATGTAAATACATATGAAAAAATATATATGCATGTGTGTCTGTCAGATTTTTACTTATCTTGGATAACAAATCCTTAACTGAAAAATTTGATAACAATGATCCCCCCCCCCCCATTTTCACCACTTCCCTTGATAACCCTAGGTACATTAAATTGAATTGTACAGAAGTGTATAAATATCATGCAATCAGGATTGTCTACTTTTCCTTTTGTAATAACTTCTATCCCTTGCATGGTGAAGAATCTTTCTTCTACCCATAGCTAAGGATATATATGATCTGTTTTTCTTCCATGTTTTTAATGGTATGATCCTTAATATTATGGTCATATATCCTTTGTGAAACTATTTATTTATTTATTTATTTATTCATTCATTCATTCATTCATTTATTTATTCATTTATTTATTTATTTATTTATTTATTTAAGCAATTGGGGTTAAGTAACTTGCTCAAGGTTACACAGCCAGTTATTTCTGGGTGTGGTGCTAATAAGTATCTGAGCCCGGATTCGATCCCCAGGTCATCCCGACACTGGGGCCAATGCTCTTACTTGCTGAGCCACCTGGCCGCCCCTTCCTTTGTGAAATTATTACAGAACTGGGTGTCAGATGTTAGTCTAAAACTAATTTCTCCCAGAGTGTTTTCCAGCTTTCTCAGCAGTTCTTTTTAAGTAGGGATTTTTTTTTTTCAAAATCAGTTTATGTTACCAAACACTGGGTTATTGAGTTTCATTGTTTCTGATTCTCATTTGTCTAGTCTATTTTGAGGTATTTCTGTTTTTTCTCATCTAAAATGAATTATAAGCTTAAATATAAAAATATGAAAAAGAGAACATTTCCATGTACACAGTCCATCACAAAACCATGAATTTTCACTTCACATTGTTTGCTTTTTTAAAAACTTTGTAATAAATGCTATATATCATTTTCAAAGCTACTCTGAATTTCTGTGCTTTCTTTGAAGTTTTCTTTCATTTTCTGCTGTGTACTTTTAATTTTTTCTCTCTTCTTCTGCATTATGCCCTAGAAAAAGCCACCACTACTATTAGACACAAATACATACATACATGAATATATGTGTGTATATGTATATTGTGTGTATAGATACACATGTGAAACTAACCTATACAAACTTTAATCTATCAGTTCTTTCTCTGGATGTGGATAGCATCTTCCTTCATACCTCCTTTTTTAGTCAGTTTAAGTATTTATAATACTCAAAAATGACAATCATTCAAAGTTGTTCTTAGAACAATTATTGCTGTTACTGTGCACAGTGTTCTCATGGTTCTGCTTATTTTACTCTTCATTATTTCATAAAAACCTTTCCATGTTTTTCTAAAATCATTGAGCTTATCATTTTCTCCAGCACAATAATATTCCATCACAGTCACATGCCCCAACTTGTTCAACCATTCCCCAATTGATGGACTTCCCCTCAATTTCCATTTCATTGCCACACCAAAGAGAGCTGCTACAAACATTTTAGAACATATATGTTCTTTTTTTTTGTCCATTCACTTTAGGAAACAGACTTAATAGTGGTATTGCTTGGTCAAAGGGTATACACAGTTTTATAACTCTTTGAGCACAGTTCCAGATTGCTCTCCAAAGTGGTTGGATCAGTTTATAATTCCACCAACAATGAATTAATGTACCAATTTTTCCACATCCCCTTCAACATTAGTTGCTTTCCCCCTCTACCATTTTAGCCAGTCTTATAGGTGTGAGATGATAGCTCAAATGTGATTGAATTTGGATTTCTCCAATCAAAAGTGATTTAGAATATATTCATATGACTATATATAGGTTTGATTTCTTCATAGAAAGGCTGCCTATTCATATCCTTTGACTATTTGTTAATTGGGGAATGACTCATATTCTTTTAGATTTGATAAAGTTCTTTATATAGTTTAGATATGAGACCTTAATCTGAGAAACTTTATAGAAATTCTTTCCCCAGTTTTTTGCTTTCTTTCTGATCTTGGCTACATTGGGTATGCTATCTACAGTTATTTTAAACAGAGTATCTTTTCTTGCAGGGTTTTGTTGGTGATATATAGAAATGTCAATGATTTATATGAGCTTATTTTATTTTTCCAGCTACTTTGCTAAAATTATTAATTGTTCCCCTTAACTTTATAGTTCAGCCTTTAGGATTTTTTAAGTATGATATCATCTGCCTACAAAAAGAGATAGTTTTATTACCTCACTGCTCATTGTGATTCCTTTTAATTCCTTTTTCTTCTCTTATTTCTATTGGTAGCATTTCTAATGCAATATTGTATAATAGTGGTGATAACGGCCATCCCCATTTTACTTCTGACCTTAGAAATGCTTCTAGCTTATCCCCATTACAAATAATGCTTCCTGATAGTTTTAGGTAGATGCTTCTTATCATTTTAAGGAAAAACTGTTTATACACTTTATACCTTTGCTTTCAAGTATTTTTTTTAAAATTAGGAATGAGTGTTGTATTTTATTGAAAGTCTGCATCTATCGATATAATCATATGATTTTTGTTACTTTTTAATTATTATAATCAATTACATTAATAGTTTTTCTTATGTTAAGCTATCCCCGCATTCTTGGTCTAAACCCCACTTGGTCACAATGTATAATCTTTGTAATATATTGTTGTACTCTCTTATCTAGTATTTTATTTAGGATCTTTATAGCAATATTCATTAATGGAATTGGTCTATAATTTTATTTCTGTTTTTGTTCTTCCTGGTTTAGGTATCAGCACCATATTTGTTTCATAAAAGGAGTTTGCTAGGACCCCTTCTTTGCCTACTATTCTAAATAATTTATTTAATATTGGAATTAGTTGATCTTTAAATGTCTGGTAGAATTCGCTTGTAAATCCACGTGCTCCTGATGCTTTTTTCTTAGGAAGCCTGTTCCACTTCTTTTTTCTCCAATAGGTTTATTTAGATATTCAATTTCCTCTTCTGTTAATTTGTCAGTTTAGGTTTTGTAAATATTTTTTATTTCACTTAAATTGTTAAATTTATTGGCATATGATTGAACAAAAACTCCTTAGAATTGCTTTGATTTTATCTTTATTAGTGATGTATTTACACTTTTCATTTTTAATACTAGTGACTTGGTTTTCTTCTCTCTATTTTAAAACATAAAGCAATTGTTTATTTATTTTTATATTTTTTAATTAAATAAAAAATTGATGGCTCCTGCTTCATAGTACAGACTGAGACCTGGACATGTTAAATCCGCCTCCGACTTTTCCTGCCATTACTTTTGTTGATATCCTAGGTCTTTTGTTTCTCCAAACAAATAGTCATTTTCTTGACTTTGATAAGCTCTCCCTTTGGTTGTTTGATTAGTACAGCCTGAAACTATATCTCGCATAGCAGCAATATTTGACAGTACCGTAATTTCTATTATATTCACGTAGTCCATTGATAAGCACTGAATATTCTACTCTCACTAATCCACACTCTCTATATACAAGCTATTTCCTCATGACCTAGAAACTGGCTGCCCTGATCTCCCATTGCTCTAAAACAAGACAATTCCTCACTTAATACATTCATTCTCATTAGTGATCAGCCTGTATTTCTCCTCCCTTTCATGGAAAAACTCAGAGTTGGTTAGATGTAATCTCTTTCCTTTCTTCTTCCTTTCCTCTTAACTAATGGCTATATCACGTGTCATTTCAAAATTCAGCTGAAACTGCTCTCTTCAAAGTTGTTGTTCAATTATTATTCTGTCAGGTCTGACTCTCTGTGACCCTATTTGGGGTTTTGTTGGCAAAGGTACTGGAGTGGTTTGCCATTTCCTTCTGCAGTTCACTTTACAGATGAGGAACTGAGGGAA
Source organism: Petaurus breviceps papuanus (assembly GCF_028583685.1). Lineage (NCBI taxonomy): Eukaryota > Metazoa > Chordata > Mammalia > Diprotodontia > Petauridae > Petaurus > Petaurus breviceps. The sequence goes on along the minus strand of NW_027186289.1, from coordinate 25,566 downwards.
ACAGAGTGAAGTGACTTGCCCAGGGTCACACAGCTAATATTTGAGGCTGAATTTGAACTCAGGTCTTCCTGACTCCAGGTCCTTACCTCTGTCCACTGCAGTGCCATTCAGCTGCCCTCTCCAAAATTATTACCATTTTTTCAGTTGTACAATCTAATGGCATTTTCTCAATCCTCATTCATCTGGACCTCCCTGTAGCCTCTGAAATGGTCAATCCAATTCTCCAAGTTAATGACATTCTCTTCTCTTTAGGCTTTTATCATGTTGCTCTCTCCTTGTTTTCCTTCTATCTGTGTTATCGCTCCTTTTTCAGTTTCCTTTTTTGGATCTTGCCCAGGCCACACCAAATCTCTATGAAAGTCAGCTGACCCTGTTTTCTAGTCTCTTGTACTGCTTTGCTTAATGATGTCAGCTCCAATGGATTCAAAATCCATCTCTATGCTGACCATTTTCAAATCTATTCATCCAAACCCAACCTTCCTTCTGAACTCCAGTCTCACAGTTCTAGCTGCTTATTGGATATCATAAACACTTCTCATAAAACCTTAAAGCCTTGTGTTCAAAAGTTAACTTATTATTCCCCTTACCCCTCTCCTCTTTGCAATTTTCTTTTAGTCAGTCCATATATTTGCCAAAAAACCCCTAATTGGATCACAAAGTGTCAGAAATGACTGAACAACAACAGTAACAAAACATTTTTTAAGCACCTACTATGTGTCAGGCATTGTGTTTAGTTCGAGTAATACAAAAAGAAGCAAAAAACCCAGTCTCTGCCCTCTAAGAGCTCACAATCTAATGGTGGAGACAATGAGCAAATATGTTCAAATTATATACAAGATTAATAGGAAATAATTAGCAAAGTGGAATGACTAGAATTAAGAGTTGTTTCGAAAGGTTTCCTGTGAAGGATGGGATTTTCATTGGGGCTAACAGAAAGGGAAGGCAAGAGATAGAGTCAATGAAGTAAAAGTATTTTTTTTGGAATTCCCTATCTCCATATACAGTGAATATTGGCAATTTGATTTCTAGTTCCTCTGTCTCTTCAAAAACCAGCCAGCTCTTTGGGTAATCCTTGGTTCACATATTGCTCAAGCCTGGCTTGATAGAATATAAAATTTTATAAGAGAGGGAGACTTAGAGAAAGATTATAAACCCAGTTTTGGACATGTTGAGTCTGACATGTTTACAGGACATCAAGATAGAAGTGGCTAGTTGACCATTTGTGATCTAGACCTGGAGCTCAGGAGAGCAATAGAAGAAATAGGAATAGAAATAACTATAGATCTGGTAATTCTTCACATAGGCAATCAACAAAGATTTATTAAGTGCCTCCTCTGTGACATGCACTGTGCTAGGTGATGGACTACCATGTATGATTTTGATAATTTGAGCCTCAGGAGCTGACGAGGAGAGAGAACAAATCTAAGGTTGGGCAGCCTTTTCAAGGAATTTGACCTTCAGTTCAAGACCTGTATTCTCGAATAGACTTTATGCTTCACCTTGAAAGTATTCACACCTGGAAGATAGGAAGCTTTAGAAGATTCAAAGTACTTTAGAGCTCTCAAAATCTAAGGTTCAGAGGCATGAAAGCCAGGGATGGTGGGGACAGTTGGAGGATTCTTGCAGATCTCATTAGATATCAGGATATCTGCTGGGGGCTGGTGAGAGAGGAACTGCCCACTTCATGGTTTGGGTATGAGAATCATGCACCTCACAGAGAAGGAGCTTGGCAAAGTCTCTGCTTTCCACCTCCATTTTTCAAACAATAATGCATATGATCAATTAAGAGAGTCCTAGGGAAGAAAGGTTACCCATTCTCTGCCACATTTCTGGAATTCTTCCTTTCAGAATCAGATGAATGATGACCTTCACTCTTCTTTTTTCCATTCCCTTCTTTTCAAAGTCCCATTTCCAGAGACTGTTTTCAGTTCCATTAGACATCAGCCTCCCATTGTCTACTGGTCCCCTTTACTCAGCCTACAGAGATGTTCAGATCTCCCTAATTCTGAAAAGAGAACAAAAGCAAACTTGTATTTCCTTTGATCCTGGCAGAGCAGAGCTAACCCATTCAAACTTTCTTTCTTGCTCTAAATTACTCCAGAATCTTCTATACTCATTAGCCTCCTTTGCTTCATATGTCCCTGTCCTGGTCAGCTAACAGCATTTATGAAGTGCTTATGGCCTTCTTAGCCTGAAATCCAAAGCTCTTTCTCCACCTGGTCCTTAGGATTTTAATCTTCCTTTGACCATGGGGCTCAGCCCTCCTGTGTGTAGCCCATGTCGTGGGACTTGGCGACCACATGTTCTTTCTTTCTATTTTTCGGGCTGCTCTTTTCTCAGTCTTTCAGTAGGTTCTCATCTTTTGCCTTATAGCAGCAGGCTAGGGGTACTGGGGGACAACACAGGATGTGGGAGCACAAGTGGTCTTTTTAGCTGCCCATGACATCTAGACCCATGATTTCCTGTTGAAAATTCACCCAGTGCAGTAACACGCTACCATGGCCAGGTTTTATGATCTGTAAAAGTATCGTACAAAACAGTGAAAGGTATGGTTATTGAGTGGTCATTTGGCTAATCTGCTTATAAGAATGGAACTAATAAGTCATCAGTGAGCCCTATGACATCACCAGTTGGCAGGGAACTCATCGTCATATTTGAGAGTGAAGGTTTTTTTTATTGTTTTTCCCACATCCCCCTCCTCTAAAGCAACATGCCCCCCATGACCCTTCCCTGTGTGGCTGCATGGAATTCAAGAGCTGGAAGGGACAATCCATATACAAAAAGAACCCCCAATATAAGAGGTCTGACAAATGGTTATCTATCCTCTCCTTGAAGACCTCCAAGGAGGGGGATCTTACCCCTTCTCTGGGCAGTGGATTCCTGTTTGGGACATTTCTCATTGCTAGGAAGATTTTCCCCCTCTTCTGATGGGAAGCCCAAACTAGTCTCTTCAACATCCTCCCATTGTCCGTGGTTCTGCTATCTGAGTCCAAACAGAACAAGTCTAATCCCTCAGCCTTCAAATACTTGCAGACAGCTTTCATATCCTGCTGCTTTCCATTCTTCTTTTCTCCAGGCTAAAATTCCTAGTTCCTTCATTTGCTCACCATAGCAGATAGACTCAAGGTTTCTCCCAAGCCTAGTGGTCTCCTCCAGATCGTCTCCAGCTTATCAATGTCCTTCTAAAACTGTGCTGCCCAGAAAAAACTAAAAACAAAATGAAACAATATGACACAATACTCTAGATTAGGTCTGATGAATGCAGAGCATGGAGAGACTCTTATTTCCTCTATTCCTGAAAGGTGTGACCTCCCCTCCCCCTCACATAGCCTAAAGTCACATGAGCTTTTGGGGAATGGTACATCATACTGATGATTCAGAAAAAGCTTTTAATCCACTCAAACCTTTAGCCTTTTTATTTTTGAAAATAAGAACCCATATGTACCCCATCCTGTCCTTGTGAAGTTGATTCATATTTTGGTTATGTATAAGCCCTAATGAATTTTATCTTATCAGCTCAACCCAATATCCTATAAAGCTCAAAAAGAAAAGGAAGGCCACTAAACCATACCTAAAGGATATCTCTGTACTCATATTTTTTTTAAATCATAACATTGTTATCTGTTTTATTGTTTTTTACTTATTTTATTAAAATTTTCCCAACTTTAGTCTCATTCAAACTATACTTAAGAGTATTAGGAGGTGCATGATGTGTGCCTGTCAAGACTCTTGAACCCTGAGTCTATACTCCAGTGTGTTAGCTACTGTTCCAGTTTGTGCTAGCTTCATATTTGAGGCATGTTCTATCCTTTAGCCAAATTGACCAAATCAAAGTTAGACAGCATACGATCAAGCTCAGATCTCTGGGGGGTAATGCAATGCAAACCACCAGCTCCACTGACAGTGAAGAATGAAGTGCCAGATCATCCGGCCAGATTGGAATCTTTCTGATAGTTTTTATGGCTAATCCATAGCTCTTTACCTAGCTTTGTGGGCAGGAGCAACAGAAAAAGTGTGTGAACTGGGGAGCCAATTCAAGTCCACTCAATCCAACAATATTGGCTAAACCCTCATTGTGTGGAAAACACTGTTCTGGGGATACAAAGAGAAAAAAAGAAACGGTTCCTGTTCCTCAGGGACTTATGTGTGCTGGTCTCAGAACCGGGGCAAATAAAGACATTGTGAAACACCATGCCAGATGGAAAATGCTGTGTATTAATGTTTAATGAAGAAGACAAAGAATATTTGCCAAAAGCAAGTGTCCTGAGCTCTGGCCCCTTTTTTCTCCCCATCTCCCATTTAGATGAACCCTACCCCAATTCCACCTCTTCTATGGTTGGGATGACATCTTCTCCTCATCTGCTCAAGCCAGAGTCATGGCCTGGGGTCTGGAAGGTGCCTCAGAAGGGCCTACATCCCTCTTCCTTAGGCCCTTCCTTTGGGTTCAGCTATGGATCACTCACTGAGGAACATCTTTGCAACATTTCTTGAATATACTCTCTTGTGTCCATGGACATGACCAGTGCTCTGGAAAAGGCCTCCCTTCTGAATTCATTTCTGAATTACTGCAATGGCCTGCCGTAGTTCCTCCCCACACCAACCCATCCTTCACTCAACTGTCTATGTAATCTTTCTTAAGTATAGATTTGACCATCACCCCACCCCCACCCAACAATCTCCAGGGGCTTCTTTTTGCCTCCAGGAGAAAATACTCCCCATTCCCCTTATATAGCCCTTGAAGGCTTACAAAGTGCTTTAAATATGCTGTTTGACTTGATCCTCCAAAGTCCTCCAAAACCCTTGAGGTGGGTGCTGTTATTATCTTCATTTCATATATGGAGAAACTGAGGCTTAGAAAATTTAACGAACTTACCTAGAGTCACATAGCTAATATGACAGGAATTGATTTCAGGTTTTCCTAACTCTAAATGGAACCTATATCCACACCAATACCTAGTTATCTAAATAATAGTAAAAGGATCATGGAAGGAGGTGAGTCTGGATAGAAGCTAAGGACGGCAAGAAGCAGAGGTGAGGAGGAAGGGCATGCCAGGTATGAAGAACAGCCATTCCAAAAGCTTGGAGTTGGGAAATAGAGGACTGAGTTTGGAGAATAGCAAGTTAGCCAGTTTCATTGTGGCAGAGAGTGGGATAGAGGAAGACCCAGACTGCAAAGAACTTTAGATGCCAAGCTGAAGAGTTAACATTTTATCCTAGAGGCAAACTGGGATTATTGAAATTCTTCAAACAAAGGAGTAGTGTGATCAGGCTGATTATTATTGAATATAATTTCTTTCCTTCTACTTCCAGGTCCTTTCTTCCATGACCCTGAGGAAGGATTGGAGGATGAAATCTTAGGAAAAGAAGAGATCTAGGAAAACATATTCTTACTCCCACTGGGCTGGTCATGGACCAAGACACTCCTCCTCTGAGCCAAGCATCCAAGCTGAGGCTCAGGAAGGCAAAAGAGACTTGGGGGTCAGGTTAGTGTGGGGAGTTGGTGGTGGAGCTGTAGACAGATTCCAACATTGGATGAGGGGCAGGTCCTGGTGGTGAGGATCTCTCTATCACTTGTTAGCACCAGCCCCAGAGGTTGTCACTAGCCTCTTTCCAATGGACTTCACTCTGGTATTTCTGTGGTTCAGCAAAAAATTATTTTGTTCAAATGATTTGACAGGACAAAAAGAATTTTCGCAATGCCTCTATACCCTGGGGGGAATGACTTGTTTTATGAGAAACTCACTTTTCTAGATGGTTCTTGCAACTCCAGGAGGTCTCTGTCACAGTCATGTTTGCTCACAATAAGCAGAATCCAAATGGACTCAGGGAGAAGGTCTAGGGAATATTTCTGGAAGCAGGCGAATTTTCAGCAAGTCCTCCTACCCTCATTCATCAGATTCAGCTCTAAGATTCTTGCCAGTGTCAGTCAATCAATCAAAAACATTTATTAACTACCTACTTTGTTCTAGGCACTGAGCTAAGAACTGGGGACATAAAAAGAGGCAAAAGACCGGTCCTGTCCTCAAGGAGATTATAATCTAATGGGGGGGGGGACAACATACAAACAAATATATACAAAGCAAGTTATATACAGGATAAAGAAAATAATTATTAATTTTCTAAATAAATATCTAAATAAAATTTCTAAATAAATAAAAATAATTAGCAGAGGGAAAGATTAAGAAGGGTTGAGGAAAGTTTCCTAAAGAAGGTGAGATTTTAGTTGGGACTTAGAGTCAGGGAGTCAGTAGCCAGAATAGAGGGAGAACTTTCCTGGAATGGGGAAGATCCCAAGAAAATGCTGAGAGCTAAGAGATGAAGTGTCTTGCTTGTGGGATAGCAAGGAAGCCAGTGTCACTGGATCAAATAGTACATGTTGGGGAGGAAACTATAAGACTGGGAAGGGGGGGCAGCTCTCAAAGTGCTTTGAATGCCAAACAGAGAATTTTGTATTTTGTTTCTGGAGGCAATAGGGAGCCACTGGTGTTTACTGAGCAGGAGGGGGTGGGGATGATCAGATTTGAATTTTAGGAAAATCACTTTAGTGACTGAATAATGCATAGACTGGGGAGACCCGAGGCAGGCAGTCACCAGCAGGCTTTTGTGATAGTCTAGACACAGGGTGGTGAGGGACTGCATAGTGTCAGAGGAGAGAAGGGAGCATATTTTAAAGATCTTGCAAAGGGAAAACTGGCAGGCCATGGCAGCAGCTTGAGTCTGGGGGGGTGAGAGATAGTGAGGAGCCCAGGATGACTCCTAGGTTGGGAACTTGAGGGGTTGGTAGAAGAGCAATGCCTTTCACAGTAATAGAGAAGGTAGGAAGGGGAGAGTTTAGGGGAGGGAATGATGAGCTCTGTTTTGGACATGCTGAGTTCGTGATGTCTACTGGACATACAGTTCAGGATGGGAGACTGGAGGTCAGCAGAGATGTTGGGGAAGGATAGGTAGATATGAGTCTCACTAGCAAAGAGGTGATAATTAAATCCATGAGTGCCGGTGAGAGCCCCAAGTGAAGCACTAAAGAAGGTGCAAAGGAGCCAGGACAGAATCCTGAGGGGCACTGAGAGTTATAAGGTGTGATCTGGATGAAGATCTAACAAAGGGGCAGAGAAGGAGTGATCAGAGAGAGAGGAGGAGAACCAGGAGAGAGGAGTGTGCTGAACACCTTGAGAGATTGTCAAGGAGGAGAAAGTGATCAACAGTGTCAAAGGCTGCAGAATGAGAAAGGAGAATGAGGAAAGAGGAAAGGTCATTGGATTTGGCGACTAAGGCATCACTAGTGACTTAGAGAGGGCATTTTTGGTGGAAAATGAAGTGAATAGCCAGCTTATAAGGAATAAGGAAGAGAGTGGGAGGAGAGAAAGTGGAGGCACTGAGGGTAGGTGGTCTTTTTGAGGAGTTTAGCCACAAAGGGCAGAAGAGAAATAGGGCAACACTTAGCAGGGATGGAAGGGTCAAGTGAATTTTTTTTTGAGGGTGGGGGACAGACATGTGAATTTTTGTAGGCAGCAGGAAATTATCCAGTAGAGAGGGAGAGATTGAAAATAATGTGAAAGAGTGAAGATGTCAGAGGAGGCAATGTGTTGGAGAAGAGAGGATGAAATGAGATCACTTGAAGAAGTGGAAGGGTTGGCCTTGGTAAAGAGTAGGACAATTCTTTGTCTGAGAAAGGGGTAAAGGAGGAGAGGAGAGGTAAAGGCAGAAGAAGACACCTGAGTCATAAAAGATGAGGAGGGGAGGAGAGGTAAAGGCAGAAGAAGGCACCTGAGTC
>NW_027186289.1:0-17785 GCF_028583685.1 Petaurus breviceps papuanus | reverse complement strand
ACAGGAGATATGAGAGGTTTGAGGAGGGGGGAGGTTTGGAAGAACCACTGTGGAGAATAGGCTAGTAAGTTGATAAGGGGGAGTAACAGGGTTGCCTAGTAACAGTGAGGGTCCAGTTGAGGTTATGTAGCATAAATTTATAGAGAACCCAATTAGAATGGTTGCATGATTTTCTCCACCTTCCTTTAGCAACATTTTTTTTAAATATTGGAGGACCAAAAATAAGGTGAATTGCTTCTTGGCATTGATTTATTAATATTTTTAAAAATAAAATTTTGTTTCCAAGAGCCATATGTCTTCCAGGACCTCAAAAGCCATGGGAGTAAAGGTGACCTTCATCAGCTAAGCCTTCCTTCCTCCTTACCCCAGCTGCCTTAATGTGATACCAGGAAGAAGAGTTGGAGGAGTTTGTGAGAAATGAGTCACCTCTGTGTCGTGTCTCTCTGCCTTTCAGAGAGGTCATAACATGAAACAACTCACCCCCCTCGCTTTCTATGAAAGGCTCTAATTCTTTCCAACTGATAGTCCTTCCCATTTGAAGAAACCTCTTACCTCTGTACTCAAGATTTGGGCATCTCACAGGTTGAGAACTCAGGCAATCACCTCCAGGCCCCTTCCTTTGGGCACATCTTCCCTTCCTGGGAATGATTAACTCAGTCTACCTCCACCCCACCCCCTGCCCAAAGCCCTCAGATTTAGGAATTTGCCATTCCCCCAGAGTGAAGAAAGATCCAAAGTTAATCCTATTCCTTCCACACTTCAAAGGAGATGGATGAGTGGAGGCTCAGGGAGGGCCCTCATCTCTGGGGCCTGCTTTAGGACTTTACCCCAAATCTTCCCTTTTAGTCTAGCCCAGGTCTGCAGTAGCTCCAGGAGTGATTGTGGCATTCTAGCACTGATGGTTGCCCTAGTTTTCCAACTGGCAGGTGACATTCCCTCTGCTGAAACTGAGGACTGCAGAGCCCTTGCAGCCGCAGAACTTGGCAGAGTCCCAGGATGACGCCCCTTTCCTGTCTGTGGGAGCCAAGGATGCCTCAAGCGACAACGCGTTTACTATGGGAAGACATCACATTACATAGCCAGCAGGCCCTTAGAGTGCCAGGTGAATGCTGTGAGGGAGAATGATGGCATAGGGCATATCCTGAGGGAAATAGCCATGCCTGAGAACAAGATAGGGATGTCTGGGAAGGGTGACATCTCTGCCCCAGGAGATAGAGACAGGAGTGGGCCTTCACTGCATGCTCCCAGGGTGCCGCATCAGACTCTCAGTCAGTAGTGAAAAGGGGAACGGTCTCCAGAAACTTCTCCCAGCTTGGCAATCAAGTTTTGACTCCCTTAGATGGGACTTTATGGGAATTCTGGTCCCTGAGGTGTTTTTGACTTCCAGGACACTTCACAGATGCCTCAGCTGAATTCGGCCCATGGTGATCTGGAGGGGCTAACTCCCTTTCATACCAGGCATTGAGGTTAATGTTATTCAAGGAAGGAGAAGAAAAAAATCATGCAACAAAATGAAACTCACCCCACACTCTTTTCCTATGATCTTCATTTTATCTTGGCTTCTGGGTGAGCAAGACACAAGCCCTTTGAGAATAGGTAAGATGAATTGAGGGGAAGTGCCAGGGTTACCGGAGAAGAGAGGCCTCCCAACCTCAGGCCTAGCAGTATGAGGGTCTCTGCTGTAGGAGTGTCACAGCAGTGGGTTGGAGCACAGGAACAAGGACAAGGAAGACAGACAGTGGACAACAGTGTCTGAGGACTGTTGGTCCGCCCCCATCTCAGGGTCCAAAAATATACTCTGCTTTGTCACCCTGAGCTGCATCATCATCCTTCCCCTCTCCCTCCTGGCTGGCCTTGACCACAATCTTGGCCAATGTGGTGAGTTCGCATTGGAAAGTGAAATCACTGAGCTTCCCTTAGACTTGAGGAAATAATCCAGAAAGTGCTTCTATTCTTGATCTATCTGTCTTTCTGTCTTGGAAAGGCTACAGGATGCAGCAAGTGGGTCACTTTTTTCATCTTTGAAATTCCCCAGGTTGCATTTCTCACAATGAAACCTCAGATCCTCAGGCATGGAGGGAAGGAAGATCAAACACTCCTAGAATCATAGATGAAAACCAGCCATGACCTTAGAGGTCATCTGGTCCAAGCCCCTCATCTTAGAAATGAAGAATCTGAGCTCAGAGGGATTTAGACATGGGGAGCTCTGGTAAACCATGACCTCTCAGTCTGACATCTGTCCACAGTCTCTGTGTCTTCAGACATTTCCCTTAGAGTTTGGTATAGTTAGATCTATGGTTAAGGAACATGATTTAGCCCCTGAGTGCAGGATGGACTGGAGGGGACAGAGACTTCAGGCAGAGAGGCCAATTAGAGGGCCATTGTAGTAGTCTAAGTAAGAGCTGAGAAGGACCTAAACAAAGGTGATGGCTGTGTGAATGAAAAAAGGAATTTGGTGTGAGAGATGTAATGGAGATAGAAACTGCAAGAGTTGGCAACTGAGGGAGAAGGAGGAGATATAAATAATGCCATAGTTATAAAACCTAGGTGATTGGAAGGATGGGAGGGCTCTCAACATAAAAAAAGAATTTTGATAGTGGGAAGAATGTGTGTATGTGCATTCGTGTGTGTGTGTGTGTGTGTGTGTGTGTGTGAGAGAGAGAGAGAGAGAGAGAGAGAGAGAGACAGAGACAGAGAGAGAGAGAGAGAGACAGAGACAGAGAGACAGAGAGAGAGACAGAGACAGAGACAGAGACAGAGAGAGAGACAGAGACAGAGAGAGAGACAGAGACACACACAGAGAGAGAGTGAATGGGATTTGTTGTTGGACTGGAGTGTAGGAGAGTGTTAATATTCTAGGATAGCAGTCTCTAGCATAAGATATTTAAAACTGAAGTAATATCCATGACTGAAAAGCAAGGGAGCAGTTAGGTGATGCAGTGAATATAGTTCTGGGCCTGGAGACAAGAAGACTTAAGTTCAAATTCATCCTTAGACATTTACTATATGATCCTGGGCAAGTCACTTAATCTTTGTTTTCCTCAGTTTCCTCATCTGTACAATGGGGATAATAATAGCACATATTTACCAAGGTTTTGGGATGGAGCAAATGAAATATTTATAAAAAGCTTAGTGTGGTACATGGCACAGAGTAGGCATTTAATTAATGCTTAAATATCAACATTAATGGAAACAAAATCACAAATCCCATGTGGCTGATGTTGAAGAAATCCACAATAGACATTTCTCTTAAAAGTTCTTTCACATTGAACAAGCATGTCAAGACCAACACAGTGATTCAGAGCCTAGGAAATAATATAGACAACCACAAGATGGGAACCAGAATGGAGATCGACCACAAAACTTGGAAGTAAATATTGTAAAATGACAAAGAACAAAGAAAAGGGCACCCCCCTCCCCACAGCTTGGTATGAAACATTGCAGATGTTTTCAGATAATATTATTTTTTTAAACAGGGAATGACTCTTTGGAGAAGAAATGGAAGGAAACCTGGAACAATTCTGGTGATGTAACAAACAAAAGATAAATAAAATTTTACTTTTTATTATTATATTTATTGATTTATTTTTAGCTTACAACATTCAGTTTCACAAGATTTTGAGTTTTAAATTTTCCCCACCTCCCTCTTCTTCCTTTTCCCCAAGATAACATGCAATCTGATATAGGCTCTACACATGCCTTCACTTCAAAGAAATTTCCATATTAGTTATGTTGCAAAGAAGAATTATAACCAATGGAATGAACCATGATAAAGAAGAACCAAAACCAAACAAAATGAAAAAGAGAGAGAGAGCATACTTGCATACTATTGTATGCTCTGATCAGCATTGAGATCCCATAGTTCTTTCTCTGTATGTGGATAGCATTTTCCATCATGAGCCTTTTGGAGTTGTCTTGGAACCTTGCATTACTGAGAGGAGCCAAGTCCATCAAAGTTAGTCATGGCACAATGTGGCTGCAATTGCGCACATTTTCCTCCTAGTTCTGCTTTCCTCACTCAGCATCCGTTCATGTAAGTCTTTCCAGGTTTTTATGAAGTCCACCTGCTCATCATTTCTTATAGCACAATAGTATTCTTTTCCATTCATATACCACAACTTGTCCAGCCATTCCCTAATTGGTAGGCATCCTCTCAATTTGCAGTTCTTGGCCACCACAAAAAGGTCTGCTATAAATATTTTTGAACATGCAAGTCCTTCATATGATCTCTTTGGGATATAGCCCTTGAAGTGATATTGCTAGGTCAAAAGTTAATTTTACTTTTTAAAAGAATAAAGTGAAAAAAAGTATTCATCACATTCATTTTCTCCTTTACACTGACTCAGTTATGAAAAGAGTCCAAGCTGCATCAGTCAATCCAGCAAATGTAAGGCTAGGAGCAATCCCACCACATCTCATTATAGTTCTGATACTTTAACTAGATGAGATAATCAATCAATCACCAAGCATTAAGAGGTCTTCATACTAGAATGGCATCGCACAAAAATCATGTTTAAGCTGCTGATAAAATCTAACCATTACCCAGAGATCTTGTATAAACTATTAAGTTAGTTTGGAAGGGAGAAAATTCCAGAAACTGTATCAAATGTTGAGTTTTAGTGGAAACTTTTGAGAAGGAAGCATCTAGGGGATAATGGAGGACCCGACTTATCCATGAGAGTCAGAGCTTTGATGTGAATCTCTCAGAGCTTACACCCTATACAAGCAAGTACTTATGAGCACCTATTATGTGCCAGCCATTGTGTTAGATGCTAGGGACATAATGAAAAAAAATGCAACAATCTTTGCTCTGGGTTGTTGTAATAGTTTACTCTCCACTCTCCACTTCTTCTGCTTTGAGATCCATAGAGTATAAATGACCAGAGTCATTCTTGACAAGTCCAGGTATGATCCTATCCCTCCTTGTTCCCCAAGTCCTAGTGATCAAATTTACAATGGCTTACCCTGTCATTCAAAGCTTTCTATCATCAGGTAAGAAATCACCCTACTAGACTTAGCTTTCATAACTTCCCCCATTTTTCATGTTACTATGAAAAACATTCTCTGAACCAAGTAAATCTACTTTCTTCCAGCCTTGCTGACTTCAGGCTCATTTCTTCCTATGACTGGTATCTGTGAGAAATCTATTGAGTCTGAAGGCGTCATGGAACAAAAAGTCTATTTGACCTAATTTACAAGCCAAAATGGTCAAAACTTGATTAAACAGTTGGTCAGGCTTTGAGAAAACTGTCCCTCCAGGAAATGACTCACAGCCTTTAAAGGTTCAAAGTGTCTTAAATAAAAAATCAAAGTGAAAACTGCTATTTGTCAGAGGACATAAAATTTTTAGGTACAAATTATTCTAGAATGTCTAAACTGGGGCATCTAGTTTGAAAGCAAAGGAGGAAATAAGATTTTTAAAATGAAGCAGCTGGGATGAAGGTACATCAAGGCTCTATGCTAGCATCCATCTTTTTTTCTCTGTATTCTTACTCTTCTATTCCCAATAGATTCAATTCTGATTCCCATGCAAATGTAACCCTGATCTCTCTCCTCAGACCCAAACCAACTTCTCCATCAGTCAACATGGCATCTGTCCTTGCAGGTCTTATTGGCACTTTAATCTCAAGCTATATAACCAGGAATCCTTTATCTTTCTGTTTAGAACAGCACCATCATGCAGGTCACCCAATTTCTCAACCTCAGGGTAATTCTCAGCTCAGTTTCCTCATCTGTTCCTCCTCTCCTATATCCAAGCAATTCTCATGTCTTGTGGATTATACATGTTCAAATTCTCTCATATTTCATTTCTAATCATCGTAACCTAGGCCTGGAGAAACAAGATGGAAGCAGTGGACCTAAGAGGAACTGGTAATTTCCATCATGTCTCTATGCCCATGTGACTACAGGAGTTTGAGTGAGATCTGTGTCTTTTTCTCTCTCTTCACATTCCTCAGAGAAAGGGGAGTTCCCTTAAATATTATTAGTATACTAGGTGTAATTTTTAGACTAAAACTAACATCACGATCGGTACTTTTAATGGGAAGGGGCCCCCCAAGCCTAATAATCAGAGCTTGACTTCTCTCTCACTAGATATTAGTTCTACAATGACCACATATAGTGAACAGCAAAGCAATTCACTTGTCCAAATCTATAGCAAATCAGAAGTCAGAAAAAGTATACATAGGGGAAGATATACCAAACAATATAGACTGAAATGAGTTTTCCTTTTGACATTGAGGTAACTCAGCCTGACCAAGAGAGAGAATGACTCTTGGGTCTCACTCAAAGGGAAAATTTCCCAACATCCCTAGTGCAGTAAGCTAATATGATGGGGACTGTCAGCTCCTCTCATATCAGCTTCCTCTCAGAGTCTTCTCTCCTCAGTGACCTGAAAAGAGGGTAATGTCACACGTCTTCTCTCTTAAAGTTGGAAGCTAGAGACTGGAAAAGAGAGACTGGAACTCTCTTCTATCCTATTTCTGGCAGCTGTTCCCTATCTCATGAGGGGTTTGGGCATTGATCGCTACCAGTAAAGATAAAAGTCCATAAAAATAGGCTTTGAGGCTTGGGTGACATTCTTCCCCAGGTCAAAACTCTTTGAAGTCCCTTGTAAGGATCAGCTGGGGAAAGACTCAAATCAATCCAATTAACTATTCAATATAAATGCAAACGTCACTCTAAAAACAAGGGTGATTTTCCTGGAATATCAGGAAATTAATATTAAAAAACTTTAATTAAAATAAAAATATAGTGTTTGGGGTACCAAGGAAGACTAGCACCATTGGTAGGAAGTCTTGCTGAGGCCTTATTTCCCTCTTATGAAAGTTAATTTATTTATTTTTTGCTTTTAACATAAACATAAAACATAAGTTTTAAATTTTCTCCACCTCCCTCCCCTCCTTACTCCTCAAGACAGCATGGAATCTGATATAAGCACTACATATACATTCCTATTAAACAAAATTTATTTTGTTTGGAATTTATTTTGGTCTATGGTGTCAGATGTTGATCTATGCCCAGTTTCTGCCATACTATTTTCCAGGTTTCCCAGCAGGTTTTGTCAACCAGTGAGTTCTTATCCAAGAAGCTGGCATCTTTAGATTTATCAAATATTTTCACATTTGTCATGTTGTATATAAGAATTAGAATGAATGAGAGGAATCATGATAAAGAAAAAAACAAACCAAAACAAGGCAAAAAAGAAAATTGTCTGCTTTATTCTGCATTTGGACTTCATAGTGAATTCTCTGGATGTGTATAGCATTTTCCATCATGAGTTTTTTTGGGATTGTTTTAGGTCCTTGCATTGCTTAGAAGGGCTAAGTCTATCAAAGTCCGTCATTACACAATGTGGCTGTTACCATGTACAAAGTTCTCCTAGTTCTGCTTACCTCACTAAGCATCAGTTTATATGTCTCTTCAGGTTTTTCTGAAGTTCACCTGTCCATCATGTCTTATTACACAGTAGTATTTGATGACATTCATATACCACAACTTGCTCAGCTATTCACCAATTGATAGGCATCCCCTCAATTTTCAGTTCTTTGCCACCACAAAAAGAGCTGCTATAAATATTTTTGTACATGTAGGTCCTTTTCCCATTTGTATGATCTCTTTAGGACACAGCCCTATTAGTGGTATTGCTGGGTCAAAGGGTATGCACCTTTTTACCCTTTGCGCATAGTTCCAAATTGCTCTACAGAATAGTTGGATCAGCTCACAATTCCACCAACAACAAATTAGTGTTCCAACTTTCTCAAATCTTCTCCAACATATATTTTCCTGTTTTGTCATGTTAGCCAATCTGATAGGTGAGATGTGGTACCTCCATGTTGTTTTGATTTTCATCTCTCTAATCAATAGTGTTTTAGAGCATTTTTTTTCATATGACTTTAGATAGCTTTAATTTCTTCCTCTGAAAACTGCCTTTTAATATCTTTTGACCATTTATCAATTGGGGAATGTTTGTAAATTTGACTCAGGTCTCTATATTTTAGAAATGAGGGCTTTTTTTCAGAGAAACTAGTTGTAAAAATTCTTTCCCAGTTTTCTGCTTCCCTCCTAATCTTGGTTACATTGACTTTGTTTGTGCAAAACTTTTTCAATTTAATGTAACCAAAATTATTCATTTTGCATTTTATACTGTTCTCTATCTTATTTGGTCCTAAATTCCTCCATTCTCCATGAATCTGACAAAGTATTCCTTGCTCCCCTAATTTGTTTTTAGTATTAGCCTTTATATCTAAATTGTGTGCTAATTGGAATTTATTTTGTTATATGGTGTCAGATGTTGATCTATGCACAGTTTCTGCCATACTATTTTCCAGGTTTCCCAGCAGGTTTTGTCAACCATTGAGTTCTTATCCAAGAAGCTGGCATCTTTAGATTTATCAAACAATAGATTGCTATAATCATTGACTACTGTATCTTGTATACCTAGCCTATGACACTGATCTACTCCTCTATTTCTAAGCCAATACCAAGTAGTTTCAATGATTGCTACTTCATAACACAGTTTAAAATCTCACATGGTTAGGCCACCTTTCCTAGCATTACTTTTTATCAATTCACTTGATATTTTGGTTTTTTTGTTCTTCCAGATGAATTTTGGTATGATTTTTTTCTAGCTCTATAAAATAATTTTTGGTAGTTTGATTGGCATGGCACTGAATAAGTAAATTAATTTAGGTAGAATTGACACTTTTATTATATTAGCTTGGCTTACCCATGAGAAACTGATGTTTTTCCAATTATTTAGATCTGACTTTATTTGTATGACAAGTGTTTTGCAATTGTGTTTATATAGTCCCTGGGTTTGCTTTGGCAGGTAGGTTCCCAAATATTGTATAATTCCTACAGTAACTCTAAATGGAATTTCTCTTTCTCTTGCTGTTAGACTTTGTTAGTAATATATAGAAATGCTGATGATTTATGTGGGTTTATTTCATATCTTGTAATTTTGCTAAAGTTGTTTATTATTTCAAGTTTTTAACTTGATTTTCTAGCATTCTCTACATGTATCATCATATCATCTGCAAAGAGTGATAATCTAGTTTCTTCTTTGCCTATTCTAATTCCATCAATTTCTTTTTCTTCTCTTATTTCTAAAGCTAACATTTCTAGTACCATGTACAATAACAGTGGTGATAATGGACATTCTTGTTTCACCCCCCCCCCCAATCTTATTGGAAATGCTTCTAGCTTATTCCTGATACATATAATGCTTGCTAATGGTTTTATGTAGATGCTACTTATCATTTTAAGGAAGGCTCCATTTATTCCTATGCTCTCTAGTGTTTATAGTAGGAATGAGTGTTGTATTTTGTCAAAAGCTTTTTATGCCTCTATTGAGATAATTAAGATAATTATATGATTTTTGTTAGTTTTGTTGTTGATGTGATCAATTATGCTGTTAGTTTCCCTAATATTGTACCAATTCTGCATTCCTGGTATAAATCCTACCTGATCAACCTGTATTGTTCTCATGATGAGTTGCTGTAATCTTTTTGCTAATATTTTATCTGAAAATTTTGCATCTTTATCCATTGGGAAAATTGGTCTATAAGTTTCTTTCTCTGTTTTGACTCTTCCAAGTTTTGGTATCCAAATTTTTGTATCATAAAAAGAATTTGATAGGACTCCACCAATTTTCCCAAATAGTCTATATACTATTGGAATTAATTGTTCTTTAAATGTTTGATAGAATTCACTTGTAAATCCAATTAGCCATGGAGATTTTTTCTTAGGAAGTTCATTGATGATTTATTCAATTTCTTTTTCTGAGATGAGGCTATATACATATTTCACTTCCTCTTCTTTTAATATGGGCAATTTACATTTTTGTAAATATTCATCAGTTTTACTAAGATAATCAAATTTATGGGCATACAGTAGGGCAAAATAATTCTTAATTATAGTTTTAATTTCCTCTTCATTGGTGGTGAATTGACCATTTTCATTTTTACTGGTAATTTGGTTTCCTTTTTAAAAAATCAAATTAACCAAAGATTTTTTGCTTTTTGGAGGGGGGAAGGCAGGGCAATTGGGGTTGTGACATGCCCAAGGTCATATGGCTACTAAGTGTTAGGTGTCTGAGGCTGGATTTGAACTCAGGTCTTCCTGACTCCATGGCAAGTGCTCTATTCACTGGGCCACCTAGCTGCCCTGCCCTCTGATTTTGTAATGTAGAAAAAGCAAGGTCCCTTTGATCCTGACTGTAGCTACACAATATTTGAGTTTATTTTATGGCTGCTTGAAGTGTTTTTTCCTTGGCCAGATAATTCTGCAATTTGGCTACAGTATTCTTTGTTATTTTCAATTTGGGGTCTTTTTCAGGATGTGATTAATGGATTCTTTTGATGACTATTTTACTCTCTGGTAATAGGATTTTGGGCCAGTTTTCCTTGATTATTTATTGTAATATACTGCCCAGGCTCTTTCTTTCATCATGGCTTTCTGGTAGACCAATACTTCTTAGATTATCTCTCCTGTATCTATTTTCCAGCTGAGTTTTCCCAATGAGATATTTTATGTCTTCTATTTTTTCACCGGATTCTTTTGATGACTATTTTACTCTGTGGTTATAGGACCATGGGGAAGTTTTCCTTGATTATTTCTTGTAAGATACTGTCCAGCTTCTTTCTTCTATTATGGCTTTCTGGTAGATCAGTAATTCTTAGATTATCTCTCCTGGATCTATTTTCCAGATCAGCTTTTTTTCTAATGAGATATTTTATTTTTTCTTCTATTTTTCATTCTTTAGATTTTATTTGACTGATTCTTGTTGCCTCATAGAGTCATTAGCTTCTACTTGCCCAATTCTAATTTTTAACAAATTGTTTTCTTCAGTTAGCTTTTGTACCTCCTCTTCCATTTGGCCAATTTTAATTTTTAAGGAGTTATTTTCTCTGGTTAGTTTTTGTACTTCCTTGACCATTTGTCCAATAGTATATAAAAAATTAAAATTAAAAAAGTGTTTTTGCTTTTTTTTGGAGGGAAATTTGGGTTAAGTGACTTGCCCAAGGTCACAGGGCTATTAAGTGTTAAGTGTCTGAGGCTGGATTTGAACTCAGGCCCTCCTGACTCCCAGGCTGGTGCTCTGTTTACTGTGCCACCTAGCCACCCTTGAATTGTACTTTTTAAAGAATTGTTTTCTTCAGTGAATTTTTTCCATTTTGTCAATTGCATTTTTAAATAATTGTTCAATTTTTCTTCTACTTCTTTAATTTTACTTTTAAAATCCATCTTGAGCTCTTCCAAGAACGCTTTTTGGACTTGAGACCAGTTCATATTCCCTTTGGGGGTTTCAGATGTGGGTATAGCAACAGTGCTGCCCTCTTTTGATCTTCCCTGGCCCCATAGTAAAAATCTATGGTCTTTGCTTTTCCTATTTGCTTTTTTTCCATTGTGACTGCCTTTTTCCTGGCTTTTAAAGTTAATCTCTGCTTACGGGGTGGTGCTAGGGGCCTGGTTACTAGTTTTGCTTCTGGTTCTGGCAGCTGAAGGCTATATAATGCTGTAGCTTACCTGGTACTGAACTGGAGCTTCCTGGGGTGTGCCAAGTTCAGGTGAGATCTTTCTGCTTTTTCCCAGGGTTACACTGAAATCCATGGTGTGAAGTGTGGAGGAGGGCTGAGCTGACCACAGGAGAGTTCTTCCTCCCCTAGGGCTGTGCTAGATCATTGGTAGGCTCAGCTGTTGATGGACACCTGTCCACGCTGGTGTCTGCCAATTCCCATGGCTGTTGGAAGGCATGTGGAGTAGGGGAGAGGGAATTTGGTTTTGGCACTTGCCAGCTCTACCATCCTGAAACTCAGGGTCTCCCACTAGTATGCTGAGGTGGGGTTCACTGCTGGCTTGCTGAGATGCCTCTCATCCTGTACTGGTCTTCTTTGGCCACAGCAAGAGGGGCCTTTTCTGTTAACGCCCCTAGCCTCTTGAGCTAAAAGACTGCCATACCTTGTCTTTCTTCTGGCTCCACTATTCCAAGTATTTCTCTTGGGCAACATTCTCTGGGTTTTTCAAGGTCAACAAGGGAGGGTGAGAGCAACTTGCTGTTTGCTCCTCCATCTTGTCTACTGGAAATTTAAATAGATGACTTTCAAACATTCAGCCTCAGGATTAGCTGCTGCTGCTGCCACTGCCACAGGGCCTGTGCAGGACTGTGCTTCTCTCACTCATTTCTGAACCCCTTCCCCCCACTCCTGTGTTGAGATGACTGAGAATTGCCACTGGTGCCAGTGATTTAGTTCACTGGGGTCTACTCTGGCCTCACTATGGCCAGGTCCGCACTGGGGCAGACTGCATGCTAGCTTGTGCTCCTCTCCCATCCTGGTGCAACAGATATTTCCTGTCAACCTTCCAGATTGTGTTGGGCTGGAAATCTGACACACGGTATCTCTTTGTGGATTCTGCTGCTCTAGAATTTGTTAAGATTCACTTTTTAGAGGCATTTGGAGGATTTTAGGGGAGATCTCAGGTGAGTCTCTACTTTCACTCCACCATCTTTGCACTCTCTCCTTGCTGAGCTCTTTTCAGGGTTGTTCCTCTACCTTTGGTGTCTCCTTGGCAGTCACCTGTAACATGTTGATCCAAGAAATGGCCACACCACAGTAAACCATCTTGGCAGATGGGCTAAGCCAGACTGAGGGTCATCTACAGGCCTCAAACTCATTGGTGATTTGGGGTGTGTCTAACCCAAGCATGTGAAGACTTCCCCCAGGGGAATGGATAGATGAGAATACTTTGTTCCAATGGTCACGAAGGTGACTGAATCAGGTACCAAAGACCTATTAGAGCTTGATTAGACATCATAGAAGACATCATGGTCATCCACTGCATCCTGGGTCATTGCTGGTTGTCTTCACTTTTGTCTTGTCACTCGACTTTGATGATGCTGGAATAGAGAGTGAGGCTGATGGCATCATGTAACTCTGCTTCATGTAAGTTGGTCACATTGAATCCTGGCAGGGAATCCTTACACTGAAAAACCTTTTTTCTACCATAAAACTTTAGTAAAAGTAGATGTTTTTGATTTCCGGTTAGGTATGCTTGTACATACCTGGTATAAAGCCAAGCATGAGCAGTTTTCCAAAGGACTGTTGCTGTGAACAGCTTTAAGGTTCTGATCACATAGTATAGGGAACTCCCTATTTATTCAGTAGTAAACTAAAGCAAAATATTCACAGAAACCAAAGTACAGCATTCACAATGATATAACATAACAACCTCTCAGTAAAGTGGCCACATAGTTCCAAACAAAATATATCATTCAATAAATCCTTAACTCAATCATTCTTCAGGAGCAAGCCTCTTTAAGGGACACAAAGTACAAAGGTCAAAGTTATCCACCCCTAGGTCACATTGTCTTAATCTCTCAGTCAAAAAGTCTTCTTTCTTCTTGATTGGAGATTGGTTTCCAATCATCTTTAAGAGGTGCAAAGTACAGAGTACAAAGTTCTCCTACCCCTAAGAGATCTTCTTAGTCAGCACTAGGTACCCAAGGAGAGTATCTTTTCATCTTGACTGGAGGCTGGCTCCCAAATTCCATTGTTCTTCTTCCATGGGTCCAGCTCTTGTCTGAATCTACCAAGTTGTCACCTGGATTCTCAGGGAGGCAGTTCTCAGCTTGTCATCCAGCTCCTCATCCAGTTTCTTATCCAGCTCCCTGTTGAAGCTTCCAGGGTCAGTCCACTTCAAGTCCTTCACAGTTTCTGTTTATGGGAAAACAAAGCTTAACAGAGCCAGAAAAAACATTCATATACATTGTCAGCATCATCATCAATTCACTGTCTGGCTGTGAAATTAACAGAGACCCACAAACAAGGTATGAGAACTCAACACACATCATGAGTATGATCCCAGGACATCTGAAACTCTCCCTCCTCCATTACTTTTGTAAACAATCAACAAGAAAATCCTCTTGAAGGGCTTCAAGCAAGGATCAGTACAGACAGAACAGACAGAGTGCCACCACCACAAGTGTTCCCTTCTCAATTCTGCTGTCTCCCAGCTTGTGCTCAGCTTTTTATCTGGTCATTAACTCTTCCCTGTTCTGTCCACCTCTTATGTCCTTCTTGTTCCTGTCTTTGGCAAGTCCCTCCCAGTGTGGGTTTCACAAGTTCTGTTTCTTAACAAAGACTTGATATAATCATGGGCAAGGCTCCAAAGAAACTTGAACTCAAACAAGGTGCTAAATAAATAGCTGAAACAAGGGCTAAGTGCTTCTTTGCTTGCCATTGCACTTGGTGAAATTGTCAGTGCCTACCATGATGGAATTAATATTTTTACCATCCCCTTCCAGTGATAGTCAATATAGACAAATTCCAATAGTTTCTAGCACTTACATGCTCCAAATGAGTAGCACAAATTGATAATTTTTTTGTACATATCTGACAAAAGTTAGATACTTCTTAGTGACATCTGCATATTTAAAGCCAGTAAAATCACTTTCTTCCTAGCTCTAGGGTCTTTTCTTTATTCATATGTCTAAAGACACCATGGAAAGCATCCATAGCTATTGAGTGGTATTCTTTGGGTAGTACAAGCTGTTTTCTAGTTTCATGTGTGGGATCAATCTTCCTACACATAGCTCCAACTTCTTGTCTCAACAACTGTTGTGTCAGCAGTACAATTTCTTTTGCTATCTGGAATTTCAGATGGGAAGGATATTTACCATACTTTTTCACTTGTATTACTTCTCTTGGTGGGTTGTTGTCCTTTGTTCCAGACATGAACATTCTGGGGCTCCCCAGGGCATTGCTTGGGTTATGCACTTATGTTTACAGGGCAGGGGGAGGTGCCAGTACCTAGAATAATGGGCGTCTAAGAGCAGAAACCACCGATAAGTCAGTGTAGGGACTGACTCTCAGGCTATTTCAGCCAGTGTGTGTGTGTGTGTGTGTGTGTATGTGTGTAGGTAGGTCTGTCTTAGACCAAAAGACAGGACACCAGGGAAGAGGTGAAGGTGGTGAATAACTCTACAAAGGGATCTTTTACTTTTCCCATTGCTGTTTAGACATCTGTGCTGGATGGTGAGTGCTAAAATGTGTGTAGTCATGTGAAGTAAGTCCTTATGACTTCTCAAATTGTTTTATTGCTCAGTCATTCCTCAAATGACAAAAAACACCTGCTTTAATTTCCAATCCTCTCTCCCTCACAAAAAGAGCTGCTATAAATCTATTTGCACTCGTTTCTTTGAGCCCTAGGTGGCACAGTGGGTAGAATGGTGAACCTGGAGTTAGGAAAACTTGAGTTCAAATTCAGTCTCAGACACTTACTAACTGTGTGACTCTGAGCAAGTCACTTAACCTCTGCCTCAGTTTCTATATCTGTAAAATTAGTATAATAGTAATACCTCCTGATGTTTTGAAGATAAAATGAGATTATATTTGAAAAATGCTTTGCAAATGTTAAAGTGCTAAATAAATGTTCTCTTTTTCATTATCATTTCTTTGGAAAGGGTACATGTGGCAGTTTATAAATTGATGTACAGAACGCTTGGATGAATTCACAACTCCGTCAACAATGCAGTAGTACGCCCATTTTCCCTGAGTTCCTTCAGTATCTATTTCCTTTTTTGGCTAGCTGTGTCAAATCTGATATCATTTGCATTTCTCTAATTAGTGATTTGGGACATTTCATCATGTAACTATTAATAGCTTTTATTTCATCTTTTGAAAACTTCTTATTCATATTGTTTGATCATTTGTCTATTAGCAAATGTCCATACATTTGTATATTTGAATAAGTTCCTTATATATTTGTAAATTAGGAAATACAACTAGGAAATACAGTAGATAGAGTGCCAGGCTTGGAGTCATGAAGACTTGAGTTCAATCTGACCCCAGAAAGTAGCTATGCAACCCTAGGCAAGTCATTTACCCCTGTTTTCTTCAGTTAACTCATCTGTAAAATGATCTGGAGAAGGAAATGGCAAACCCCACCAGTATCTTTGCCAAGAAAACTCCAAATGGGGTTACAAAGACTGAAAAAAAAAAACCAAAGAACAACAACTTATAAAGGAGACATTTCTCATATAAACTTGATGCAAAAGTTTTCCTCAAATAGCTATTTCCCTCTCATAATCAGCTGCATTTAAAATTTATAAAGCTAGTAATGAAAAATTGTCCATTTTATCTTCTCTGTTCATCTCAATCCCTTGTTTGATCATGAAATTTTTCCCTGATGACCGACATCTCTTCCAATATATTTTAATAGCATGATCTTTAACATTAAGGTCAAATATCAATTTAGAATACATTGTGGATTATGATGGAAAGTGGTAGTGTGGTGGTGCAAGGTGGTTGGAAGGTCTACAGAGCCATAGTGCTGACCTATTGTATGTTGTGAAACCTGGGTGGTCTACCAGCCACATGCTGGGAAACTCAATTGCTTCCCTTTGGATTGTCTGGAGAAGATTCTGAAGATCCCCTAGCAAAAAAACAGGTACTGGACATTGAAGTCCTCTCCCAGGTTGAATGGACAAGCATTTGAACTATATTTCAGAGTGCAACTCCAATGGACTGGCCACACTGTTCAAATGCTATATGTACATTTACCTAAAAGACTGTTTTATGGAGAATTCACACAAGGCAAATGCTCACACAGAGGTCAGAAAAATATGATACAAGGACACTCTCAATGTCTCTCTGAAGAACTTTAAAACTGATTGTGTGACACAGGAGACATTGTCATGGGGTCATCCAGCATGATGTGCCCATATCAAAGAAAGCATTGTGCTCGCTGAGCAAAGAAGAATTTGTGGTAGCTCAAAAGAACCACGAGTTGTGTGAATTTAGAGACAGCACCTTCCCAAATGTTCATACTGACTATTTGTGCCCAACCTGTGCTAGCATGTTCTGAGTTCATATTGGTCTGATCACCCATAATCGGACCCACTGTACCTTGACCCTGATATTGTGATGTGATTTTTGTCCCTTTTGATTACTGAATACAACAATGTTAATTTCTCCAACTGTAAAAAAAATAATAACACCTACCTCCTAGGGTTGTCAGGAGCAAATGAGCTAATATTTGTAAAGCACTTATCAAGTGCCTGGCACATACTAAGCATATGAAAAGTGCCTCTTTCCTTCCTTTTTTTCCATGGCATCATGCTTCAGTGGTATCTGCTCCCACAACTGCAACAAGATTTCCACCTTTCTCCCTTTTTCAGTTTTTCCCTTTGCCTTCTTGCCTAGTCTGCTGTAGATTCTCTTCTTCCTGACACAGTATAGGAGCTATTACTTATTATGTATATGTAAATGTATATGTATATATGTGTATATATAAACTTACTTATTAGTCTTTTCGTTGATTAGGGTTCATCAAACATTTTCCTCTCTTTTTCCTTCTCTCCTACATTTTATTCCCTTTAACATTCTGTAATTCAGTTCTTTAAAAAAAACCCACCCCAAAGCCATTGATCACTTGTAGGGATGGTGTTGTGAGATTTTCTCCATGATGTTTCAGACCACTTATAGGTAATGCTTTGTGTATTTGTATGCTTTAAAAAATTTCTTTATGATCTCTGTTGTTTATTTTGCTGTTCTTGTGTCCTTTGCTGCTGTTTTTCTTTATTTTTCTTTTATTTATGTTGTCTGGGGTGTTTGAGAAGGAAATGCTTTGTTCAGGCCTCCTTTCCTTTATGAGTGCTTTGAACATTATTCCTGAAAATCCACTTTTTTTTCATTTATGGTTTGTCTCATATTCGCAAAGAAGGTCATCTTGGGCTACATCTTTTACTCCATTGTTCTTTGGAATACATTATTCCAGTTTCTGG
>NW_027186288.1:28766-39208 GCF_028583685.1 Petaurus breviceps papuanus | reverse complement strand
GGTGTTATGCCTGGAATACAGATACAAAGAATGAAACTATCCCTGCTCCTAACACACAACAACACAGCCAGGTTTTCCTAGGAGTTTGGCTGAGAGATTAAGGAGAGATCTAGGATGATAGCTGGAGGGGATATGGTAGAATCTAGAAAAGGAATCTGAAGGACGGTAGAGACCTAAACATGTGACGTCTATAGGGAAGGAGCCAGTAGATAGGGAAAGACTGGTGAGTAGAGAAAAAGGGAAGAGAGAAGGGGCAATCAGCTCGAGAGTTGGAAAGAGAGGAGGATCAAGAGTATGTGTAGAGGGCTTAGCTTTGGCAAAGACAAGAGTCATTCATTATGAGAGACTGGAGGAAAGGAAGAAAATATAGGAATGACATCAAGGGCTTTTCAAATGAAGAAAAGGGACTCCAGACAACAGAAATACAAGAAAGGTCAACAAATACAGAATCCAAGGAAGGCACAAGCAATGAAATTAGTTACCCCAGGGGAAAAAAAAGGAAAAGACCTTAAAATCATCTGATTCCAGAATTATAAGATCATAGATTATTAGAGCTAGAAGAGACATTAGAATGAGGCATGACAGAACTGGGTGGGGGGGAGCTTAAATATAGAAAGACAGTTGAAAGGAACTTTAAAAACCAATTTAATATAAACATCTATTAAGGGACTAAAGATACAAAAGTGAAAGGGAAATCATCCTGCCCCCAAGGAGCCAAGTACATTTCTACTGGGGGTAAAAAATATGCACACAGCTAAGTAGATACAAAATAACTTGGGAGAGGTGTGGGGGAAGCAACCAAGGAATCCAATTCCAGTAGAAGATGGTTGAGCCTTAAAGTGTGCTAGGGAATCTGAGGGAGAACATTCTAGGAACAGGGGACAGACTGTGCAAAGACCTGGAGTTGGGAGATGGGATGCTGTGTCTGGCCAGCAGCAAGAGGCCCATTTGGCTGGAATGTGCAGCACGTGAGAGGAGAAAAGTAAAATTAGTCTGGAAAGATAAGTTGCAGCCAGCTTGTAAAGGGTGTTAAATGTCAGAGTGGTAGCTTGTCCTTTATCCAACAGGCACTAGGGAGCCAAAGTAGCTTCTTAAGAAAAGTTCCATGGTCAGACCTGTGTTTATGGAAGATTTATTTGTTGGCTATGTGGAAGACTGATTAGAGAGGGGAGAAAGTGAATGCAGGGAGACCAACTAGGAAGCTGTTGCAATTGTACAGGTGAGGGGTGATGACAAGGTAGAATTCAGGTGATGTTACAGATGTAGAATCAAGGAGAGTTGGCAACTGATTGGATGGCAGAGGGGGAAAGGACAGTAAAGAATCAAAAATGACTCCAAAGTTGCAAACCTGGTTCACTGGAAGGATGGTGGTATTCCGAAAATAAATAGGAACATTAGGAGTAGGTTTTGGGGAAATCCTAGTGGTGCCTTGGCCAGCTCCTACAGGAAGGGGTCCTTTCCTGATTGCCGGGGTGCTCCCCCTTTTCCCCCAATCATTTCGTGGCTACTTAACTCTAGGCCTGTTGTTTACCCCCCAGGAGAATGTACTTGGCTCCTTGAGGTCTGGGATTATTTCATTTTTGTCTTAATATATGCTTATGTTGAACTGAATTTTAAGGTTCCTTTCAGCCATCATATTCTATGTTGAAGCTCCCTCCAGTTCAGACCTGTCACCTCACTTCTGATAGTCTTGTTCCCCGCCCCCTTTCCTCTAGGTCGGTTCTGTCTCCTCCAAACCCATGTTCCCCGAACAGCCTGCTCTGCCACGGCTTCATAATACCTATATTTATGATTCTGCAGTCTGTCTCATGGCAACAGTTCAGAAAATACAGATGCTGTGAGCTCATAAGATGGCAAGTAAGTGTTACTCGTCTCCTAGAGAAACTCCCTGTTTACACAGAACCTTTAATCATTAACATAAGGTCAGCGGGGATGGAGAGCAGGAAATCCACATGGAGGGGCAGCCTAAGCTAAAAATGCAGCATTGATCTATGGTGCTTTGTGGCTGTACTGGAGTCATGGCTTTGAAATCACAAGACATGGGTTCAAGTCCCATCTCCACCATTTATTAATCATGTAACTGATGGCAAATTGTTTAACATAGCTGAGCCTCAGTCTCCTTATAACAGAAGAATAAAATTATCTGCACTATCTACTTCACAAGGTGGCTTACAAGCAAAATGTTCTATAACACTAAAGCACCATAGAAATGAGTTGTTATTCTCAGCTGCATCAATGCTGCTTCTTTGTCCAATTGGGGAAGGGAGAGAAGAGTCCCTGTTCTGGGGGAGGGGGGGGGCAACATCAAAAGATGAGGTAGAAATCCAACTTGAAAAAAAGAAATTAATTCGATGAGTCTGGGGCGCAAGAATTATTCTGTCATTAGAATAAACCAAATACTCCTGATTAGCCATGTAAAAGGAAAGAAGTTTTCAATATAGAACCTCAGGTGGAAAGAGGATGGGTCAACCAACAAGCTACAAACGAAAAAACACAAGATGCCAAAGCTGGAAAGAACCTTAAGAGATCATTTAATCTAATTCCTCACTTGAAACAGGAAAAAGTGAAAGCACAGAGAGGAGGGGACTTGCCCAAGGTCACACAGCAAGTTGACATTAGAGCCAAACCTCAGAGGCGGAGCTTGTGACCAAGGCCACTACAACTCAGCCAACACCAGGCCCTTCCTGATCAGCTCCAATTCTTCCTTCTCCAGCACCAAATCCTAAACTCGAGACAGCAACAGTGACAAAGCCACAGGAAGTACCCTCAACTCTTGGGCTTCTTGGTGCTCGGTCACTGCATGGCCAAACTCGTACTCATGTGACACCATTTTCCAAAGCATTTTCAAACAAATTCACCCGGGGCTTTCTCAAGTCCCTTACTAGGTAGGTAAGCAGAAGAGTTCTAGCTAAACAGCCCTTCTATCTATAGGTATATAGCTATCTTAAGGTATATAGATATAGATATATATAGGTATATAAATCCCCAACTGAGAAATAAGAAAACCTGGGCAAACCACTTCTCTTTTCTGCCCCCTAGGGCTTAGACTAAGGTTCTAAGGTCCCAGCTTTAACACTCTGTGTTTTCATCTTCCCTTCCAGCTCTGACCTTCCACAGTCTAAGGTCTCTTGTATCTCTGACCTCATACGTCCTAATATCCCTTTCAGCTCTGACCTTCAATGACTCTATAACAATCAGAAAAACTTAGTAATCTGCCTTAGTTATCAATATTGACAAGTTATACGAACTAAATTTAACATCTGAACCTAACCCTCTTTCACACTTCCCTATTTCTGCTGAGAGAACTTTGTAGTCACCGGGGCGAAAAGCCTCATTTTATCTTCACTCTCTCATCTCCCTCACCCACTATCCAATTTATTGGCTGATCTTGCTGCCTTCAGGACATCTCTCCTCCCTACTCACACATTACCATCCTAGCCAGGCCTTTATTGCCTCTGGCCTGGACTACTGCTAGACTACCATCTTAGTTGGTCTCCCCAACTCAAGCCTCTCCAGTCTCTAATCCACTTTCCCCATAGCTGCCAAAGGGCAGGCCTGACCTTTGCCACTCCTCTACTCAATAAAGTGCAGTGGCTCCCTCTTACCTCTAGGATTAAAAAAATTCTTCTCTTTGGTATTTGCAGCCTTTTACCATCTGGTCCCAGAACCTGACCTTTCCATCCTCTCCTCCCTACATGTTATGGTCCCAGCCAGCCTGCATCCATGCTCTTCCCCACCCACAAGACTCCATCTCTACCTGCCTTCCTGCCTTAGCACCAGCACCCTCCATGCTTGCAAAGCACTCCCTTCCTCACCACTGCTCTGCAGACTTTACTGCCTTTACTGACACTTATTTGCATAAGTATGTACAATATTATAAATATGTATATGTTGCTTCCTGCCAATAGACTAAAAAGCACCCTGAGGGCAAGAACTATTTAATTTTGTCTTCAGAAAGTCAGTGCCTGAGAGATGGTAGGTGCTTAATAAATGTTTGTCAACTGATCGAACTGATACACGCTAAACTATATGATATCATGATCTTATCTCCACATCATAAATCAGGAAACCTCATCCACTTACAAAATAATGGACCAGAGCCTCCCTATATGACCCTAGCTGGAACAGAGCTTTAGGAAGGTTTGAACATAGTAACACTGACACATTATGCTACGGTACAATTCACACAACAGGATCTCATTACACAGAATTGTACTGTCCTGATGGGTTCAACATCTTAGAAATACTATTAAAATGTTGAGATCCCACCTCTGACACTTATTACTCATGTGACCACAAGCAAGTCATCTGGTCATCTTGAGTCACGTCATCTCTCAGCCTCAGTTTCCTCAGTTGCAAAATATAGATAATACACTAGCTATCTCACAAAACTGTTGTGAGGGTTAAATGAAAATGTAGAGAGCTTTATAAGTTGCAAGCATTATATAAATGTGAACTATTATTTCCCCAACTCTCCCTTAGAGGTATACTGAAATTTCACATTCACAAAAATCAGGAACCGCCCCACTCCTCCCCCAACTACTGGTTACCTGCTTCCATCTTGGGTAAAAAGTCTACTTAATAGAATAGAAAAAAGCAAACTGTCACAATAAATCATTCCTGCCTCTAGAAAAAAAAAACACACAACAGGCCTCATTCTGGCCACTAAACAAATTGTGCCCCAGGCCCCCCATTCATCTCTAACAATTCATTTTCCTATTTGCTACATGAGCTCTCTGAAGCTCAGAACATTCAGAGAGAATTTGCTTTGTACATTCATAGGCTTTAGAGCAGAAAGGGACCTTCAAGATTCTAACATCTCCATTTTACAATTAAGGAAACTGAGAAACTCAGAAAGCTTAAGTGAGTTCCAAGGTCAAAGAGTTGAAAAGCTACAAAGCCCAGGTTCTCTGCCATGAAATCCAGAGCTTTTGTCACTACACCATACTGCTTTAACATGATCAGAGCAGTTTCAGTCATGCAATCAAGTTCATTTTTTCTAGTCCAACTCTTAAAGCTCAGAGAACACCTGCTTCTGAAGATCACCTCCTATTTAGACATGCTATCAAGTTGTACCTACCACAGCTGTACTCAGACGGCTTGGACACATAACATAAGCAATCAATTTTTTAAATTTTCTTTTTTTATAATGAATTTAATTGTCAATAAACATTTCTGTATGCAAAGAACAAAAAAGAGGGCTGAATGACTATTTTATCCAATCTAGAGATCTGACTTATGATCAAAATACATGACAATATCCAATAACATGTGGCCAAAATTTGGGCATATCAAAGTTTCTGATAGGTTTTGTTAGAGACCTGAGAGACCATAATAGGGAAATGAGGCTCCAAGGCTGAGTTAAGGTTATGTGTTAAGATAGGGAATAGTGATGGGTAGGGGACTAGGTGATGTCACTTACTGTGACATGTGGTTATAATTGTATTAATATCATGAAATGAAGGTGGTTCTGTTATTTGGTGCTTGCCTAATGCTATACAATATGACAATATCACAAAATAAACAAGAGCCAGGTTAGCCCACAGGTCTAATGCCAAAATCAGGCTTCATAAGCATGTTTCAATAGCCAGTTTTCACAATTATAAGTTTCTATTCCAAGTTAATTTCTCTGAGGAGAGATCTCAGGCTGACCTGAATAAAAAGTGATTGTTGGCTTGGATTCCCTGAGGTACATGTTCTCCATTAACTAACAGCAACCCACATTAAAATGGATACTTTCTACACTGGGTTACCATTGCTGGCAAAGAAAATAAGAGATCACATTTGATATTCCCCTCCTTTATTTGCTTTTTAAAAATTAAGTTACTTTACTTTAATTTATGGAATAAAACAAACATTTCTAAACATTTCTGTAACAGTGCAACAAAAAAGATGATTGCATGTGAAACTACAAATCTACTATGCATAAATTGCTACATTCCTTTCAAATATACAACAAAACTATCATGTAAATCAGTTCACAATTCCACCACCAATGAATTAGTGTGAATTATTTGCTTTTTAATCAGCACTTCTCATTCCATTTTAAGGCATTAATCACCATTCCGGGAATTAAGAGAATAAGGACAAGCAGTCCCCCAGTTTGCCAACAAGTTCTTTGAGAAGCCCTGGGCTAGGACTTCTAGTCCCTGCACTGCCAATGCCTTTTTTTGAAGAGCCTGGACAAGCCCTTCATCCTATCTGGGCTTGAGTTTCCTCATCTACAAGGAATTTCAAAGGTCTCACTCACAGCTCTGACATTTTACACTCTTAAGGTCCTGCAATGCCTGGAGGAGGATTTTCCAGAAATCACATATCCAGTCAATATCCTTTCCAAAAGGTGGTGGCCAGAAGTAAACATACTTCTCTATAAAGTTGTGGTCTGACCAGGACAAAGCACAGGTCAATTATCACCAATCTGGTAATAAATAGAATAGGTAATCACCACTACAACTCACTTTTTTAAAATCACATTTTCCTAAATGCGTACTCAGAGAGATGGTTACAAGTATTATTTTTACATATGAAGATTGATTTTTACATATGAAGAAACTTGAAGGGTAATGTGGTTTGCCTAAAGTTTTGTGGCCAGTACACTGCAGTGATGGGAATCTTTCTTCCCTTCCCTCTAGCCTTTCTTTGACTACTTCATACAACTGGCCTCACACCAGGA
Source organism: Petaurus breviceps papuanus (assembly GCF_028583685.1). Lineage (NCBI taxonomy): Eukaryota > Metazoa > Chordata > Mammalia > Diprotodontia > Petauridae > Petaurus > Petaurus breviceps. Next base: position 32,535 of record NW_027186288.1, on the reverse strand, counting down.
GACTATTCAAAGAGAAACAGAAGATTTGTGACTAATTTGTTCAAATGTCAAAAGACCTCTATCACCTTACCAATCCTTCCCCACCTTAGGAGACAGTTATCATGAAGGGGGCTGGGACAAAAAAATATCTCATTTAATTTCCAAGTTGGTTATAAGCTTCTCAGACTTTAGTGAAGCTGGTCCTTAAACTGTTATGTCCTACAGACAGAAAGTCCATCTCCAGGCCATAGTCAAAGCCTTACCAGCTGGTAAACCACAGTTTGTGCTCTATTGGCAGGGCCTTCAAGAACTACTAGTCACTGCCACCCATGAGAAAGACTTTAATGGATATTTCTAATCTGCAAATTCTGCAAGTGAGGAGTCAGCTTAAGGGAAAATCTGAAACTAAGGACTTGCAAGGACACTTTCTTGGATTAGATCTATCCACATTTTGTCCTCTGCTCATTAGGATGAAGAAAGAAGAGTTAACTGTATTGGAAGCTCCTTATAACTAATCACAGATGTCACTACTTTGGACTTCACTCATAGCACTCCAACGGATTTCCAAGCTCATCTGATCCATATCTGAACAAGAATCCTTTATTTGAAGAAGGTTTGGTTGTTCACAGAATATCAGAGCTGAAAGGGTATCTAGAACACAAAACATAGTAATAGTTTCAATTTCTAAAGGACTTTAAAGTTTACAAAACATTTTCTTCAAAACAATCTATAAAGGGGCAGCTAGGTGGCACAATGAATAGAACACCAGCCCTGAAGTCAGGAGGACCTGAGCTCAAATCCGACCTCAGACACTTGACACATACTGTGTGACCTTGGGCAAGTCACTTAACTCTAATTGCCCTTCCTTTCCCCCCCCTCCAAAAAAAATTACAACAAAATCTCTAAGACAAGGAGTACAAGAATTACTGTTTCCACTCAACAGCTAAGCCCCACAAAGCTTTGAGAGATGGAATATCTTACTGAAGGTCCCATAGCTATTAATTATTGAAATAAGATCTTTGAATCTAACTCTTAGTTCAGGGGGCTTTTCACAGTGGGAAGATGCCTCATCTTTTATCTCAAAGGCAGCCTCCTAGCATGAACCTCAAGAATTTCACAACATCAGGGGATGTATATTTCTATTGTCTTCTTTCCTCATGAGGTACTCTGCATGAAATACAAAAGAACCTTCTCTCTCCCATTTTCTTCTATAAGTTACAGTGTTCAGTCCTCAGTTATCTTCAAAACAACAACATTAATGTGTCACAAACCAAGACCTGACTTAAAGCTAACAAAGACAAAAGATAAAGGTCAGTTTATGAAGAAGAGATCCTGTTCAGAGGCAAGCTTCCCTATACTACAAATGTGTAAAAAACCAATCTAGTCTAAGGCCCTCATTTTTCACTTGAGAATGTGAAATGTGACTTGAGAGGAATAGAGGTGAGGAGATTTGCCCAGGGTGACACATCTAGTTAATGGCAGAGCCAGGGGTGGATTCCATCTCTTTTTCTCTCGGTCTGGTATTCTTCCTCCCAATTATGCCCCCAAAAAAGACAGGCAATGAGAGTCTACAAATGTTCTTTTCCAAGATAGCCATCCATGTGATTTCAATTAATAGTTCTTTAGATGGACTCTCTAAATTAAGTACAGAGGAAAAAATGAGCTTTTTCTCATTTTCATTTTTATAATAGTATCACTTGTGCTTTAGAATTATAGAATATCATTGCTAGAAGAGAGTATTTCAAAAATAGAGAACATCAGAGTTGTAATGAAATTTCAGAGCTAGAAGAAGAATTAAAGAGAATCTAATTAAATTTCAAAATAAAAAAATTATAGAATTTCAGAGTTGCAAAGGACTTCATAGACCATCTACTCCAACCTTTTCCTGAAAAAGAATTCCTTCTACCCTATGCTAGACAAGTATCTTATTACATGCCAACAAAGCTTACAACTTAAAAAATAGATAATTCAGATAACCTAGTCTCAAAAAAGACATTAAAAAAGCTACAAACAAACTTCCAAAAGAAAAAAAAAAAACTCAGGACCAGATGGATGATTCTATCAAACATTTAAATAACATTTAATTCTGGTACTATGTAAATTATTTGCTAATGTAAGAAAAGAAAGTATCCTACCAAATTCCTTCTATAATACAAGTATCCAATACTCAAACAAGAAAGAGACAAAAGCATAGGAAAAAAACCTATAGATCAATATTCATAATGAACACTGATGAAAAATATTAAATAAGATATTAGGAAAAAAAGGCTATAAAAATATACACTATGACCAGGTTGGGTTTATACAATATGTGTTTATACAAGTGTTTCTCAACATTAGGAAAATTATAAACATAAGACATTACTAGAAAAAAACAATAAAAATCATTACTATATCAACAGATATAGAAAAAATTGACAAAATACATCACCTATTTTCATTAGAAGCACTAAAAAGCATAGGAATAAATGGGGTTTTTCTTAGTATGATAAATAATAGCTATTTAAAACCAAGAGCTAGCATTATATGTAATAGAAAAATGCTTATAGGCCTTTCTAGGGAAGAGGGAAAGGCAAGAATATTCATTATCACGACTGTTATTTGAAAAAGTTTTAGAAATGTTAGCCATAGCAATAACACAAATATAAAATGATAGAATAAGGTAGGCAAAGAGGAAACCAATTATTGCTTTTCACAGATAAGACAATCTACATGAAGAACTCTAGATATTCAACTAAAAAGATATTTGAAATAATTAGTAACTTCAGCAAAGTAGCAGGATATAAAATAAACCCACATAAATTGTGAGATTTTCTATACATAACCAGCAAAATTCAGCAGTAAGAGAAAGATAAATTTGGGGGCAGCTAGGTGGCGCAGTGAGTCAGGAGGCTCTGGAGTCAGGAGGACCTGAATTCAAATCCAGCCTCAGACGCTTGAAAAACACTACTTACTAGCCATGTAACTTTGGGCAAGTCACTTAACCCCAATTGCCCTCCAAAAAGGAAAAAAAAAGAGAGAGAGAAATTCCATTCAAAATAATTATAGAATGTGTAAAATATTTGGGACTATACCTTCCAAGACATACAAGGAATTGCAGGAATACAATTACAAAAGAACCTGCAGAAATAAAGACTGACCTAAGTAAGTGCAGAGGTACTAATTGCTCATACTTGGGCCAGACCTATAAAATAAAAATGATAATAAGTACCAAAGTTAATTTATTTATTCAGTGCCATACCAAACTACTAAAACACTGTATAACAGAGCTAGAAAAACAAAAGGTCAAGAATCTCAAAGGGAATATTGGCGGGGAGAAAAAACCCTGGGAGACATGGGGAGCCTAGTAGAATAAGATTTCCAACTATACCACATAGTGGTAATCAATCAAACCATTTGGCAGCAGTTAAAGAAAGATTAATGGAAGAAATTGGGTACAAAACACAGAAGCAAATAAACTAACATAGTATTTGATAAACCTAAAAACCTAGCTCCTAGAGCAAAGGATTCATTATTCTACCAAAAAACTGCTGAAGAATCTTGATAACAATCTAACAGAAGTTAGGTTTCAATCAATACCTCAAATCATATATATCAAGATAAATTTCGAATAACTATATGACTTCAATATTAAAGATCACATCATAAACAAATTAGAGGAGGAATGAAGAAATTACCTATCACACCTATAGATATGTGATAATCAAACAAAGGATAGAAAAGATAAAAAAAAACAAACAAAAAATAATGCAACTAAAATTAAAAGAGAAAGTGAATTGGGTAAAAAAAA
>NW_027186288.1:0-28756 GCF_028583685.1 Petaurus breviceps papuanus | reverse complement strand
TACTTTCCAAGTTTTCTTACAGCTTATTCCCTTCCACATACTCCAAAATCTAGTGACACTGTTCTACCTTAAAAATTTCTCAAATAAGGCTCTCCACTGGCTGGCCTTCAAACCTGAAATGTTCTCTCTTCTTGCCCCTGCTTCCTGGCTTCCTTCAAGTTTTAGCAAAAATCTCATCTTCCAAAAGGCCACTTTCCTGGTCTTCCTTAAGGCTGATTATTACAGAAGGTTATTTCCAATTGATCATATGTATATATGTGTGTATGTATACATATATATACATATGTATACATACATACACACATATGTATATATACCTTGTTTATACATAATTGTTTTTGTGTTGTCCCTCCCATTAGGTTATGAGTTCCTTGAAGGTAGGGATTTTTTTTTCTTTCCTTGTATCCCTAGTGTTTAGCATAGTGCCTAGCACACAGTAGGCACCTAATAAATGCTTATGATTGACAAAGATTTTTTAAAAAAGAGTGAAAGGATCTATATATACAAAAATATTTATAGCAACACTTGTAGCAGAGAAATGGAAACTGAGAAACTATCCATCAATTGGAGAGTGGTAGAATAAATTACAGCATTATTAATGCAATAAAAATTTTATTTTAAGAAATTAAGAAAGGCATGGATTCAGGGAAATGTGAAAAGACACATGAATAGATGGCAAAGTGACATGAACTGAACAATTTATACAATAATTACAACACCAAAGAAAAACAACTTTGAAAGACTTAACTCTGATCAACCACAATTTCAGAGATCAGTTGATAAAATATGTTAACCACCACTTGACAAAAAAGCAGGGGATTCAAGAAGCAGTTGGGATGCCTATTTTAGGACATGGGATAATTCTTTTTTGCTATCATTATGATTATTTGTTACAAAGAATGGTTGTGTGTGTATTTTAATGGGGGAGGGGGTAATATGAGGAAGGGAGTCTAGAGAAAGAAAAAGAAAAGAAAAAATAAAGGAAAGAGATGATTTTCACATTTAAAAAAAACAGTAGAGAAGGAGGTTCAGAAGACACAAATAACACATGCTGAATTAATTGTATGATTTCGAAAATGTAAACTGTACATAATGGAGAGTCAGGGTTTCATACACAATCCTCTTTTTCTAATCTTCTGTGTTATATGAAAACATTCATGTTTTATCATGTTTTTCAAGTACAGAACAACAAACAATTTAAATTAAAATAAAGTTAAAAAGGTAATGGATTCCCTTTCACTGAAGGCCTTCAAGCAGAGGCTAGATAATCAATGGGTTCCTTAACCCCTCACCTCTCTGTCAGGTGATGGCTAACATGCTTCATCATCAGTCCTCTGGGATAGTGGCTTCCCATTGTATTGATTAGAGTTCTTAAGTTTTACAAAGTTATTTTTCTCCATAATGTTGTAGTTATATAAAAGGAACTAATTCAAATATATAGAATGACAGCCATTCATCAATAGATAAATGAGGGTATAAAGAGGAAATAAAGGAATAAATCCAAACTATCAATATCTGCATGAAAAAAATGTTTCAAATCACTAATAATTAGAGAAATGGAAATTAAAACAATTCTGAGGTTCTGCTCACACTCATCAGACTGGTAAAAACAACAAAAAAGGAAAATGACAATTGTTGGAGAGACTGTGATAAAATTGGCACATAAATGTACTCTTGGTAGAGCTGTGAATTGTCCTAGACATTCTAAAAAGTAAAGTAGAAGACTAAAAACTAAGAGGGTGTCAATCAATTGAGCAAAGTTATGGCATATGGATGTAATGGATAACTGTACCATAAGAAATGATGAAAGGATAAAAGGAATTTCTGTTCAGATATGTTGCACCAGGATCCTCCCAACTCAGATTCTCTAACACACACATGGTAACTGAGTACAGGAGAGGAAATTACTTGCTTATTCTTCACACAATGAGTTTGTGGACAAGAAAGGATTATAGGCTGCATTTTCTTAGTTTTGGTCAAGGAATCTTTTGCTTGAGAGGATTCTGGGAAGATGGTGGAGTAGGTCAGAAAATTCCAAACTCTCAAGATTTTCTCCTACAAAAGAGATAAAACAGCACCTTAGGGCGAACAAATTGCAGGTAAAAATAAATAAGAACAGGGGCACAACAGGGGTCTTCCTGGGACAATTTGAGAACAGAAGAAAAATCCCAGGTCAAGGTTTGGTCCCTGTGAAGAGTAAACATCTCTAGGCCAGGGTCCTCTTTATCAACAACCAGAAAGACCTGGGATTAGTTAGTTTGAGAGGTTGCCTCAGCCCTAGCCACCGGAACTTTTACCTCTGGAATAGTGAGGGGAGTTGGGTATCAGAGCCAGGGGAAGATCGAGGAAACCTCTGTGACAAGGAATGCCAGACCCAGTTGTGCTATGAAGAGCAGCAGGGTCAAGAAGGAAAGAATGTAGAAGCAGTGGGGCAGAAAGCCCCTAGCTGTGGGCACTTACAGGAGGCTGGAGGTTTGGCTTTGGTTCCAGGCTAGAGGGGAGAATTGAAGATCTGGGGCAAGAGGTACCATCCACCTTACCCCAGGGCTAGAGGAGATTACAAAAATTAAGCTATTACCACAAAAAATGCACAGGCAAAGGAGAAAGAATCCAACCACAGAAAACTATTATGGGAATAGAGAATATGGGATTCATCTTTAGAGAAAGACACTGAAGTAAAGAAACCCGCAAAGAGTAATGTCAAATGGTCAACCTGCCCCAAAAGAATTCATAGAAGATCTTAAAAAAGACTTTAAAAATCAAATCAGAGATGGAGGAAAAAATAAAAAATAAAATCAAATAAACAAGAATAATCCAAGAAAAACAAGGTTATGAAAGGAAAGTCAACCAATTAGAAAAGGAAATACAGAATCTTAAGGAAGAAAATGACACCTTGAAAATTAGAATTGGGCAAGGTGAGCCAGAGAAATTATAAGAGATCAAGAAATAATTTAACAAAATATGAATAATGAAAAAATAGAAGAGAAAGTAAAACATCTTATAAGAAAAACAACAGATTTGGAGAACAGATCAAGAAGTGAAAACATAAAAATAATCGGACTAACTAAAAGTTATGATCAAAAAAAGAATCTTGATACAATAATACAAGAAATAATTAAAGAAAATTGTCCTGAAGCATTAGAACGGGGGGGGGGGGGGGGGAAGTGGTGCAGTGAATACAGCAGCAGCCCTGGAGTCAGGAGGACCTGAGTTCAAATCCAGCCTCAAACACTTAACACAAAAAACTAGCCGTGTGACCTTGGGCAAGTCACTTAACCCCAACTGCCCTACCTTCCCTCCTCCAAAAATAAAAAAAAAAGCGGCGGCCAGGTAGCACAGCGAGTAAGAGCACCGGCCCCAGTGTCGGGGTGACCTGGAGGATCGAATCCAGGCTCAGATACTTAGCACCACACCCAGAAATAATTGGCTGTGTAACCTTGAGCAAGTTACTTAACCCCAATTGCTTAAAAAAAAAAGAACAAGGGGGAAAGTAGAAATTAAAAAATCCATCCAACATCACTTAAAAGAGATCCTATAGATCTTATGAGGAAAACTCATAGGAATATCATAATCAAATTCCCAAATGCCCAGCTGAAGGATGAAATATTAAAAGCAACAAAAATAAAACAATTTAAATATGATGATGCCATAATTAGAATTACACAAGACCTAGCAGCAGAGACATCAAAGGACCTTGGAACACTACATATCAAAGAGCAAAAGAACTGGGGCTCCAGCCGAAAATATTAAACCCAACAAAGTTAAGCATAATCCTGCATGAAAAAAAAATGGACCTCTGATCAACTGTCAGACTTTCAAGATTTTGCTAAAAAAACAAAAACAAAAAAACCTGAACTTAATAGACAATTTGACATACAAGAGCCAAGAGAAATATAACGTATATACCAAATACTGATTATAAGGGATTCAAGAAGAACAGACCATTTACTTTTTATATATGTAAAATGTATGTCTAAAATTCTTATTAATAATTGGTAGCTCATAAGAAAGATTCATGAAAACCAGAGTTTGATATGAATTTAAAAAGTAAAACCATTTAGGAACAGCTAAAATGAGTAATTATTTTATATAAACAAGGTACAAGAGGAAGAATAGATACAAAGGAATAAGATGAGGGAGGAGGGCTGGTAGTTCTGGTAACCTACTTTTATCAGGAATGGGTTTAAGATGGAACAATATATCTACATCTATATATTTGGAAGAGTAATAGGACATAGGGAGGGGGGAGAGAACAAGGGAGGGATCTTTAGAGGGGAGGATGAGGGAATAGGTAAAAGGGGGGTATAGAAGGGTATTTAGATTTATGGGAATGGGAGGATAGGGAAGGGATCCTTGGAGGGCAGTAGGCAAATAAATAGGAGGGCAAGGTAGTGGGTAGAAGTAGAGGAGACAGGAGGGATAGGAAACGAAATATGCAGAACCATTAAAACAAAGATCAGGAATAGAATTTGTTTGAGAAAATATATGTCTCTATATGTATGTATATACCTACATATCTATATGTGTATGTATATATCTATAGCTATAGAGAAACATCCAAACCTATTAGAAGAGGGGAACGGGGAAAAAAGAACAAAAGAAAATTTACAAAGAAGCAAAGAAAATGGACAGTTCTCAACACAAAGTGAATTATTTATCATAGAGGCTTTCTTAAAATGAAAATGTATTGTTACATATTCTGAATCCTCTCATGTTCTGCTATACACATGACATACTTCTTTTTTCTTTCTTACTTTGTATTTAAGTTCCAATATTTAAGTTTATGATATGTTTTTGTTTCTTTTCTCTATTTCTGTATTTGTGTTTTGGCGTTTGAGTCTAAAATAAATTTTTTTTAAAAAGAATCTTTTACTCTTCCAGACTGCATAATGAGGTTATATTAATGCTTCTAGGAATCCAAATCCTCGAACATATGCATTTTTTATAAAAATAAGTTGATTATTAAGTTAGTAATGAAATTGAAAGAGAAAGGCAGCATGTATAATGGTTAGAGAGGCACTATCAGCATGAAGACTTGAGTTCAAGTCTAGTTTCTGACATATATTGTCTGTATGACACTGGACTTGAGTTTAATTCTTGGGAAAATTCTAGAACAGGTCATTAGAGAAATGGTTAATGAACATCTAGAAGGGGAATAGTGATTACAATTGGCTTTATCAACAAGTCAAGACAGACTGACCTTATTTCCTTTTTTGACAGGGTTACTAAAATCCCTATGTGAGAGGATTAAAACAGATATGTTTTTAGATTTCATCAAAATTTTTGACAAAGTATATCATACAATTTGGGAGGAGAAGGAGAAGTATATACTAGATGATAATATAATTAGATGTATTTAGAACTGGTTAAATGGTCAACCTTAGAGAATAGCTGTTAATGGTTCAATGTCAACATGAGTACAAGGATCTGTGCTTGGCCGTTTGCTACCTAACATTTTATCAATGACCTGAATAAAGGCATAAATGACATGTTCATCAATTTTGAAGATGACACAAAGCTAGAAAACATAATTAATATACTAGATGGCAGGATCCAAAAAGATCTTGACAGGCGAAAGCACTGGGCTGAATCTAGTCAAATGAAAGGCAAGAGAGATCAATGTAAAGTTTTACATTTGGGCTCAAAAATACAACTTCACAAATTCAGGATAGGGGGAAGTATGGCTAAATAACAGTTTTCTGAAAAAGGTCTAGGGGCTTTAGTAAATTAAAATCTCAGTATGAGTTGTCAGAGTGAGCTAGAGCTGCAAGTAAAAGAGGCATAGTTTCCAGGAATGAGATGATAGCCCCTCTCTACTCCGCCTATGGTCTAAGCAAAACTCTATCTAGAGCATCGTGTTAAGCGCTGAGCACTAACTACAGTTTAAGAAAGACATTGAGAAACTGACAAAGCTCCAGATGGGGGTAAACCAGGATGGTGAGAAGTTTTGAGCTCAAGTCACATGAGGATCACTTAAAGAAACTGGGGATGTTTCGACTGGAGAAGAGTAAGTGGGAGACATAATAACTGGTTTTGAATACCTGAAGGGTTGTTATATAAAAAAGTTATGAGACTTGCTTTATTTGGCCCCAGAGGGCAAAACCAGGAGCATAGTCACTATGGGTGAAAGTTGCAAACAGCGGTCAATTTAGGCCTGATGTCAGGAAAAGCTTCCTAATAATTAGAGGGACTGAATATGGAATGAGCTTTCTTGAGATGTGGTGGGTTCCCCTCTGGAATTCTTTAAGCAGAGTTACAGGCTAAAGAAAATGGTCATTGATGTCCCTTCCAGTTGTGAAATTGTGATTCTTTTTTATAATACAAATATCAACAAGAAGAACTTTGCTAAAATTTATCTAAATGATGAGGATTTGAGTTTACAAAAATATAAAAGCTCAGCAATAGTGTCACAAACTTAACCATCAACCCTATTAAATTTACATTAACAAAAAATACTGAATTCTGCATGAAAATTTGATCCTCCCTCAAAACAATTAACAAGCATAATAATGCTTGTTGAACTGAACTGCACTGCATGCAAGAAAATCAGTTCACCTTATTGAATGTCCCCTTATAAAATTTAATCACACTCTGAAATGAGGCAAAAAAAGGGAATTCTAAACAAAGAACTATTACAAAAAATCCTCTAAACTTGTTTATCCCTTCTAGCCAAAAATACCTAAAGAATATTGGGTGGGCATATAAGCAAAATTGTCTATATGCCAAACATCTAAGTCTAAGCCTAATTATTAGCAGTTAGAGATGTTCTAAGCTGGGTCACCAACCAACATAATAAATATCCATTTTTCTTTCATGGAAGATGATTTCAAAAACCAAACAAAAAAAAGCTGTTTCCCCCCTAAAGCAAGATACATGGCAACTAGAATTAAAGGATGCCAGAAAAGGGAACAGGGTGGACCTCAGAACATACCATGTTTCCCCGATAATAAGACCTATCCCGAAAATAAGCCCTATTGAGATTGCTACTGTAGTGAAGGTGATCCCCTGCGCTACACGCTACATTACGGTACCCTCTGTATGCACTGCCCTCCCCCCCCCCCACAGCATAATGCGCTCCGAGCTGCAGCATCCCATCGGTGCAGCAGTGAGCGCGTTATCCTGTTCTTCCCCAGTGATTTGCTTATTGAATAAAGGTACATTTTTTTGTTCACATTTACCTGTTTATTAAAATTGCTGTCAATGTTCATTAAAATAAGCCCTCCCCTGAAAATAAGCCCTCTGGTGTTTTTCTGTCCAAAAAAATTAATAAGACAGTGTCTTATTATCGGGGAAACACGGTAGAACTGAAGAGTTGAGAAGAAGCTTAGAGATCAGCTAGCCTATCCCCTTCATTTTACAAATGAGAAAACTGAGGCCTATTGCTAGTATTGTTGCTTGTCTTGTCCAAAATCATACAGTGAAATAGAACAGAACCAAAAATCCAAGTGTCCTGATAGACTCCTGGTTCAGAACTCTCCACAGTAAGCTACATTTAACTTATTGATCTAACTAGTTTTTGGTTGCTTGTTTTTTGTTTTTGGGGGGGCGGGAGGAAGGAAGGGTCCTTCCTGTAATCCCTATAAAAGACTGCAGCTCACCTGTCAATTTAAAGATTGGTTAAGTTCATAAGATTGTTTTGTTTGTTTTTTTGAGGGGGGAAAGCAAGGCAATTGAGGTTGAGTGACTTGCCCAAGGTCACATAGCTAGTTAAGTGTCAAGCTTAGACCACAGATGGAGTAGAGAGGGGCTATCATCTCATTCCTGGAAACTATGCCTCTTTTACTGAAGCTCTGAGACTGTATTTGAACTCAGGTCCTCCTGACTCCAGGGCCAGAGCTCTACTCACTACACCACCTAGCTGCCCTCATAAGGTTTTTTTTTAACCAAAAAGTATACATTATAATCAATACATCAACACAACCACATGATATCTGAGAAATACAGCTATGTTCTAGTCTCTAGTGACTCTACTTTCTAAAACTAGGAAAAGGATGGTAAAATACAGTTTCATCAGACTTCATGTAAATATGAAAAAGTTTCAAGGAACCATAACTATGAGATTCAAAGTCAGATCTGGCATTAACAAAATTGTTTTTCCAGCTTCAATTCAACTAAAAGGTTTTGCTGGGGATAAATAAGGGGAAATCTTACCACAAAATCCCTTATTTCACCTTGTACTTAAGCCCACATTACTCACTATGGCACTTGACAGTTTATGAAGCACTAGCCTCAAAAAGGGGCTAATGCTGCCAAAATACTATTTCAAATATCATTACTTCTGTGATTTTCTCATTTCAAGTATTCCTCCCACTAAGGCTGATTTAAACCCTCTCATATCTTACTTGATTGGTCTTCGTGCATTATTGTGGCCCCCAAACCCCTCCCCAACCATCATGTTCAGGGCCCCCTCTGCCACGTCGTCAGGTTCCCTTTGGGCTGTCAGACCCAGCATCGTTCATCAAGTCCATGCTCCAAGCCTTTCAGCCTGTACTCTACTGCTGTGGCCTCTGGGGGCCCTCGGTTACCTCCGTGACATAATGAGGTATCAGAGAAAGATGTCAGTTTAGAAATAACATTAATAGTTAAAATAAGAGTTGCCATTTGTATAGTATCCTATAGTTTACAAAGCAATTCACATAAATTCTCATTTGATCTTATCCAAGTTCCTATGAAGTAAATAGAACGATTATTCTCATCATTCTCCTTTTACAAAGAAAACTAAGGCTTAGAGAGATTATACAATTCAACCAAAGTCACCTTGCTAGTGCTGGTAGGAATGGCAGGGAAAGCATTTTAAAGGATCCAAAATGTTTTACATGTTCTCTCATTTGATTGGGTGCTATTATTGTTCCTATTTTACAGAGGAGAAGAATGAGGTTTTTCGAAGTTCAGTGATTTGCCCAGAATTACCCAGCTAGAATGTCTTCCTGAAGCAGAATTTGTACCCAAGTTTCTCTGACTCCAAATCAGATCCCAGCCAGCCCTCAAACCAATGTTTTTAGAGCCAAAGTTCAAGGTTCTATTATATGATACTATAGGATTCAAAGTAACTGCATAATGAATGACTGTGTTCACTCACAAAATGTCAGAGCAGGAATTCTATAGATCTAAAATATGAACAGTGTGACCCCTGTAGCCTCCTTGTACTCACAGGTCAGTCTTCCAGTGGCAAGTGTATGTAGCCATCCTGACAGCTTTCCAGCAAGACCTTGGGTATCAATAAGGAAGCTCTCCGACTTCCTTAGATGACGTCCTCCTTAACCAGGGACAAGAATACCTACTACCTAGAATTTAGCATATGACTTAATCTTCATCTTCTCCAGTTTGGATTCTTTTTAATAATAGTCTTTTGTATATTTCCTACTTTAAAATAAAATGGACCCTGACAGCACATTGGCAAGGTTAAAGCAGCCTTTATACAAGAATTTAACCACATTAATAAAGAAAAAAAAGATACCATATATTAATCTTCATCTTCTCATTTCACTTGTCACCATAAATTCAAAATCCTTTTGCCTAACATTCACAATCTGGCTTCCTACCTATCTGACTACTCCCTATCAGTCTCTCTTCCTGGATTTTATCTAGATCACACGCACTAACCATTAATGTCCCCCAAGGCTCTATCACGGGACCTCATCTTTCATGACACTATTTCACTTGGTGACATCATCAGTTCCTATGCTGTTCAGATTATTCTCAGATCTATTTGTCCAGTCCTGACCTCTCCTGACTTCCAGTCTCATAGGAATGCCCCATAAACATCATAAACTTAACTCATTATCTTTCCTAAATTCCATACTATTGAGGAAACCACCATTTTCACAGTACTCCAGATTCATACCTAGGTATCATCTTCTAAATCTCTCCTACATGTCCCCTTCTCTCCTCTGACCTTACCACTACTCTCATGAAAGTCCTTATCACCTCATAGCTGTATTATTGCAACGATTTCTGGTCTCTTGGCCCCAAGTCTCTCCCCATTAAAGTTTATCTAAACCAGAATATTTTGATCAAATACAAAATGACAACACCAGCCAAAGGTTCAGAATCAGATCTAAAACCCCTAAAAAAAGGAATGAGCAAGGTCATGGCACCTCTCCCACTTTTATCCAATTAGGCAGTCTCAGGATAAGGAATCCATACCCATTTGTATGATTTATTTCTTCCATCCCATCATCCAAGAGAAATGCTTCTCTCCTGCCATTTTCCCTCAAAGTCAGAAATAGTTCTCAGGGCCATGTGGGAACAGCTATTCCAGGGACAGGGGAACAGTTGTTGAAAAACTACAGTTTCTTCAAAATAGGGTATCATTTGTCCAGATATTGTTAATACCTTGCAAGTTTCCCCAAGTTTGTATAAGACCTCTTCCTGCCAGCTGCCATGTTTCTGTTCTCCTCTCCCCAACTTTAGGCAACATGAGCTACGTGCCCCCAACTCCCCCCGTAAGTCCCTCAGCACTCTAGGAGTCAAGATACTCTTTGCAGCCAGTAGGTCTCTAGCCGCTCTTGCTGGTGGTGAACCTGGGTGTAATGGGAATGTAAATTTGAAGATCTTCTCTGCCCCTAGGCTAAAGTGCACCTGGAGCCTGGGGTGGGAGGCTTGTTTTTCAGTAGATACTTCTTGATTGGCCAGTGAGTCAATAAGGTTGTTACATTCTCTGAGCCAAGGGAAGGCTATATAAGCCCTGATGTGTAGCTTTGTTTTGGGGCTCACTTTGAGAAGTGTTCTGTGATTTGATGAAACTCTGGGCTTTCCAGAGCCCCCTGGCTTTGAAACCCAGATGTTGTTTGGTATGGATGTAATGGTTGGACACTCTGGAAATCTGTCTACTTGATCTGTTTTTGTCTTGATAATTCTGTCTGTATACTTTGAAGTTCATGGTGCTGACCTTTTTCCCCTGAACGAGGTAAACGATACATATCTGACTGACTAAAGTAAGTTTGTTAACCCATTTTGAGTTGCTTTCCTTTAACAAAGCATATCCAAGAACCTGTGTTGGCAAGGACCCTGGGGACGCTGGGGTGCTTGCCGGTAAAGCGGGGAAAGGAGTGGACAGTTCATGGGAAGGAGTATTTTCCCTCCACTACTTTCCTTATGTGAACTTTCTTCCTGTGTATCCTGAACAAAAATTTTTAAAAAGCATTGGCAAAAAAAAAAAAATGGCATTCAAAAGCCTTTATAACCTGTCCCCCTCCTCTTTCCAGTTTTCTTCTACTTTCCTCTCCTCCACTTACTGTGATGCAATGGCACTGACCTCCTCACTATTCCTTGCATAAGATCCTCCATCTCTCATCTCCAGGCATTTTCACTGGCTGTCCTCCATGCCTTCTCTGCCTTCTCATCTCTCTCCTCCTGACCTCTCGGACTTCCTTCAAGTCCCAAATAAAATCCCTTTACAAGAAACTGTTCGCGGCCTTCCCTCTGAGATGATCTCTAATTTGTCTTGTATGTAGCTTGTTTTTACATAGTTCTCGGCATGTTTCCTTTCCCCACTGACTGTGTACTTATCTCTGAGAGCAAGGACTGTTTTTTGCTTTCCTCGTATCCCCAGCACTTGGCACAGCCTCTGGTACATAGCAGGTATTTAATAAATGCTTGGTCCCTTCCTACCTTTCCATTCTTCTTACACCTTACTATTCCCCTCTTCTCTCCTCTACTCTCTGGTACAGTGAAAATAGCCTCATTGCTGCACCTTGCACAAAACATTCCATTTCCCAAAGATCCATATGATCACTGGCTGTCTCCCATGCCTGGAAAATTCTCCCTCCTTATATCATTTCCTATCTTCCTTCAGGTCCTAACTTAAATCTCACCTTTTGCAAGATAACTCTCCTGATCCCCTTTAATGAAAGTGCCTTTCCCCATAAATACAGTCTACGCTGTATATATCTGTAAGTGATAATTGTTTGGATGCTATCTCCCCCATTAGAATGGGAGCTCCTTGAGGGAAGGCACTGTTTTTGCCTGTCTTTGTACCCTCGGTGCTTGATAAAATGCTTGTTGACTGATTCAGTCTCCCTTTTTAGGATCATCTTCCACTGTTTCCCTTCACATATTCTTCACTCCAGTCAAACTGGCATATGTATCATCTCCAGAAATAATTCTGTCCTTTCCTGACATCATGTACTTGCTCACACTGCCCCCTAAAACTGTAAAGCCACCCCCATCCCAAACATCTCTACCTACAGAAAACCCACTCATCTTTTAAGACCTAGTTCTAATGTTATCTCTTACATGAAGCATTCCTTGATACATTCCCCACCCCTACCCCACACCCCAAAGCTAAAATAGATTACTACATTCTTAAATTTCTCACTGGATTTCATAGTCTCTTATGGAAATAATAATAGCTTCCATTTACATAGTGCTTTAAGGTTTCCAAAATGCTTTACACATATTATCTTATTTTATCCTCATAACAACTCTGGAAGTAGATGTTATTATTATCCTCATTGTACAGATCAGGAAACTAAAACAAGAGTGTGGTTAAGTGGCTTGCCCAGGGTCTAACACCTACTAAGTGTCTGAGGCTGAATTTAAACTCAGGTCCAGCACTCTAGCTGTACAAGAAAGGATGCTGAGCTTGGATAAAGGAGAACCAAAATCTGGTTCCAACACTTACTATCTTTGTGACAACAGGTAAATCATTTTACTTCTCTGGGTCTCAGTTTCTTCATTTGTGAAATAGAGATAATAATCCTTGCAGTACTTATCTAACAAGGTTTGAGTCAGAGAAATAAACCTTTAAGTACTGTACAAATGGCAGCTATTGGGCAGCTAGGTGGCACAGTAAATAGAGCACCGGCCCTGGAGTCAGGAGGACCTGAGTTCAAATCCAGCCTCAGACACTTAACACAAAAACGAGCTGTGTGACTGTGGGCAAGTCACTTAACCCCAATTGCCCTCCAAAAAGCAAAAAAAAAATGGCAGCTATTATTATTTCAAACTTATTTTTTTAATTAACAAATATTTATTTTTTTCTCTATTCCACTTCCCTCCCCACAAGTGGGAACAGGGGAGGGGAGGTTGGAGAAGAAAAAGAAAATTCTTATGTCATAGGCACAGTCAAGCAAAACAACTTTCCACATTACCCACATCCAAAAATTTACAGCTTATTCTGTAACTTAAGGCCATCACCTCTCAGTCAGGAAGTAGGTAGCATTCTTTTTTTTCCTTTTCTTTTTTCTTTTTGGAGGGGAGAAGGCAGGGCAATTTGGGTTAAGTGACTTGCCCAAGGTCACACAGCTAGTAAGTATTAAGTGTCTAAGGACGGATTTAAACTCAGGTCCTCCTAACTCCGTGCTCTATTCACTGAGCCACCTAGCTGCCCCATTCGGTAGCATTCTTTATCAGCATTATATATACAGAATTGGGGTTGGTCACTACAGTGATCAGCCTTAAGTCTTTCAAAGTTGTTTTCTTTACAATTTCATCATCGTATAAACTGTTCTCCTGGTTCTGCTTACTTCATTCTTTTAACGTGTCACACAAGTCTTCCCAAGTTTCTTTGAAACTGTCCCTTCCATCCTTTCTTAAGGACACAATGATATGCCATTACATTCATATACCATAATTTGTTGAGCCATTCCCCAATGGACAGTCATCCTCTAAGTTTCCTGTTCTCTGTCATTACAAAAAGAACTACTATAAACATTTTGGTACACAGGGATTCTTCTCTTTCACTGATCTCCTTCAGTCAAAAGGCATGCATAGTTTAGTGACTTTGTGGACATAGTTCAAAATTGCTCTCCAGACTATGACCAAAATACTATAAAACTGTGCATACCCTTTGATCCAGCAATACAACTTCTAGGTCTATATCCCAAAGGAAAAGGACCTATATGTACAAAAACATTTATAGAAGCTCTTTTTGTAATGACAAAGAACTGGAAACTCAATTGGGGAATGGCTGAATAAGTTGTTGTATTCCTATACAACAAGAATTCCATAAGAAATGGTGAGCAAGCTGATTTTAGAAAAACCTAGAAAGACGCCCCTCCCTCTCCCCCATGAACTAATGCTGAATGAAGTGAACAGAACCAGGAGAACATTGCACATAGAAACAGCAACACTGTCTGAGGACCAACTTTGTTAGATTGAGCTCTTCTCAGCAATGCAATGAGCTAAGACAATTCCAAAAACTCATGATGGAAAATGCTATCTATATCCAGTGAAAAATCCATGGAGTCTGAATGCAAATCGAAGCATACTATTTTCTCTTTTTTGTCTTGTTTTTTCTTTCTCATGGCTTTTCCCTTTTGTTCTGATTCTTCTTTCATAACATGACTGATGTGGAAATATGTTTAATATGATTGTACATGTATAGCCTATATCAGATTGCATGCCACCTTGGGAAGGGTGGAAGGAAGAGAGGAAAAATTTAGAATTCAAAATCTTATAAAAGTGAATGTTGCAAACTCATAGTAAATAAATATTTGCTTTCTAAAATAACTAGACCAATTCACAGCTCTATCAACACTGCACTTAACATGGTTATTTTCCTGCAGTCCTTACAACAATCATTTTCAATTTTCTGTCACCTTTGTCAATCTGGTTAAGTGTGAGGTAGAATATCAGAACTGTCTGAATTTTTATTTCTCTAATTATTAATGATTTAGAGCATCTTTTCATATGGTGTTCATAGCTTGGATTTCTTTCCTTTGAACTCTCTCAATGTCTTTGACAATATATCATTTGGGGTGTGGAATTATTAATTACAGCATGTATCCATGTCTTATCTCCACGTTTAAACTATAAACCTGTAAGTGATGATAATTTACATCTGGAAGGAACACTAAGTCATCTAGTCCAACCCCCCTCATTTGACAAATAAGAAAACCTGAGCCAAGAGGTTAAGTGAGTTCTTCAAGGTCACAGAGATAGAAAGGGCAGACCTAGATTCAAACTGAGGTATCTCAGATTTTAAATCCAGCATTCTTCCTATTGTACCACATTGCCTCCCCCTTCAGATCATGCCCCAAATGAGCTCACTCACCTTTGTGAGACTAGCACAAGACCTTATACAATAAGAAGTCCTTAATGACTATCTGTTGAATTGAGCATGAAAAACTAACACATCCATACTGTCAGGAAAGCTTTTATTTTGGAGGTTCAAAAAGGAAACTACTGTTCTCCCTTTCAGTCTTTTATAATTTTCCTCTTTCTCCTATAAATAAATTCCTGATTTTATTCAACATTGAAACATCTCAGTTTGAATAACATTCACCCTCTGATCGCACTTTTTCAGAACTAGCTAATGTCCTTTTACCACTTCACAGTTGTCTGTGTCTTATCCACCTACTAGACTATGAGGTACATAAGGCCAGGGACCAATGTTATCTAAACTCTGGATCTCCCCCAGAATCCAGAACAGTAATCTCTACATACAGTCAAGTGCTTAATAAATATTTGTTGAATAAATACTTATCTCACTGATATGGGTATTCCCTCCCAGGATGCAGATCACCACCCCACCATGTCTACTCTATATCATTTGCAAGTCTTACCCACATTTTTCATAAACCTACCAAAGGGAGTTAAATTCACCTAAGGAGCACTAGTGGTCTTCTAGATAAGTTTTGTCTAACTCAAATAGAAACAGGGGCCATTAACTACACATATGGCTCCCTGAAACCCTCATATTGACTTAGAAAATCACACGTTAATTATCCATTTTACTGTATCTTTATTTATTTGTTACATATTTCCCAATTACATTTTCATCTGGTTTAGGCCCAACTCAGGAGCGTTTGTAGTCTGCATAGGGCCTGCCATGTTTTCAATACCTTGCCCTAGATTTCTTAACAACACAACTTAGGATACAAAGCAGCCCTGAGTCGTGGGCAGCCTCCTTCCAATTCTGCGATGATGGTGACAGAGAAGAGGAAAAAGGGCAGGGAGGGCTAAGAACCACAGTTTTTAGACCATCTGTAAATGGTAATTTAGCTACTGAACAAATATTCAATGAATTAAAAATATCTATAGGTGAACAAACATTTCATATTGTTAATCTGCCCATTAACTATAAGTAGTTGTGCACTAAACTCCAAAAAGGCTATATTTTACCTGTAGTCACTGCACATAACATGTCCTCTCCCAGTTGCTATTTAACAAAGCAGAAGAGGAAAGAGCTATTGACCCCTTAGCTTCAGTTTTAAACACGGTTTAAGAAAAAAGGAGAAGTGAGAAAACCTCATCCTACAAAAATATGGAGTCAAGAAGACAGAAAAGACTATAAATGCCTAGCTGCCCATCTTAGAAAATACTTTAAAATTGGACTGAGAGAACAGTAAGTTCGTATGATGGCATCTAATTATCAGATGATTATATATAACTTAGAAAATTAAGATCCTAAGTGCAGGATATGTAAATTAGCAGGGGAATACTGCTCCTTAGAGAGATGGGGGTGGGGAGAAGGGAGAGGGAACAATCATGCTGTCAGGCAGCTTCTCATCATCTCTCCATAACACTATTTCCTTATATATCAAATCCAGGAAAATTGCTGCTGTGAAAAAGAGACCACAAGAAATAAGAGTTGAAAGACAGGCCAAAGTCATCTGATGCCAAGAGATGTGGAGCTCCACTGTGACATCCTAAGCAAGGCCCTCCGGGCTTATGCAGACGTGAGAACATGGCCTGGAGGGAGGTGGCTCCAGGAAGGACAAAAAGCTGAGCAGAAGAACTTTAGTACGTAGGTTGGAGCAAAGAGAAAAGCAAGCTGGCTTGGCACTGAGGGTCTTTCTTGGGAAGTTTAGGATATAAACCTGGATAGATAGGCACATATTAGAGGCTTTGTAAATAATTACTGATTGATAGGATGGGGAGAATCGGACTGTGCAGGACTTGAATCTGTGACTGAAAGGCAAAGACTATCTTGTGATAGGAAATCACTGGATATCAGGTTTCTGAACAGAGGAGTGAATGAACACAGCACTTAATTAAAGTGAGTCTTTGTATGTCCAGGATGGAATGGGGGAGAAAAAGACTAGAGGGAGAGAAGGGGGAAATCGGAGACTGAACAAAAAAATCCCAGTATACATTCACAAGACCCAAGAGAAGGGCAGAAGCAAATAAGACTGTAAGACAGAATCATACACAAAACTCAATAATTAATTGAGGTGAAAGAATCAAAGATGCTGAGATAAGAAGCCTAGACAATCAAGAGATTGATGGTCCCCCTGACAGAAGAAACCAGGAGTGGGATCCAGGTTGGGAGGATGGGGAAATGGAGGGGGAAGGTGGTTATGAGTTTAGTTCTAAATGTGTGAGTGGAAGATTCAAGAAACAGAAAAAGATAAAGAAGTAGAGCTCAAGTGGGAGAGAGGTCATGACAAATGATAAAGATCTGGGATCCAAGTTATGTCACCCAGAAAGGATCCAGTTGATGGAAGAGTGGTCAGAAATGTAATAAAAGAACTAGTATACTGTAATATCACAAAAACCAAAGGAGGAAAGAATTTCAGGAAGAAAGTACAAACACCAAAGAAAACACAAGGAAAATAAGAAAAGACCACTAGATTTGGCAAGGAGAGGTTGTCAATGGTCTATAACCTAAGAATGATCTTTGACTATCCTGTTCCTGACCCTTGGATGCCACATCACCTGCCAAGTCTTAACACAGAAACATCATTTCTACCTCTTCAATATCTGACTCCCTACAATCACACTAATTCAGGCCAGCTCTCTTCTAGCCTACACATTTGTAAAAGCCTTCTAATTGGCTTCCCTGCTTCCAGTGTATTTCCTTTCCACTCCATTATCCCTATTGCTGTCCAAGTAATCTTCCTTTTCTATAGCTATACCACTCTAAACATGGCTGATCTCAGAAGCTCAGTAGGATCCAGCCCAGGTGGTGCTTGGGCAGGAGGCCTCAACATCCTGGATGCTGTGGACTGTTAGAATAGTATGATGGTACAATGGAGAGAGTACTGTCTACAATCAGAGGTCTTAAGCACAATCCTGGCTCTGCTGCTTCTACCTGGGTGATCTTGGGAAGGTCATTTAACCTCTATGAGGCTCATTTTTTTAATCTGTAAAATGAAGGTGGACCAGATGATCTCTGGCATCCCTTCCAGTTCTAAATCTATGATTCCATGGTTCCTAATTCAAAGCTATAATCATGTCACTTTTCTCAAAAAACTTCAATACTTTCTCATTGCCTATTGAATAAAGTAAAAATTCCTCACCCTGGTATTCAAGACCCAACACAGAATGGCTACAATCTATCTATCCAGCTTCATCTCATATTCCCCTCACAAAGATTTTACTTTCCAGTCAAACTGAGCTTTTCTCAGTCCTCATTCTTGTACTGCCTTTTCCCATCTCCATGACTCTGCTTGTCCTATGAATTATCATTGGAACAGATCACCTGCTCTCCTCCCCAAACTGTTCAAGGCCCAATGAAGAAACCACTTCTCTTAAAAAAGCCTCCACTGACCTACTCAGGTAAAAGTATTTTCCTATCCTATTTCACCTAGGGTATATCACCATCCTATTTTCCAGAGCACTTCCCCTGATACTCATTTGCCTTACCTGTGGAGCACACTCCTTTACATATAATATCACATGTCCTCTATCAGATTATAAGCTCCCTGAATGCACCGTCATTTTTCATTCATCTCTGAATCCCCAACATAAAAGCACACAGTAGGCATGTAAATGTTTGTTGAATTTAACTGAATTAAATAATGAAGATTTGAGATCTAGATTTGTGAGTGACATGCACAGAGGCATGAGAGCTGAAGCCAGGGAGAGTGGGTTATTTTTCTAAGGGGGAGGATATAGCAAAAGTACAGAGATAAGGATGAAGTCCTAAAGACTCCCCCACCAAGGGCACAAAAGAAAAAAACTCAGAGGAGAAATGGTCAGAAAAGATTCAATAGAGCCAAGTGTCCCTGAAGCCAAGGGAAGAGAGTTTCAGTGCCATCAGATTATAAACAACCCCTTTGTTTCATAGATGAAGAAAATGGGATGCAGAGTGAAGGGGACTCACAGGAAGGAAGTGGCAGGGCCAGGACTATAATCCCTCTTCTCTACCCCCATGATTCCAAATTCAATGTGCTTTTGACCCTAGTACCCTAGATTTCTTCCATGTCAAATATCAAAGTCAAAGAAAGAGGAAAGATCCTCAGACTGAGTAGGGAAAAGGTCGAAGGAGACTCAAGAGGGTGGCTTCTCTCCATAAAGGATGATTCTTCAGATCTCATTTCTTTAGGGCCTATTTCCATTTTCAAACACAAGCTGCCTGCAGATCAATAATATAAGAATAACCTAGTTACACTCAGATATAGTCCAGAAGGCCGACCTCACCTTTGTTACTTATTTTGAAACCAGCATTTAGGGTGGAGTGCTTCCTTACCTTCAACACTGCTCAACTGCTTGTCCCCTACAGGACTCCTGTGTGATACTTACTTCAAAAGAGCCACCAACACCACTGCCAACGTAGGTGTGCCCCACAATTGTCAGGATGAATGGTAGTTGGCAGCACACCAGTTCATCTGCTTTTGAATGCCTGGAGTGTGTAGGCAGCACTGTCATTTCAAACAGATCTCGTTCTCATCCAGGATGGGGGAAAAAGCTCTTTCAGTGAGCTCTGGTATTCATGGTAACACACCCCTCACACCTGCACAGTCAGAAGACCTAGCGTTTATGCAGAAGTTCTGTCAAGCTCCGAGAAATGTGTTCTACAATGCAGTTGTCTAAGTTTCCTGAGATAACTGAAAGTGAGGTATGTGGAGCCAAACAACCTGGGAGTAAAGGACAGACTGGAGTAGGGCAAGACTGGAGACCCCTGGGAGGACTCACCAGCAGGGAAACCCACCAGCAGCTATGGCAATAATCTAAGAGTGACGTGGTTGCAATGTCAGAGAAGAGGCGGGTATAAGAGACATATGTGAGATGTATTAGAAAAGTAAAAATGACAGGACTAGACAGTTGATTGATTATAGGGGAAGGAGCTGAAGATGACACCTAGGTTGTGAGTTTGGGAGACTTGCATGGGGGAATAGTGGTACTTTCAAAAGTAATGGGGAAGTTGTTAAGAGGGGACAGTTTTGAGGGAAAGATAATTAAGTCAGTCTTGGACATGTAAAGTTTAAGATGTATATGAGACTTCTAGTTTGAGATGTCTGATAGGTAAGCATTACCAGTATTATTATATCCACTGTACAAATAAGGCAACTGCAAATGACAGGTAAAATGAACCAACCATGGCCCCTGACTATTAAGTGCCACACAGTTCCAGCTCAGGTGTCTCCTGGGTCCAAGTCCAGGGTTCTTCCTGCCACACCATACCACTCAAAGGCCTTCAGAGTCCATCTACTCCAATCCATGCCTCCACAGCGGAGTCCCGCACACTTCTGTACGCCTCTAATTGACAGGAAGTTTTTCCTGACATTGAATTGAAATCTACCTCTCTGATACTTCCTTCCATTGCTTCTAGTTCTGCCTTCTGGGGCCAAGGAACCTAAACTGGATCCTTCCTTCCACGACGGGGCTTTAAATACTTGGCAGCTATCACACCCTCCCTATGACTTCTCTTCTCCAGGCAAATATCCCTAGCTCTATCAAATCAGTCTTCACATAGCACTATTTCAGGCTCTTTACTGTTTTCCTCCATAAACCAAAATGTATTGCCCAGAACCCATAATACTTCAGATGCAATCTGATCAGGAGAATACATTAGGACTATCACCTCCCTCTCTCTGGATACTATAATATTGTGTTCTGTATTACATGGTTCTCTGGGCTACTTAGATTCAATAGAATTTAAAAGCTAGAAGAAACTCAGAGGTCATCTAGGTCGATCCCATTGTTCCAGAGGGGGAAGACCCCTAGATTTGGAGTCAGAAGACCTGGGTTTAAGTCCTAGTTCTGCTATTTGCTACCTGTGTGATTTTGGCCAAGTTATTGAGTCTCTCTGGGCCTCAGTTTCCTCATTTGTAAAATGAAGGGGTTAGACTGAATGACTTCAACTCTAACTTTTATGATCTATGATAAGTAAAATAATTCGCCCAAGATGACAGAATCGGCGGCAGAGTTCAGATCAAGGTCTATTCTGAATCCCTGTAGACCCTCAGTTCTGTGCTCATTCCACATACTCCCACATGGTGTCAAAGTCAGCTGAGTGATTCTGGCTATAACAGAAGCATGGCACTTAGGGAAATTCTTCAAGCTTACTGTCTACCCACGATATGAGATCTGACTAGTTATCTCCCGCAGAGAAGCAGCTGTGCAGATGGGTAACTTGGGCAGCAAGATCATAAGCCCACTTTTTCTCAGAATGTGAAGACTTAGGCACAATAAAGTAAGGAAAATATATGAAGCATCAAGTCTCTATCTTCAGTGCATTTCCTGCTATGGACATTTTTCTCCATTATATACTCATAATATAATCCATGCTGCCAGCAAGAAGCTCCTCAGTCTTCCCACAGACTAGCTACATGGTACCCACTTTGTGCCTCAGAGGTCTTTCCCAAACATTTTCTCTCGCTTGTGTTTTTGAGAACATGTTCAATATGACCTCATACAACATCTGCCACACAAACATGGCATACACTATCATGATTTTTTAAAAAGAGGTTCCCAGTCTTAGTTTCTGGAAAATTTCTCATTACCTGCTCAGGACCATCCAGATCTCTCTATATATTCCTGGGTCTTGGCCTTTCTCTCCTCCAACTAAGCTGTTTTTTTCTCACACTTTCCCCCAAGTCCAACACATAGCTGGTTCAAATGTGCAGCCATTTCAATGCCACTCCAAGGCATTTGAAAGTGAAGGGTTCCCAGGGCACAGTTTTATACATCTCACAAAAAGGTCAATCAACAAGCTTTTACTAAATCCCTAATTTGTCCTAGGCATTGTACTAGGCGCAAGGGATAAAAATACATAAGTTAGACAGTGTCTGCCTTCAAGGAGCTTACACTGTACTAGGTAGATACATGTTCACAAGTAAGTAATGTTATGGCACAAATAAGACTACACTCTGATTAGTAGGCATTGTAGAGGATTTTTTTTTTTTTTTTGCAACTGTGCACTATGGAATTTCAGTAAAGTTCCAAAGCACTAATGGAAACTCTGGTTATAGTTATACAATCCATAAATCTAGGGTGCATGGATGGGAGGGGAGGAGGGGCAGGCAGACTTTACTGAAATTAAAAGTGGGAAGAGGGGAGGTCTGAAAGATACACTAAGCATTCACATCAAGATGCACAGCTCTGGGAAAGGAGGGAGGAAGACAGGGTCTAGAACAAGATACAAGACAGCGATCCAACACGAAAAAGGAGATCTATCTGCAAAGAATGTGGAAGAGTGGTAGGGAATGGAGGGAAGGAAGGCAGACACAAAGTTACTGGCCAATAACAAGATCTGAGGGAACCCAAGGAAGAGAGAGCGACCTTGTGTATCTGAAAAAAACTAGGCCCTTTCTTGTTTGTGACACAAGAAACATCTTTGTGTATTTTGTTGGACCATAGACAGAAAGCTATGAAATAAATAGGAAAGCTGGTAAGGCAGATTATAGCTAAACGACTCCTTTTCTACTACAGCCAACATCACATACATGCAAAGCGATACACGGTGATTTGATGGGGGCGGAGGGACACTAACAGCCTCTTATAGTCAGTCACATTTGAACAGAGACCTGAAAGGAGCCAGGGGTTCCAAAAGGCGTAGATGAGGAGGGATGAAGGAATGAAGGAATAATACGGATAAAACACTTATTAAGTACTTGTTTTGTGCCAGGTACTGTGGCTTGCGATACAATTACAAGCAATCAAGACAGCCCATGCCCTCAACAAGCTTACATTCTGACTTAGCTATTCTCGGCAATACAATGATCCAAGACAACTCTGAAGGACTTGTGATGAAAAATCCCACACATCCCCACACAAAGAACTGGTAGTGGTTGAATACAGGTTGAAGCATACTTTGTTTTTTACTTTCTTTTTCTTTTTTTTGGTCTATGTTTTCTTTCACAACATGACCATTATGGAAATGTTTAGCATGACTACACATGTATAACCTATACCTAATTGCCTGCCTTCTCAATGTGTGGGAGGGGGTTGGGAGGAAGAAAGGGAGAGAATTTGGAACTCAAAGTTTTAAAAATGAATGTTAAAAATTGTTTTTACGTGTAACTGGGGGAAAATGAAATACTAAATTCTAAAAAAGAAGCTTACATTCTAATGGAGGAAGTCACCACATAAAAGGACAGCTAGAAAAGGGAGAGAGGATACTCTCCTGGTGGCACAGTATGGAAATAACTGGGAGGTAATATGGAGGCCTGTTTCCAGACAAGAAAAAAAAACTTACCATTAGAGCCTAGTATCCCAATAGCAGAGTCTAAGGTTCTGGTGGGAGGCAAATCAGTAGGAGAAGTATGACTGGACGATGGGAAGCATGGCTTAGAAAAGGCTGGGGAGGAAAGTAAGTTTAATAAGTGTTTTGGATCAGATGATCTCAAAGTTCCTTCAAATTGCCTCGCCCCAACACTTGGTGTTCTGTATTCTAAGGGCCCTTTTCATTCTGAAATTCTAAGATCCCTTCTGGTTCTGACTTTCTACAATCATAGGTGCAATTATAGAACCAGCAACTCAAATAATTTCTTTGGCATATCTGACTCCAAGTTTTGAGAATGAGTTGGAACCAATCAACATATGTTGCCAGTTTTGTTTAAAATCACTTTAGTCACACATACTGAACAGCTGATTGGCATATTAATGGAAGCTATGGTAATGATAATCCAAAACACCAGATAATATTAATTTTTGCCTGACTTTGGAATGCCTTGTCCATTTCTCCCAAAGCAAAATCCTGCTTCCAATTATGCTTTGCTTAGGACTCTGTTACTTGGTATTCTTATGTACACTGGAGGCCAATATATATTGCATTGCCAGAAGACCAGATGAGATTAAAACAGGGCAAAGGGCAATTCAATAAAGTAAAAAACTAGAGTTAACTGTGTTTTCTTTATATAAAGCTAAGTTAAAAGGTAGGAAAGGAAATACACCAAAATATTTATAGTAGCACTTCTTCTAGTAGCAAAAATACTAAAAAGTACTAGAAACAAAGTGCTATAATTATAAAAATACTAGAAATAAACTTATCAGTTGGAGTAGGGGCTAAACAAATTTTAGTATATGAATGTAACAGAACATTAGAGCATTGTAAGGAACACTGAATATTAAAAATTTAAAAATGTCGGGGAAGTATAGGAAGACATAGAAAAACTAATGCAAATTAAATAAGACCAGGAAAACAATATACACAAAGATTATAACAAAGTAGACATGGAAAGGGAAAGGGAAGTCTGTGCAATTATAATAACCAAGCTCTTCTCTGGAGAAATGAAAAATGTACATCCTTCCCTTCTTTGCAAAGATGGGGAAATATGACTCGGAATATTGCATATACTGTCCAATAATTAATGTGTTGGTTAGTTTTGCTAAATTGATTTTTTTCCTTTTTTTTATTCTTTGTTACAAGGGATGTTTCTCTCAGGAGGGGAGATATATTTGGGAAATAAACAAAAGATGTCAACATTTTTTTTAAGTGGGGAAGATTCTAAGGGACTACATACACACATCTATATCTGGAGAAAAACCTTGTTAAAAAGTGGAGGGGGCAGCTAGGTGGTGCTGTGAATACAGCACTGGTCCTGGAGTCAGGAGGACCTGAGTTCAAATTCAGCCTCAGACACTTTACACACTTACTAGCTATGTGACCTTGGGCAACAATTGCCTTGTCTTTCCCCCCCCCCAAAAAAATGGAGTGAAATCAGACACTGTCAGAGCTAGCAGAGATCTTAGAACATCGGATGTCAGAGTTGGAAGGGATCTTAGAACACAGAATGTTAGACTTGAGATGTGCCTGAGAACATAACATGTTACAGCTAGGAAAGCCCAAAAAGGATATCTAGATCAGAACTCTTATTTTACAAAAGAAAAATTAAAAAGTCCAGAAAGAGAAGGTGACTTGCCTACAATCACACAATTAACTAGCATGAGTTGAATCTTTAAGTGGCCTGAAACCCCAGGTCAAAGTAAGAGGAAAAAAACAACAACAAAGGAAAATCTGTTTAGAAACACAATTCAAAGAAAAACTAAATGGGAAAAGTGTCAATTAGATGATACTTCCCCAGGGGAAAGAGCAAGAATAAAGGAAAAGTGAGCAAGACTTCTATTCAAAGTCAATTTCAACCATTAATTTATATCAATAAAATATAACACAAATAAAGAAGAGCCATCCAACTGAAAAAAAAATCACCAAGATATAGACAAAATTGTAGCACTGGATTCACCTTACAAAAAAAAAATGACAGAATAAATTTCAAGCAGGCTACATGTGATAAAATCCTAACCTGCTGCTTTTAAAGTTTATCCTGTGGAGTTCAAGGCCAGAGAAGAGCTCTTTTTCTGTAGTAGTAGTAGACACCAGGCAGAGAATATTTGATCAGTGAACACTAAGTTCATTTCTAATGAAAAGAGACCAAGAAAAGGGCACCAAAGCTTCCAAAGTTTACTAGATATTTACAATTTGGGGTCATTAGTCTAATAGCTACTTGACTTTATTGAAAGAACAGATGAGAACAGTAAAACCACAACCCTTGAGGTTTATTTATTCAGTAGTAAGCATCATCCCTAGATCCTTGAAGGTATAGGAACCGGGTGTACTTCTTCAGCTTAAACACCAAGGTTATAGATCTGGTGAAGAGAATGAGAAAAGCCTGGTCACCCACCCACCAGAACTTACTTAATCCTCCAAAATGAACATGAGCACCTTCAAAGGAGTTAGAAGGCCATATATTTTTACTGAAGCTGCCTTCAGTCATGGCATTCTGAGAAGCCTTCTTGGGGAATGGGCTTCACGGTTGCCTTAGCCAAGCAAGTTTCATGACAAGGAAGAAAAATGTAAAAGGCCCTGGGTCTTCAGTCACAGCATCACAGCCTCAGGGCTAGAAAAAGACCTCAGAAATCATTAAATGTAAACCCAGACCTTAGCAAGAATCCTCTCTACAGCAGGTCCCAAAAATAGTCCTCTAACCTTGCTCGAAGACATCCAGGGAAAGTGAATCAACCCCATCATGTCCTAAAACAGCCCCATTCCATTTATGGACTCCTCTAATTGTTAACATACCTTGTTTGTTGGGAAGTTTCTTTGTGACTTCCACTTATCACTCCCAGTTGTCTTCTGAGGCAAAATAAAGTCTAACCTCATCTGTGAGATAGTCATTCAAATACTTGAAGCCAACTATCAGAAGGTCCTCTTCTCCAGGCTAAACATTTAGTTTTTTTCAACAGACATTCAGTTTCTTCAACCATTCTTCATATAGCATGATCTCAAGGTTTTTCAAAATCCTGACTGCCCTCCTCAGCACCTTACCTGTTTCTCAATGCCTTTCTCAAAGGTGCCACCCAGAACTGAACATCATATTCCAGATATAGTCTGACCAGCGTAGAACCAGAACTATCATCTCCCTAGTCCCAAAGATCAGGTTGTTCCTGAGGCAGTCTAACATTGTGTTAACTTTCTTTACTGCCATAACAGACTATTCACTCACATTGAAATTGAGGGTCACTAAAACCCTCAGACCTTTTTCAGATCAACTACTTTCTAAACATGACACCCTCTGCCATTGAAGTCGATTTTTTTTAATTCAAGACTGTAAATTTGTCCCTGTTATAATTTATCTTACTAACTCAGTCCAATGTTCTAGCTTGCTAGAATAATTCTGGAACCTGACCCTGTCATCTATTATGCTAGCAATCCCTCCTTGCTTTGCATCGTACACAAATTTAATAAGTCCTCTTGCTCTACTAGGGCAGCTAGGTGGCACAATGGATAAAGCACTGGACTCAAGAGTCAGAAAGACTTACCTTCATGAGTTCAAATCTGATCTCAGATACCTAGTAGCTGTGTAACCCTGGACAAGTCACTTAACCCTATTTGCCTCAGTTGCTCATATGTCAAATGAGTTGGAGAAAGAAATAAGACTACTCTAGTATCTTTGCCAAGAAAACCCAAGATGGGGTCATGAAGAGTGGGACACAGCTAAAGGAAATGACACAACAACAATAAAATGACTCTACTCGTCATGCCCATGGCAGACATCCCAGAAAAAATGCCCCTCCTGGGCCACCACTCCCTTCGGCCTTTTGTTTTCCCCCTTAAGGTATAAACTCTTTGAGGGCATTGTTGTCTTGTTTTTTGTTCTATCTCCAGAAACTCAGTAAAGAACCTAGTACGTACACAGTACACACTTAACAAGGGCTTTTTTTTCTTTCGTTCATTCATCTAAAACTTTATGCAATTTATTGATTAAAAAATGTATAACAGCACAGCTCCCTGAATCATTCACTAGAGTCTCTCTTCCAAACTGACAATGAACCGCTGATGACTGTTTTCTAAATCCACTTAATGGTACCATCATCTAGCCCAAATCTCTTCATCTTACCCACAAAAATGGCACAAGATTTTATCAAGAGCTTGCTCAAATCTAAGTAATCTATACTTACAGCATCCATCCCCTTGATCCACACAGTTGAGTAATTGCATTGGGCAAGGAAACAGCCTTGCATTACCTGTTCTGAGCAAACAGTTATGCTGGTTCTCTGTGAGTACCACGTCTTTTTCAAAATGGTAACGATTAATACATTCTAGCAATTTTGCCAAGAATCAAAGTTAAATTCTCTGCCCTATAATTTTCAGATTGTATTCTCTTCCCTTGGATATTTGCCTTTCTCTAGGCCTGTGGTGCCTTCCCAATTCTCTAGAAGACCACAAGTAGTGGCTAGTGATGATATCTGCCAGTTTTTTCAGTACCTGAAGCTATTCATCTGTGCCAGGTGACTTGAACTCAAAACAAACAGTTGGACACCCTCTTACTATCTCCATATGTATCTATGGGATGAACTCTATCAGTCATTTTTGTTTGGTCTTTCCAATTCCATTATCACAGGATCAGAGATTGAAAGCTGAAAAGAACCTTAGACGTCAAGTCAAACCCTCTTATTCTAAAAATGAGGAAACTGAGGCACAGAGAAGGTAAGTGATTTGGCCAGGGTCATCACAGCGATTAAGTGCCATAGGCAGGACTCAAATTGTTCTTCTGGACACCAACTCTAGTGTTCTAACCTTGATACCACTTAGATAATTTTCCTCAGCAGAGAAAACAGAAACAAAAGAGTCGAGTAGCTTTACCTTCTTGGTGTGGTCAGTAATCATCCCACCTGCCTGAAGCACTGGTCCTATACCTTCTTTGATTCTTTTTTTCCCCAAAATAGTTTTAAAAAAAAAATCTCTTTTTTGTTCTCCTTAAATTTCCTGACCGACCTCAGCTCATTCTGACCTTTAGCACTGTTCGTATTACTCTTGAAGAAGTATGTCACATTTCCATATTCATCCCCTTTTATATATTCTTGCTTACATCTTTTTAAAAACTCAGCTGGCTAGCGAATTGCTGTGCATCTGTGCCAGTTTCTTCTCACTGGAATGGCTTCTCTTTGTGTCTTCAGAATTTCATACTTAAGGCTTCCTAAAGTTTACTGTCCAGTAGAATATTAGGACAGATCATGCTGCTTATCCTTCCTATGAACCATATGAAATCTGATCTCCCAAAATCTAGGATGCATTTCTGGCTTTTCCTTCCTTCTCTTATCACAAATTACAAAATAGAGTGGTCATTTCCTTCTCTCATTTCCACTCCCAACAACCAGGTCTCCCTTGTTACTGGAATCAAATCCAGAAAATAATTTCCCC
>NW_027186287.1:0-22045 GCF_028583685.1 Petaurus breviceps papuanus | reverse complement strand
GTAAGGGGAGGGCTTATTTTCGGGATAGGTCTTATTATCGGGGAAACCCAGTATGACAAAGTCCATACATATCACCAATGCAGGGATCACCATTATCCATTCCCTTCCCTCCATCAGGCCTCCCCACAAACAGAGGGTCCCTCTCTCACTCAAGCTAGCTACTCTGCTTTCTCTCTCTCCCAGCTCTGTCTCACTCCCACTTCCTGCTCCACCCCTTCGACAAGCTCCTCCCACCATGGGCTCCATGTGATCTTATAGGCCTATTAAGGGGCAGGGGAAGACCTTCAAGTTCCCTTAACATTACATCTGGGCATGTCATTAAATGTCTCAAGGCTATAGGTAGGCCATGCTCTAAGACTAAAGTTGTAGAGAAGCAGCCTATCGGCCCTGGTTGAGAGTTTCCTCACCAGAGATCTCCCAAAATCTTACTCCGTGAAATAGCCCTGAAATCAAATACTGATATCAAACTGTGGACAAAAACCTATGTACAACATGGAGGTTGAGGTGTACCCAGAAAAAAGCCATTTTCTTATCAGAAAACACACTGATTTTTCTGATACATTTTTAAAATTAAAGTATGCTTAAGTACTGGAGTGAGGGAAGGCAGAGACACAGTGGAGACAACATTTTTCTTTGGATTTTTAGAAGAGACTACCTCAAGCCTTTTGCCTTAGTTTTTTTTCTTTTTTTTTTTCCTCTCCAGTGACTCACTTGACAACAGAGTATGCTTTACAGCAAGGATTGTCTACTAAACAACCTAATCAAAATATTATTAAACAATTATACTGCAGTAGGCTGTTTAATGAAGTGTTTTCAGTGTGGTTTGTGCGTTAATAGCAACAGTGTTAAGCTGCTTTGTGCTCTGTGTATCAAGCAGTCTGAAGTAATGGGAGCTGACTAACAGCCAAATAAAATCTTGAAGCACCTTTGACAGACAATATACTGGTGCCAGTCTAAATCTTGTCATGCATTTTTATTGTGCATGGAAATGGCAAAAAAAAAAAGAATGTTGAGAGCTTCCACACAGTACATAGCATATTTAGCTCTATAACTGGGTACTTTCCCAGCTTCCCTAGGAGTGTCATGTGTATCTATTGACCCGATAGCAAATCTGAGGACAAATCTGAAAGTGAGTAAACTAAAGCTGATCTGCTATACACACACACACACATACACACACACACATGTATATATACACATACAATACATATATGCATATACATATATACGTGTGTGTGTACACACATACACATACACACATACACATACAGATGTGCCAATCAAGGCATTATTTTGAAGTGCCCTTGAACCATTGGCCAGGGTGATACATCAGTACTTCATTTAGAGACTGTCATATCCTGAGCAGATCTAAAAAGACCTTTTAGGATTAAATGAAGGAAGAAATACAATGATGATTGACAAAAAGCATACAGATGTGAGCATCCCTGAGGAGATGAGTACTCAGAGTTTTGAGATGTATTTCAATGAAAAATCTTGCATCTGGATAATAATTACCACCTATTTTTTCCCATACCATCTGACTTGTGAGAGTCTGAATGGTGTGTCGTATTTTTGTTGATAAAAAGGGAATGATTATTCCCTGTTTGACTTTGGGCCTTCCCTGGGTCTCAGTTTTTTCATCTGTAAATTGAGGGGTTTTGATTAAATGATTTCTAAGGTACCTTCTAGCTTAAATCTGTGATTCTATATTATTATTCTATAGAATATAGAATATATTAACATAATATATTCTATATTATTTATTAGTATAAAAATAAAATAACACTTTCTCTTCTCATCTCACAACAATTACAAAGTAGGGTGATGTTTAGTTATGCAAAAAACCTTACTAATTAACCAAACAACAAGCATTTATTAAACACCTAACATATGCCAGGCAGTATGAGAAATTCTGGGAATATGAACACAGAAGTCAAAATATCTAGATGTGGTTCAATGGAAAGTATGCTACATTTAGAATTAGAAAACTTGCTTTCAAATCCTGACCCTGCCATTTACTACCCTTGTGTCCTTGGCCTCGGCAGTTCAACTTTTTGGGCCTCAGTCTTCTCAATTCCAAAATTAGGGATCAGTAGCAGTAACTTCTTTGGTCCCTTCTAGCTTTTAAATCAATGATGCAAAACCTCAAATAAAAGGGGTTACAATTATGGAAAAAAATGATTTTATTCTATTTTTCTCTCTACTTCTTAGTTCTCTTCATAGTCACACAATTTCATTTCTTTTACAGTTGTAGCTTCCCTGTTGAAACTTTCTGTCCAAAGCATATTTAAAAAAAATCTTTCCATCATATAATTGTCTCTAATAGTAGTGGCTCCTTAAGGGATGATAGCTCAAGGGGATAATTCTGAGGAGATAATTGCATAAGACACCCCTGAGATTTGCGACATCAGAGCTATGATTTGGCATACCCTAAAGGTGTGAAGTAGAGAAGCCATAGCCCTCCTTCTTCACATGCCTCATTACCTCACTCAGTCCTCTCTCACTAGGTCCTGTGACAGATTGTGCTTTTATATTTACAGCACAGCTATACTTGCTGGCTCTCTAGCCAAAACTGGGCCTCTAGCAGTTTATGTACTATTGAAAAGTGATAGGAAATTCTGGCTTAGTGAGTTAGTGTGGTACAGTGATTCTCTATTTCCTTGGTCCTTTTGACACTTCTCATTGCCTGCTGGGTAATTCTAAAATATTATCAACATCTGAACTAATTTTAATTCATAACTATGTATTTAGATTATCTATTGAGATATTTATAGAAGTTGTAAATGTATATTTATCATATCTGACAAATGTATATCATCGATCCATCTATGAAAGTTAGCCTGATGTATTGGAAAGAGAACTGGTCCTGGAGTCAGATGACCTGGCTTTGTGCTCTACCTCAGCATGACCATAAACAAATCTCTTAACCTCTAAATCCATTGCTTTTCATGTAAATTGGGTATAATAGTTGCTTTATATTAATACCAATATTAAAAAATGGTGTTTATATAACACTTTAAGGCTTACAAACGCTTTACAATTATTATCTCATTTTATCCTCACAACAAATATAAGAGGTAGGTGCCATTATTGATGAAAAAAATTGAGGCCGACAAAAATTAAGTGACTTGCCTAGAGTCACACAGCTGTCAAATGTCTGAGGTAACATTTGAACTCAAGTTTTCCTGACTCCAGGTGCAGCACTTGATCAAGTAGGCCATGT
This sequence comes from Petaurus breviceps papuanus, assembly GCF_028583685.1. Classification (NCBI taxonomy): domain Eukaryota; kingdom Metazoa; phylum Chordata; class Mammalia; order Diprotodontia; family Petauridae; genus Petaurus; species Petaurus breviceps. The sequence continues at coordinate 18,822 of NW_027186287.1, read as the reverse complement.
ACCTGAGTCAGAATCAGAGCATCTCAGAACTGGAGTAAACCTCTTAAGTCTTCCAATTAACTATAACTGATTGGATTGGCACTATACTTTAGACCTCTATTATTAGAAAACTCTGAATCTTCAGAAGCAGGCAGACCATTACATTGAGATGAGTTCAAAGGTATCTATCTAGTATGAAGTGTTGCCTACTATCTTTACAAGTATCCTGAAGGAAGGTATTATGGCAGTATGCTATTTAAAAGTGACTTATTTACCTCACTACCTATATTCCTATTAACAATCATATATAAGATCATAACAAATCATTAATAGCATGACAAACATAAATTAAAATAGCTCTAAGGTTTTACATAACACTCAGGAAATCACAAAAATAAAAAAAAAGATGGAACTGGTCAGTGTTGGAGTTATTGGAGATAACACTCTAAGGGAGTTGGAAGTTTGAATTAGTCCAACCACTATGGAAAGTAGTTTATAATTATGGTATCATGAAGACAATAATCCTACTCTTTGACATATAGAACTTTGTTAGGTGTATAACCTAAGGAGGTCAAAGATAAAAATAAGGGTCCTAAATACCCCCAAAATATGGTAGGATTTTTTAAAAGAAACATATCTTTAAATAAAATCTATACCAATAAATTAGGGATTGACCAACAAATTGTGGGACATGAATGTAATGGAATATTAGAACCATAAGCAATGATGAGTATGAGTAATTGTAAGAAACTTGAAATAACTCACAGGAACATACAAAAGGGAAATATGCAAAAGTGGGAGAAAGATATATGCAATAAGTAAAACATTGTAAATGGAAAGACCAACAGTAACAACTAATTGATAAAGTCTGGGTAATTTTAACAACCATCCCTTTACTCAAAGAAGTAATGAAAAATGAGCATGCTTTTATAACTTCACTGTAGAGGTAGAAGACTACTAACCTGGTACATTAGATGTACAGACAGACTTTGGTTGATTTTTTGTTAGTTTTATTGAAGTGATTTTCTTCTCTTCTTAATTTGTTTTCATAAGAATGCCTCTCTGGACATAAAGGATATATTTGGAGGATGTAGGAATAAAAACAAAATATATGATTTTAAAAAAAATTTTGGAGGGAAGGTAGATCATAGAAAAGATCCAAAAGGAGATGAGTCTGAATAGGATCAAGGACACAAATAGAGAGCTTTGCATTGAAGGTCTACCTCTTCCTTAGAAATTTGAGCTAAAGTGGAGGAAATGAGAAACAATGTAGTAGTGTAGACTTGAGGAGAACAGGGGACTTCTAACTGATGGGTTTTTTTTTGTTATATAATAAGCAATTTCTTTGCTAAGAAGTAGGATGGAGCTAGTATAATAAGTTTAAGGAAAAAAATCACAGAGGGCTCAAAGATCTAAAAATGGAAGGCACCCTAGAGTCAATTTAATCCAAACTTCTCATTGTAGAGAGCTTATGTGACTTGCCCAAGGTCATAGAGGTAAATATTTTTGCCATTACTTGGGAAATAGAATAGACGGTTAATCAGGGAAGAGTAAAACAATTGTCTGTAATAATGTGGGCACAGTTGAGACCGGCTAACATAAATTTATAGTCAAGTCAAGAGGGTTGTGAACTTTTTTCCACTGTATTAATGCAGCCCATGAAGAGAGAAGGTGGGCTGTGTGCATGTATCAGAGTTGGGATTTTTTAAAAGATGCAGTTCAAAGATGTAGGAAAAGGTAAATTTAAACAAGATAGCAATAGGGTTAAAATTTTGAATGGAATAAAGAAAGACAAGAAAGAGTGTGATGGTCTGGGATATTGAGTAAGAATGACGTGACTAGAATCTGGTGGAGTAGAAACAGGTCTTCCACAGGGCTTCTTTATGAAAAAAAAACAGAGTTGAATAGAAAATATGACATTCAGATACAAGAAACAAGAGAAGCATGAGAAGGTAAACAGGGAAAAGAAATCATAAGGAACTTATCAAAGTTGAACTACTTACATTCCTACATGGAAAAATGATAGTTATAACATGAAACTTTTCTCAGTATGAGAATATTTGAAGGGAATAGAAATGTGTGTATATATATACACACACATGTATACACATATATGTATATATACACACACACATGTAAATATATGTGTTTATATAGGAGGGTATATGGGCATATAAATACATATGTGAGTGTGTGTATATATGTGTACAGGTATGCATAGAGAGCACAGGACAAGTTGAATAAGCAGGGATTGTACTTAAAAGGTGAAATTAAGATGTGAGAGAGGAATATAATGAGAGGAGATGGGGAGAGATAGAATGGGGTAAATTATCCCATACAGAAGCAGCAAGGGAAAACTTATAATGGAGGGGAAGAACAGGAAGGCAAAAGGGAATGAGTCAACCTTATTCTCATTGAATTTGGCTTTGGGAGGGAATGACATACACACTAGATAGGGTATATCACCATACAGGAGAGTAGGGGGGTAGGGGATAAGAAGGGGGATGATGGAAGGGATGGTAGACTAGGGGGGAGGGAAATTGGAAGCACCCACTTTCCAAAAGGGACAAGATCAAACTAGAGAATAGAACAAGTGTGGTGTGGGATAGGAGGTAGGGAAATATAGTCAGTCTTTCACAATATATCCACTATGGACATGTTTTGCATAGCTACACATGTACAACCTATATTGAATTGTTTATCTTCCCAGTAAGCGTGGGTGATGAGGGAGGTAGGGAAAGAATCTGGAATTCAAAGGTATAAAATCAAATTTTATTAATTTAAATAGTTTAAAATTATTATTATTATTATTATTATTATTTTACATGTAACTGGGAAATAAGATATACAGGCACTGGGCATAGAACTCCACCATGCCCTACTGGAAAGTCAGAGGGGCATGGGGGAAGATATGGGAAAGAGCAGATTGGGGGAGGGGATATTCAGTGGGATTGCTGTATTAGGGTGGTAGGTAGGGGAAAATGGGGAGAAAACTTGTCACTCAAAATCTTGTGGAAATGAATGATGTAAACGAAAACATTAAAAAAATATATAAAAAAGACTGATGTGGTTAGTGTTATAGTGTGGGTTGAAAAAGGTTTTGGATGGGTCAAGTACTGGCAGAGAAATTTGAATATTGTACTGACCTGAAAATAAAACAAGTAATTTCTTGGTATTTTTAAAACTTTATTCTTTTCCTTGGATGTATAACCCTTGTGGATGATTTCTCTTAGAAAATGATCAGACACTTTTTTTTTAAATTCAATTATTTTGGTAAATAAAATATAATATTCTCCTGTCCTCCTAATTGGGTTTTTCATTAACTTATTACACACACACATACACACACACACACACACACACACACACACACACACACAAACTATTTTATAAAGAAAAAAAAATCCTTAAACAGCATCTATGAAATTCCAACACAATTACATACTTACTAAGTAATAAATTGAAGTTCTCATAGACAGTTTGATTTCCTTTTTAAAAAAGTTAATTTTTGCATATCATATTGCATAAAACTCATTACACTTATTATAGCCTTTTGTCATCATTTCTTATCCTTCCCATCCTAGTTTGAGTGCCAATTTTATATATTATTCCATATGTTTGGGCTTTTGCTAATGATGTTGGAAAAAGCTACAGCAAAATACCAATTCCCTCTTTTATTCATCTATAACCTTTTTACATTAATGGAATTTAGAATTTGAAATAATCTACATTTCAAAAGTTCTGGAAATATTTCTTACTGAACATTATAGAAATCCTAATGTTTTGATGAAGATGATTTTTTGTTCTTTTTCTAAGAAATAAGATGACTTTCAGAGACCACTGATGCAAATATTGAGGAGTTTTTCATTGCCATCTATTCTGTCTTAGTCACCCTGTGTGATGATGCATAATCATGTAAGTTGTGAGTGACTAACTTCATGTTGTTACTAGTGTAGTTGATGTGTTTATTTTGATATGTGACACCTTCTCCAATTTGTGTTCTGCAATGTAATTGCTATTATGAGACTCTACTCTTTCTATGCATACATACACATACATATATACATATAAGTATGTATGTATTAAAATGCCAATGGCAATGCCCATGAACTAGACCAGGAATAAAAGCAGAATTATCCCAAAGGAGGGTCCCTTGACCTGCTAGGTATATTGCCCTGTCCTCTACAGTTATCTGCAAAGGTTACTGGGCAGATAGCAAGAGGGCGTGTAATCTTTTTTGTTTATGCCTTCGGATAGGGTCCTAGAATAATACCCTAATATGTAACTAACCTTAAGCAAGGGTAAATATAAAACAGAATTAAGGGAGGCTCCTTCTACATTATTTGCATTTCTTAGATGGATTATCTTTCTACATTGTCTGCATTCTTTGGGGGTGTCTACATTCTCCTTGGGGGGCTTAAAAACTCTGTGAGCTCCTTGCATCTTTGACTCTGTATGAAATATTCCTGTAATAAACAGACTATTGATTACAAAAAGAATTATCCCAAATGTCTGAAATATAGGTCTGATAAGGTAAATTGACATTTCATTTTTTATTTGTAGGTAAATACTTCTAAACAAGCAATAATTGATGCAAAATTATATGATGATTAGTATTTTTGTGCAAAAGTCCTCCTAGCAATGTTTTAAGGATATTTTTGTTCTAGTCATGGGAAAAATGCATCTGTTTAATGACTGCCACAATGAGATGCTTTATAGTGCTATTTTTTAGTTCCTTCTGATGCTGTAGTAATATTTTGTGAATTTCATACTTTATTCTCCTAAATCATACTTTATAGCAAATATATAAATGGGTAAGGCCTGATGAGCCTATGTTTCATAATTAACATTTTCTTGAAAATACTGCTTAAAGGAAAGTATTTGCAGATCCTATACTTGATTGTATGTTGCCATGGGCGGGGGGAGGGGAGGGAGACAAAATTTGAAACTCGAGGAATTGTGGAACTGAATCTTGTAAACTAAAAGTAAACAAACAAATTAATAAAGACCAAAGAAAATTTAAAAAAAAAAGAATACTAATGGGAAATCAAAGATGTATTCCTTATAATTTTATTTACTTTGTACCTTATCTGGTAATGCATAGACCTTATTGTAAAAAATAATAATGATGTTGGCTTACATTTAAATAATGCTTTAAAGTTTGAGAAGTGCTTTACATATGTTATCTCATATTTTTTGGTGATACCATTTGATCCAATCAAATCACTTTTGTAATAAAAAAAGAAAAAACAAGAAGAAAGACAAATCTAATTAAAAGAAATTATCAGTGGTAAAAAAAAAAAAGAAAATACTGCTTAAAGGAAAAATCAGTGCCAAGAAATACTCTAACCCAAGGGTAAGATTAGGCATCATTGCTGCTGAGTCTCATGGACCCAATCTAATCCATTGATCCACTATTCTATTCCTCAGCCAGTACCAAGTAGTTTTGATGACTGCTGCTTTATAACAGATTAAAATCTGGTATAGCTAGGGCACCTTCCCTATCTTTTCTTTTCATTAATTCCCTTGATATTCTGGACCTTTTGTTCTTCCAAATGAATTTTGTGACTACTTTTTCGAAGTCTATAAAGTACTTTTTTTTGGCAGATTGATTGGTATGTCACTAAATACATAATTTTATTTAGGTAAAATTGTCATTTTTATTATATTAGCTCTACCCAGCCACAAGCAATTGATGTTTTCGAATGAGTTAGATCTGACTTTATTTTTGTGAAAAGTGTTTTGTAGTTGTGTTCATGTAGGTCCTGGGTTTGTTTGGGGAAGTAGATTCCCAAATATTTTATAATGTCTATAGTAACTTTAAATGGGATTTCTCTTTCTATCTCTTGCTATTGGATTTTATTAGATCCTTATTTCACCCATGCTCATATTGGAAATGCTTCTAGCTTATTCTCATTACATATAATACTTTCTGATGGCTTTATATAGATGCTACCTATTATTTTAAGGAAGACACCATTTATTCTTATAGAATTTTTAGTGTTTTTAATAGGAAAGGATGTTGTATTTTGTCAAAAGCCTTTTCTGCATCTATTGAGATAATCATATGGTTTCTGCTAGTTTTATTGTTGATATGATCGATTATACTGATGGTTTTCCTAATATTAAACCATCCTTGCATGACTAGAATATATCCTATTTGATCAAAGTGTATTATTCTTGTCATTAGTTGCTTTAGTCTTTTACTAATATTTTATTTAAAATTTTTGCATCTATATTCATGAGGGAAATTGGTCTATAATTTTCTTTTTCCATTTCATCTCTTCCTTTTTTAGGTATCAGTACAATGTTTGTGTTATAAAAAGAATTTGGTAGATCTACTTCTTCACTAATTTTCCTGAATAGTTTGTAGAGTATTGGAATCAATTGTTTTTTAAATGTTTGATAGAATTTATTAAATCAATCTGGTCCTGGAGATTTTTTTCTAGGGAATTAACTGATGGCTTGTTCAATTTCTTTTTTTGAGATGGGGTTATTTAAGTAATTTACTTCCTCTTCAGTTAATCTGAGCAACTTGTATTTTTGAAAATAATTCATCCATTTCAGTAAGATTTTAAAATTTATGTGCACATAATTTGGCAAAATAATTCCTAATTATTGTTTAATTTCCTCTTCATTGGAGGTAGATTCACCCTTTTCATTTTTGATACTCATAATTTGGTTTTCTCTGTATCTATAGATAATGTCTTTGGTAGTGCTCACTTAATTTTTCATCAGTTCAGAAATATTTTCATGTCTCTCTGAAACTGTCTCTTCATTTCATATAGCACAGTAGTATTCTATTGGATTTATATAAAATAATTCATTGAGCCATTCGCAACTGACAAGTGTGCTCTTAGTTTATAGTTCTTTGACACTATAAAAAATAGATACTAAAAATATTTTTGCACATCTGGTTCCTTTCTTCTTTGACTTTTTAAGAATATATGACTAGTAGTGGTATTTCTGGGCCATAGGATTTACATTGTTTTTAATGCCTTCGTGTTCATAGTTCAAATTTCTTTTCAAGAATAGTTGGATCAATTTAATTATATAAAATCACATATTATTTTTCCTGTTTTTCTGTAGCCCACCCAATATTGAAGTAGTCATTTGAAAATTATTGATCACTTTAATTTCTTAACTTGAAAACTGTTTCTCTCCTTTGACCATTTATCTATTTTTTTTTGGAGGGGGGAGGGAGTTGGGGACGGCAGGGCAATTGGGGCTAAGTGACTTGCCCAAAGTCATATAGCTAGTAAGTGTCAAGTATCTGGTGCTGGATTTGAACTCAGGTGCTCTTGACTCCAGGGCTAGTTCTCTATTCACTGTGCCATCTAGTTGTTAATAGACATTTTTCTATTAACAAAAGTACAAGAGATTTTAATAATATGGAAATGAATATGAAAGAAATACATATAATAATTTCAATGTGCTCTCCCTGTTCACAGACTTTCTGTGTGCATGGGAAATACACCCCATTCATGCTAAGTTATAGCTCCATTGAAATAATGATAGAAGGTCAGGGGCAGAAAGAGTGGGTAAAGGATGTCTATTGCATACCTCAATTCATAAAATAAAAAGAGAAAGGTTCTTTCCTGAGTTTACCAACCAAAAATGATTATTAATTTCACACAGTCTCACATACCCTAGTAATTTTCCACCTTTCCCCTTGTGACTTCAGGGAATTTTTTCTCTTCCAGCACTGAAAGGTCTGATGGCTGTCATGGCTTTTCTATGTCATCTTCTTCCTCATGATGCTTATAAGAATGTGGGAGTTATGATAGTTGAACAAGTCATAGCATATGATCATGATGGCTGCAGAATATTAATAATTTCAATCTCCTACTGACCATAGTATCCATGCCTTTCCATGTGATCTCTGTTCACATGCAACACTTCTCTCCCTCTCTTTTCCATGAAATTTCAATCACAAGGACAAGAAGGAAAAGAATAAAAAATAGAGTATAATGACTAATATATAGCATCCCCTTGTCCACTCTCCTGACTTCCACAAAATGCCCTCAGGACCATTCCATTGTCCTTATTCTTTCCTAAAGAGAGGCAATCCCATGTCCAGTAGTCTTTCTTACAAATTCTGTTTAATGAAAAATTCTCTGAGCTGTAGGACATTCATAGAGATTCAAAATGTGATACAGAAGCACTGGGTTACATTTAATACTTCATAATTTTGTTATTCTTATTCCAATCTGATGATTAGCATAGGGGGAAGAATACCAAATTAAAAGTCATGAGGCCTGTGTTCAAATCTGTAAAGCCAATCATGGCAGCTCTCCTGAGGACTGCTGCTGTGAAAAACTTTAAGGATATAATCACATAGAATAATGAACTCTCTATTCAGCAATAAATGAAAGCATGACATTCAAGAAACTAAAGCATAACATTAATGACAATATAACATAATAACTTATTGTTAAGGTGGTGTAATGGGAATGGGAATTTGAAGATCTTCCCTGCTCCATAATAGACCTAGTGGGGAGTTTGAAGACCTACCCTGCTGTGAAGATAAAACTCTGCCCCCCTAGAGCCTGCAGGAAGCTCCCCTGCTTTGAAAATAATCTCTGGCCCCTGATAGGCTGAAAGTGGTCACATGGAGCCTTTGGTGGGAGAAGTTTGCTGAAGAGAAGCAGAACCCACAGAGAAGCTGGTAGAGAGTGAATCTGACAGTTGGAAACAGTTGCAGACAGTTGAGGACAGAGGAACTTAGAAAAAGGAGTAAGATAGGCTCATGAGTAAATATTGATCTTGTATTGGTTTGTGGGAAGGCTAAAGGATGCTGTGGCTCTCAGCATTATTATGGCTTCTAAATATCTTTGGCACTTGGGCTTACTGATTTGGGATTCAGTTTTCTGGTGTCTAAATAAATCCTTCAGCTTTATCCTTTATCTGGAGAGTCTGGCATATTTTGTGATCCAACATCATGTGATCTTATAGTCACGGTCTTCATCTTGATTGTGGGTTCTGTAAAAATTGCATTGGTACTACAAGTGGCAACATAGTCTTAAACAAAATATATCATTCAGCATATCTTATAGTTTTCTTTAAGGGGTAGCAGAAAATACAAACAACATTCACCTCTAGGTCACAGTCAATACAGAGTATCCAACTAAAGTCCTCTCTCATCTTGACTAGAGACTGACTTCCAATCATCCTTAAGCCAATCATCCTTAAGGAGTAGCAGAAGGTACAAACACCATCTACCCCTAGGTCACAGTACATTACAAACCTCATCAGTCAATACAGAGTATCCTCTTTCATCTTGACTAGAGGCTAGCTTCCAATCATCCTTTCCCAACTCTTGCCTGGATTCACATGTAGGCAGCTCTCTGCTTCTGTTCCATATCTCAGCTCACAGGTGCTGCTCCACTCCAAATTCTTTGCAGTTTCTGTTTCTAGGAAAGCAAACCTTAACAATGCTACAACAATATTTACACACATTACCATCACTATCATTTCAATTCACTTTCTGTCTGAGAAACCAATACAGAACAACAGATAGGGTTTCTTTCTGAGAAATCAACACAAAATAACAGACAGAGCTTCTGTCTGAGAAAGTAACATAGAACAACAGAGTACCAAAATTACAAATACTCTCTCTCTCAGTTCTGCTCATGCTCTTATCTGCTCCTTCCTGTTCCACCCCTTTTGCAAGCTCCTCCCAATGCGGGCTTCCATGTGATTACATTCAGCCTATTAAGGGGCAGGGAAGATGTCAAATTCCCTTAGGTCTATAAAAGCATGGAAGATGTTCAAATTTCCTTAGGCCTACTAAGGATAACATAATGTATACTGTTTACAATCAAAGATGCTTGATACAATTAAAGGCAAGACTCAAAGGTTAACTAAAGATTAACTAAAACTCAATCCAGAAAAACAGCAAAAAAAATCCTATTTTGGTTGCCATTTTAAAAATCACAGTTCCAATATTTATTAGCTGAATGGCTCCTTGTCCTTTCAGAGTATCACTGTCCTCATTTGTAAACTGAGGGTAAGAATACATTCACCACCTGCCACAAAAGGGCATTGTAAGGAAAGTGATTTTTAAACCTTAAAGTCCTAACTATTTTATATAAAATAATTTTTGTTATAATGACTTGATTTAGCTTCAAGTATTGAATGGAGGATTTTTTAAACTGTTGATATATCATTCTGATAATAGGTCTGAATAAATAATTTGAATTGCAATGCAATATTTCAAATTTCTTTTTTTCTTTGTTTCATTTTTTAAAGGAGAATAGAGTGAGGATCCCAAATAAGGTGGTAACTTTGGAAAGTCATGATATATTTTTGTAAGAGAACATTCTTTTTTTTTTTTTTGCTTTGTGGAGGGCAATTGGGGTTAAGTAACTTGCCCAAGATTACACGGCTAGTATTTTTGTGTGGGTGTTAAGTATCTGAGGACAGAACCAAACTCGGGTCCTCCCAGACTCTGGGGCCAATGCTCTACTCACTGCACCACCTAGCCGCCCTGTAAGAGAACCTTCTTGATGTTTTTAGTTGTTGTTGTTTGTCCTTCATTCTGGAAGAGGACTATAATATCAGGGAGGTGACACCAGGACATGTAAGTGAATTGGATTTAAGTGAAAGAGTGCTCTGCAATGTAACCAGCCTCACTTTCTTTTCCTGAGCTATGTGGGTCCTGTGGCACGATATAGATCAGGATCACTGGGGATGGCCCTGGATGCAGTGGAAAATCTTGGCCTTTTTAAGCTAAGGTTTTTCTTTTGGTTTTGCTTGATTGTTTCTGGTTTTATGCACCTGTTTTCAGTGATGTTTCTAGGGACATGTAAGTTTTCAGTTCTCCCACGGTGATATTTTCTAAGATGTGTTTGATACTCTCCTGACCTGTGCTCTGGTCTGTGAGTGACCATAAGCATTCTTTTTTGCCCTGGAACTGTGAGGAGAGTTCATACTCCACTGAAGCTGTAAGTTCTGGAGTGTTAGGACTCCTCCTTGCCCTGGGACTGCCACCTAGGAATGGGACCTAGATCCAAGTCTGGGTAAAGCAACACAGTCCTGTCCCCACTACCATCAAAGTGATCCCTGTAATCTCCTTCTGACCAGTTATACGACCCCTTCCCATCTATGGGCTGAGAATTCTGGAAGTAGCTGCTGTTGCTGATTCAGTGGCTCCTAAAGACTGCTCCTGGTTTGCTGGGGCTGGGGCTGGGCTGGTGTGGTCTGCACTGGACTGGGCTCCACTCTTACCTAGGTGTGACACACCTTTTCTGTTGACATTCTAAGTTGTCTTTGATATCTATGGGCTGAAACCACCACTGATGCCATTGATTCAGTCACCCTGGAGCCTGCCTGCTACTGGTTTGTTGTCCCATTCTGCACTGGTGCAGCCTGTGCTGGACTATACTCTACTATCACCCTGGTGTAACAGACCTTTCCTGCCAATCCTAAGTTGTCTTGGGCTAGAAAATTGTGTCATTTTATCTTTTTGTGTCTTTCTTCTGCCACTCTAAAATTTTTCAGGTATTTTTATTATAATTTAAGGCATTAAGTCATTTTAAAAGGCATTCTGATTGGTTTGAGGGAGAGCTCAGGAGAATCCCTGCCTTTATTCTGCCATCTTGTAAGTGAAGGTCCTTTACAGATCTCAGTTTGACTGAGGCAACACTCATTCAGTGATTAAGGCTAAGTAAGAAATGAGACAGAAAATTACCTCTTTTGCTTATTCAGGAAAATGCTTTTGTTCAGAAGAATAATTGATGTCCAGGGTCATGTATGAATGTTTCAGTAGTATGGAAGCTGAGGAATTCAGGTACAGAGAGTAAGGTCATTAATTTTAAAAACAAAACAAAAGAAAACCAGCCTACATTTTATCTCATAGAGTTATAGGCCTAGTAATAATACCACCAGGTGAAAAGGGATATACACAGGTTAGTAACTTTGGATACATTCAAATTTTTTTCCTAATTGACTGAACAAATTAATGTTTCACAAAGGTAGTGTCTGTCACCTTATGCCTGCACAACTTCTGAACCATAGCTCAGATACAATGATTTATTTGCTAAAGGGGCATATTTAAAAGAGAAATCTCTAGTTCATCAGGCATGGTTATGTTTTTCTTTTCTCATGCAAAAATATGTATTAAGTGGCTCCTGTAGTGCATTAGGGTTTTTAAAGCACTTTTTTTTCTGAATAAACCTGAGAGTAGTGCAGGGGCCATGAATTTTCTTTAAATAGATGCATAAACTGAGTCTCCAGTCTTCATAGAATACATGATATGCCTATGATTTGCTAGTGAGTATTCCAGTAGGTATTTAAACCCAGGTGTTCTGACTCAACAGCCAGAATAAACAATTACAATTCATTTGGTTCCTAGCAGGTATAAGTTATCTATTAATGTTCCTGTGAGATAACTCTTCCAAAATTTGTTTTCCCTGACATTTAAAAGAATTTTCAGTTTGAAAGGAGTTTTTTGAGACATTTTTGCTCAACTTTTCATTTTTATAGATTGGAAAATTCTCTAGAGAGACAAAGAAAATGATTTAACCAAAGTTACACAGTCTTCTAGCTGATTCAGGCCTTAAGTCTTCTGGCACTTTTCCTTTTTCTTGTTCTTTCTTTTCCCCCACTTTTTTTTAACTTCTTTTCCTTTTTCCTTGTCTTTCATTTGCTTCCCTTCCCTTTTCTTTCTCCTTCTTTATTTCTCTTTTTACTATATCATCATGCCTTTGTTAGTCTTCAAAAAAAAAAGCATTTATTAAGCAGCTAAGATGGTAGGGGATATTACTAGGCTCTGGAGATAGAAAACAAACATGTCTGGGGGCGGAGCCAAGATGGCGGAGTAGGAACACGACCTTCCCGCAGCTCCAGCTTCCACCCTCCCCAATCCATGTAAAAAGGGGACTCTAAACAAACTTTGGAGCTACAGAACCCAAAAATGACACAGAGAAGCTAACCTCCCACTGAGGACACCCTGGCAGGCCCGCAAGAATCCAGTGTAGAGCTCTGGGAGCTGAGCCCAGCCACGTCAGAAGGACTCCAGGTCAGCAGCAGTGTGGCCATTTCCAGATTTATTAACACATAGACACAAAGGACAAAGTGAGAGGTCAGTACAGTCTGGAGTTTGGGACCAGTAAGTGGAAGTGCGTGGCTTTTACCCCCAGGTCGAAAAGCCGCTGAGACCCAGCACAGCCAGCCAGTGCCATGTGGTGGCTTCAGCTCCTGGCCTACAGAGTGTAGGGGGACCAAGCACCAGTCTGAGGGGTAATCCCTCTTGCTTTAACCTGCTTGGATCTGGATTGCAGTCTAGGTTGGAGGTTCTGGGGTGTTTGTCCCCCTTGCCAGAGCGTGTGGAGACCTCAGAGAGGGCACCCATCTAATACCTCCAGCGGCTGAGAAAACCCCAGTGTTTGGGGCGAAAGCTCCCCTGTCTGGTGGCAGAGTCCTACTGTGGCAAAAAGCCCATAAGTGAAGTAATTGAGTGGCAAAATGAGCAGGCAAAGGAAACAAAGCAGACAGAAGATTCCAGCAATACACTCCTATTTTGGGGACAAAAAGGAGCAAAGGATGGAAGAGGAGGAAAGCAGTGAAGTCAGAACTCCTGCATCAAAATCTTCAAAGGAAAATACAAGCTGGTTACAGGCCACAGAGCACCATAAGAAAGATTTTGAAAACCAAATAAGAGAAGTGGAGGAAAAATTGGGAAGAGAAATGAGAACAATGTAAGAAAATTATGAAATGAGAGTCAACAGCTTGAATGAGGAAAATAATACCTTAAAAAACAGACTGACTCAAATGGCAAATGACGCCCAAAAAGGCAATGAGAAGAATACCTTAAAAAGCTGAATTTGCCTGATGGAAAAAGAATCTCAAAAACTCAATGAGGAGAATCATTGCTTCAGAATTAGATTGCAGCAAATGGAAGCTAATAACTTTATGAGAAATCAAGATGCTGTTAAACAGATCCAAACAAATGAAAGAATAGAAAGCAATGTGAAATATCTCATTGGAAAAACCACTGACCTGGAAAATAGATCCAGGAGAGATAATTTAAAAATTATTGCATTACCTGAAAGCCATGACCAAAGTAAGAACCTAGAAATCATTCTCCAGGAAGTTCTCAAAGAAAACTGTCCTGATGTTTTAGTGCCAGAGGGCAAAATAGAGGTTGAAAGAATCCACCAATCACCTCCTGAAAAAGATCCCAAAAAGAAAACTCCTAGGAATATTATAGACAGGTTCTGGAATTCCCAGATTAAGGAGAGAATATTACAAGCAGCCAGGAAGAAATAATTTGAATATTGTGGAAACACAATCAGGATAACCCAGGATCTGGCAGCTTCTACACTGAGGTATCGAAGGGCTTGGAATATGATATTCTGGAGGGCAAAGGAGCTGGGATTAAACCAAGAGTCACCTACCCAGCAAAACTGAGTATCATGTTTCAGGGGAAAATATGGTTATTCAGTGGAAAGAGGACTTTCCAGCATTCTTGCTGAAAAAAAAACGGAGTTGAATAGAAAATTTGACAATCAGATACAAGAAGCAAGAGAAGCATGAGAAGGTAAACAGGGAAAAAGAATCATAAGGAACTTATCAAAGTTGAACTATTAACATTCCTACATGGAAAAACAGTAATCGTAACTTATGAAACTTTTCTTAGTAGCTGAAGGGATTAGAAATATATATATATATATATATATATATATATATACATATATATATATTTGTCTATATATGAGGCTATATGGGCATATGAATACATATGTGAATGTGTGTATATATGTTTACAGGTATACATAGATAGAGGGCACAGGTCCAATTTAACAGGAAGGAATGATACTTAAAAGGTGAAATTAAGAGGTGAGAGGAATATAATGAGAGGAGATGGGGAGAGACAGATTGGGGTAAACTATCTCATACAGAAGAGGCAAGGGAAAATGGTTACAATGGAGGGGGAGAATAGGAAGGCAAAAGGGAATGGGTCAACCTTATTCCCATTGAATTTGGCTTGAGGAGGGAGTGAAATACATACTAAATAGGGTATCTCACCCTCCAGGAGAATAGGGGGGGAAGGGGATAAGAGGGGTGATGACAGAAGGGAGGGTAGGCTCGGGGGGAGGGAGGTTGGAAGCACTCACTTTTGAAAACAGATGGGATCAAAGTGGATAGTAGAGTGGGTGGGAGGTAGGATGGGAGGGAGGGAAGTGTAATCAGTCTTTTACAATGTATCTACTATGTTACTGTTTTGCATTAGCCACACATGTGCAACCAATGCTGAACTGCGTATCCTCGCAGTAGGGGTAGGTGACAGGGAAGGAGGGAAATGAATCTGGAATTGAAAGTAAATCAAATATTCAAATATGTATATATATATGTATATATATATATATATATATACTATTATTATTAATACCATCTTACATGTAATTGGGAAATGGGATGTACAGGCACTGAGACATAGAGATCCACTGGAAAAGTGGAAAGGGGTATGGGGAAAAATGTGGGAGAGAGCAGATTGGAGGAGGGGATATCCTGTGGGACTGCTATTTTGGGGCGGTGGGTGGAGGAGAAATGGGGAGAAAATTTGAAACTCAAAATCTGGTGGAAACGGATGATGTAAATCAGAAGTTAATAAAGCATTTAAAAAAATTAAAAAAAAGAAAACAAACATGTCTCCTGCTTTCAAAGGAATTACATTCCATATGAGATGAAGTGGTTTGTGCATATATAAGTATATGACACATGCAAATTAAATAAAAGGTAATTTGAAGGTAGAGTCACTAGAAACTGGGAGGAGAAACTCAGGAAAGGTCTCATGTAGAATCTAATGCTTGGAAAGAGTTTAGAGAATAGCTAGGAATTATGAGAAACAAAGTTGAGAAAGAAGTACACTTCAGGCATGAAGTTCAGCCTGTTCAATGAGACAGATTGAATGTGTGAAGAAGGCCATGTTGACTATATCATAGACTGCATATATAACCCTTAGATCAAAGGGCAATTGGAATGGGATATTCTTTTTTTTTTAGCATTTATGTAGCATTTTATTTCATTTATTTTTAGTTTTCAACATTCATTTACAAGATTTTGAGTTACAAATGTTCTCCCCTTCTCTTCCCTACACCTCACCCCAAGATAGTGAGCCTACTGAATAGCCCTTCCCCCAGTCTGTTCTCTCTTATATCCTCCCCCACTCCAAGATGGGCAAGATGGATTTCTATGGTGGAATGGAATATTCTTAATTTGTAGAGGTTAATAGGTCAATGTTCCATGCTTGAGTAAGGGGTGAAGTTGGTGAGAGTTTAAGATAAGGGAGATCCTGGGTTTTGGGCTTACTTCTTTTTGAGAAAAGAAATATGGTTCTGAATTCTTTTTTGGTCCCTGAAGGGATAGAAATACATTAGGACCAACCTGATATGTAGAAGAGCCAGCAACACTGATCATGTTGGTTTTGACCCAGAAGACTAGCAAATTCAGAAAGATAACCTGGGTACGAAAAGTGTTTAAAAAGAGAACAATTTTTATTTTCTCTTTGGGGCATCAGAGAACCATTGGAGTTTTTGCGCAGAATATAGACATGACTAGATCTGTCTTTTGTGTATTAAAAATAAGACCTTGCGTAATTTGTTTTTAATTTGTTAATATTTTCCCACCACCACCCAAGACAGATTTCCTGTGCTTATGCAGCAGTATGAGATACATTAAAAAAAAACTAGAAGATCTCTGCAAGAACATAAAATCCAGTTTTAACTCAGTTTAAACTGAGTTTAAATCTCAGTGTGGCCTGGGAAAAATAACTTAACTTGTTAGGGCTTTAAACAATAAATTTAATTCATTAAGGAAAACATATATCTATCAAAATTATTTATATTAAGAACATATTTTTTTACAATAATGTCAAAGATACAAACAAAAGTGTCCCTTTTAAGAGTATAGCATTAAAAATTAGAATATCTCTTAAATTATGTTGGGACCTAATTTGATAAAGTCATGTGGCCTATCAACTCCAAACACCATGAAGACCAAAATAACAGAAGCCTATGTGAAGTGTTTTTGAGAAGAGAAATAGAGAGGGAAAGAGACAAAGACAAAGACAGAGAAAGAAAAGGACAGAGACAGAAAGAGAAAGAAAAGAGATAGTCATATAAAAAATGAGAGACAAAGACAGTGACAAAGATAGAGGCAGACAGATAAATATAAAAACCAAACAAGCAGGAAAATAAAAACAGGGGTTGCTTTTATGAACAACAACAAAAGATAAATCATTGGTTAATTTGATTAAAAAAAGAAAGAAAAAAATTTGAAAGTATTAGCAAAGAAAAAAGTGTATTCACTAACAATGAAGATAAAATGGCAGCAATTACTGGTTATTTTTGTCCAATTATATGGCATTAAATCTGGAAAAGAGGAATGATGCATATTTACAAACACTAAACTGCTCAGAGTAACATAATAGGAAATAGAATACCTAAATAACACTATCTTGGAAAAAAGAAATTGAGGTAGTAATAAAAACTCCCTAAGGAAAAAAAAATTCCTTGAACCAGATGGATTTTAAAGTGAATTTTACCAAAAATTTAATAGTGAAACCAATAATATATGAATTATTTGAAAAAATAGTGAGTCCTAAAAATCCCTTTTATGACAAAAAATATAATATTGATACCTAATCTAGAGAGAACAAAAGCAGAGAAAGCAAATTATTGATACATTTTCTTAATAACTATCAATGCGAAAAATTTAACTAAAATAGCATGATTACAGTAATATATCATGAAGATCATAAATTATGATCAGGTGGGATTTATATTAGGAAAGCATGGTTGGTTTAGTTTCAGAAAAATATAAGCATAATTGACAATATTAATATAAAAAACAAAAATCATACGATTATGTCAATAGATGCAGAAAAAAAGTCTTTGACAAAATACAACACTCATTCCTACTAAAAACATGAGAAAGCATACGAATCAATAGAGCTTTTCTTAAAATAAGTATTATCTATTTAAAACCAAGCATTATATGTAAGGGGGATAAAAACACGCATACAGATAGATATAGATATAGATATAGGTGATATACATATATTTGGAGACACTCTGTTTTCCAGAGCCATGGTCCAGCAAGCAGACTGTGCCTTGAGATTGATGTAACTATCCTTTGTGCTCTGGATTATCTCATCTTTTAGCAAAGTGTATTTATTTGACCATCACCAGGTGTTCACTGAGGGATTAATGATTTTCATATTAATAACCATTTACATTTGTTGAAGCTCCCCCTATTTCCCAGACCTAAGAGCCAAAGTGCTACAGCCTAAAGTCATCCATCACAACTCTAGACATTCTCACAATCCCTGTTTCTTGCTACAACCAAGTGAACCAGAGCAGGTATTGCACTCCTGTTCCCACCATGCTATCTCTGACCCTGAACCCCACTGCCTAATCACAAGGTTCAACAACCCTTAAGACTTAATACAATCAGGTTAAGAACTGTTCCCACAGGACCCAGGAATGCCAGTGTTGTCCACTCATAAGCCTGCTGTTGGAACTGCTAATGATGATCATGTTGTGATCCATCCCACTCTTGTTTTTTATGTATATAAAACCTGCCTTCACCCCAGCATGTTAATACCTTCTTCTCAGGACGTGTGTGGGGAGGCTTCCACTTGCAAGTGTTTTCTTTACTTGGAAATTAATTAAACTTCTGTTTAATCGCTGACACACCTACTTCTGGTCCTCTCTGTTTGGCTCTGGCCATTCCCAGGTTAGAGACTGGTTCTGGTTCCATTGGCAATATCTACATCTTTTTTTGTGTGTGTCGTTTTTGTCTTCATTAATTTGTTTACTTTTAGTTTACAAGATTCAG
>NW_027186286.1:0-22052 GCF_028583685.1 Petaurus breviceps papuanus | reverse complement strand
GTAAGGGGAGGGCTTATTTTCGGGATAGGTCTTATTATCGGGGAAACCCAGTATGACAAAGTCCATACATATCACCAATGCAGGGATCACCATTATCCATTCCCTTCCCTCCATCAGGCCTCCCCACAAACAGAGGGTCCCTCTCTCACTCAAGCTAGCTACTCTGCCTTCTCTCTCTCCCAGCTCTGTCTCACTCCCACTTCCTGCTCCACCCCCTCGACAAGCTCCTCCCACCATGGGCTCCATGTGATCTTATAGGCCTATTAAGGGGCAGGGGAAGACCTTCAAGTTCCCTTAACATTACATCTGGGCATGTCATTAAATGTCTCAAGGCTATAGGTAGGCCATGCTCTAAGACTAAAGTTGTAGAGAAGCAGCCTATCGGCCCTGGTTGAGAGTTTCCTCACCAGAGATCTCCCAAAATCTTACTCAGTGAAATAGCCCTGAAATCAAATACTGATTTCAAACTGTGGACAAAAACCTATGTACAACATGGAGGTTGAGGTGTACCCAGAAAAAAGCCATTTTCTTATCAGAAAACACACTGATTTTTCTGATACATTTTTAAAATTAAAGTATGCTTAAGTACTGGAGTGAGGGAAGGCAGAGACACAGTGGAGACAACATTTTTCTTTGGATTTTTAGAAGAGACTACCTCAAGCCTTTTGCCTTAGTTTTTTTTCTTTTTTTTTTTCCTCTCCAGTGACTCACTTGACAACAGAGTATGCTTTACAGCAAGGATTGTCTACTAAACAACCTAATCAAAATATTATTAAACAATTATACTGCAGTAGGCTGTTTAATGAAGTGTTTTCAGTGTGGTTTGTGCATTAATAGCAACAGTGTTAAGCTGCTTTGTGCTCTGTGTATCAAGCAGTCTGAAGTAATGGGAGCTGACTAACAGCCAAATAAAATCTTGAAGCACCTTTGACAGACAATATACTGGTGCCAGTCTAAATCTTGTCATGCATTGTTATTGTGCATGGAAATGGCAAAAAAAAAAGAATGTTGAGAGCTTCCACACAGTACATAGCATATTTAGCTCTATAACTGGGTACTTTCCTAGCTTCCCTAGGAGTGTCATGTGTATCTATTGACCCGATAGCAAATCTGAGGACAAATCTGAAAGTGAGTAAACTAAAGCTGATCTGCTATATACACACACACACACACACACACACACACACATGTATATATACACACACAATACATATATGCATATACATATATACGTGTGTGTGTACACACATACACATACACACATACACATACAGATGTGCCAATCAAGGCATTATTTTGAAGTGCCCTTGAATCATTGGCCAGGGTGATACATCAGTACTTCATTTAGAGACTGTCACATCCTGAGCAGATCTAAAAAGACCTTTTAGGATTAAATGAAGGAAGAAATACAATGATGATTGACAAAAAGCATACAGATGTGAGCATCCCTGAGGAGATGAGTACTCAGAGTTTTGAGATGTATTTCAATGAAAAATCTTGCATCTGGATAATAATTACCACCTATTTTTTCCCATACCATCTGACTTGTGAGAGTCTGAATGGTGTGTCATTGTATTTTTGTTGATAAAAAGGGAATGATTATTCCCTGTTTGACTTTGGGCCTTCCCTGGGTCTCAGTTTTTTCATCTGTAAATTGAGGGGTTTTGATTAAATGATTTCTAAGGTACCTTCTAGCTTAAATCTGTGATTCTATATTATTATTCTATAGAATATAGAATATATTAACATAATATATTCTATATTATTTATTAGTATAAAAATAAAATAACACTTTCTCTTCTCATCTCACAACAATTACAAAGTAGGGTGATGTTTAGTTATGCAAAAAACCTTACTAATTAACCAAACAACAAGCATTTATTAAACACCTAACATATGCCAGGCAGTATGAGAAATTCTGGGAATATGAACACAGAAGTCAAAATATCTAGATGTGGTTCAATGGAAAGTATGCTACATTTAGAATTAGAAAACTTGCTTTCAAATCCTGACCCTGCCATTTACTACCCTTGTGTCCTTGGCCTCGGCAGCTCAACTTTTTGGGCCTCAGTCTTCTCAATTCCAAAATTAGGGATCAGTAGCAGTAACTTCTTTGGTCCCTTCTAGCTTTTAAATCAATGATGCAAAACCTCAAATAAAAGGGGTTACAATTATGGAAAAAAATGATTTTATTCTATTTTTCTCTCTACTTCTTAGTTCTCTTCATAGTCACACAATTTCATTTCTTTTACAGTTGTAGCTTCCCTGTTGAAACTTTCTGTCCAAAGCATATTAAAAAAAAAATCTTTCCATCATATAATTGTTTCTAATAGTAGTGGCTCCTTAAGGGATGATAGCTCAAGGGGATAATTCTGAGGAGATAATTGCATAAGACACCCCTGAGATTTGCGACATCAGAGCTATGATTTGGCATACCCTAAAGGTGTGAAGTAGAGAAGCCATAGCCCTCCTTCTTCACATGCCTCATTACCTCACTCAGTCCTCTCTCACTAGGTCCTGTGACAGATTGTGCTTTTATATTTACAGCACAGCTATACTTGCTGGCTCTCTAGCCAAAACTGGGCCTCTAGCAGTTTATGTACTATTGAAAAGTGATAGGAAATTCTGGCTTAGTGAGTTAGTGTGGTACAGTGATTCTCTATTTCCTTGGTCCTTTTGACACTTCTCATTGCCTGCTGGGTAATTCTAAAATATTATCAACATCTGAACTAATTTTAATTCATAACTATGTATTTAGATTATCTATTGAGATATTTATAGAAGTTATAAATGTATATCTATCATATCTGACAAATGTATATCATCGATCCATCTATGAAAGTTAGCCTGATGTATTGGAAAGAGAACTGGTCCTGGAGTCAGATGACCTGGCTTTGTGCTCTACCTCAGCATGACCATAAACAAATCTCTTAACCTCTAAATCCATTGCTTTTCATGTAAATTGGGTATAATAGTTGCTTTATATTAATACCAATATTAAAAAATGGTGTTTATATAACACTTTAAGGCTTACAAATGCTTTACAATTATTATCTCATTTTATCCTCACAACAAATATAAGAGGTAGGTGCCATTATTGATGAAAAAAATTGAGGCCGACAAAAATTAAGTGACTTGCCTAGAGTCATACAGCTGTCAAATGTCTGAGGTAACATTTGAACTCAAGTTTTCCTGACTCCAGGTGCAGCACTTGATCAAGTAGGCCATGTACCTGAGTCAGAATCAGAGCATCTCAGAACTGGAGTAAACCTCTTAAGTCTTCCAATTAACTATAACTGATTGGATTGGCACTATACTTTAGACCTCTATTATTAGAAAACTCTGAATCTTCAGAGGCAGGCAGACCATTACATTGAGATGAGTTCAAAGGTATCTATCTAGTATGAAGTGTTGCCTACTATCTTTACAAGTATCCTGAAGGAAGGTATTATGGCAGTATGCTATTTAAAAGTGACTTATTTACCTCACTACCTATATTCCTATTAACAATCATATATAAGATCATAACAAATCATTAATAGCATAACAAACATAAATTAAAATAGCTGTAAGGTTTTACATAACACTCAGGAAATCACAAAAATAAAAAAAAAAGATGGAACTGGTCAGTGTTGGAGTTATTGGAGATAACACTCTAAGGGAGTTGGAAGTTTGAATTAGTCCAACCACTATGGAAAGTAGTTTATAATTATGGTATCATGAAGACAATAATCCTACTCTTTGACATATAGAACTGTGTTAGGTGTATAACCTAAGGAGGTCAAAGATAAAAATAAGGGTCCTAAATACCCCCAAAATATGGTAGGATTTTTTAAAAGAAACATATCTTTAAATAAAATCTATACCAATAAATTAGGGATTGACCAACAAATTGTGGGACATGAATGTAATGGAATATTAGAACCATAAGCAATGATGAGTATGAGTAATTGTAAGAAACTTGAAATAACTCACAGGAACATACAAAAGGGAAATATGCAAAAGTGGGAGAAAGATATATGCAATAAGTAAAACATTGTAAATGGAAAGACCAACAGTAACAACTAATTGATAAAGTCTGGGTAATTTTAACAACCATCCCTTTACTCAAAGAAGTAATGAAAAATGAGCATGCTTTTATAACTTCACTGTAGAGGTAGAAGACTACTAACCTGGTACATTAGATGTACAGACAGACTTTGGTTGATTTTTTGTTAGTTTTATTGAAGTGATTTTCTTCTCTTCTTAATTTGTTTTCATAAGAATGCCTCTCTGGACATAAAGGATATATTTGGAGGATGTAGGAATAAAAACAAAATATATGATTTTTAAAAAAATTTTGGAGGGAAGGTAGATCATAGAAAAGATCCAAAAGGAGATGAGTCTGAATAGGATCAAGGACACAAATAGAGAGCTTTGCATTGAAGGTCTACCTCTTCCTTAGAAATTTGAGCTAAAGTGGAGGAAATGAGAAACAATGTAGTAGTGTAGACTTGAGGAGAACAGGGGACTTCTAACTGATGGTTTTTTTTTTGTTATATAATAAGCAATTTCTTTGCTAAGAAGTAGGATGGAGCTAGTATAATAAGTTTAAGGAAAAAAATCACAGAGGGCTCAAAGATCTAAAAATGGAAGGCACCCTAGAGTCAATTTAATCCAAACTTCTCATTGTAGAGAGCTTATGTGACTTGCCCAAGGTCATAGAGGTAAATATTTTTGCCATTACTTGGGAAATAGAATAGACGGTTAATCAGGGAAGAGTAAAACAATTGTCTGTAATAATGTGGGCACAGTTGAGACCGGCTAACATAAATTTATAGTCAAGTCAAGAGGGTTGTGAACTTTTTTCCACTGTATTAATGCAGCCCATGAAGAGAGAAGGTGGGCTGTGTGCATGTATCAGAGTTGGGATTTTTTAAAAGATGCAGTTCAAAGATGTAGGAAAAGGTAAATTTAAACAAGATAGCAATAGGGTTAAAATTTTGAATGGAATAAAGGAAGACCAGAAAGAGTGTGATGGTCTGGGATATTGAGTAAGAATGACGTGACTAGAATATGGTGGAGTAGAAACAGGACTTCCACAGGGCTTCTTTATGAAAAAAAAAAACAGAGTTGAATAGAAAATATGACATTCAGATACAAGAAACAAGAGAAGCATGAGAAGGTAAACAGGGAAAAGAAATCATAAGGAACTTATCAAAGTTGAACTACTTACATTCCTACATGGAAAAATGATAGTTATAACTTATGAAACTTTTCTCAGTATGAGAATATTTGAAGGGAATAGAAATGTGTGTATATATATACACACATGTATACACATATATGTATATATACACATACACACATGTAAATATATGTGTTTATATAGGAGGGTATATGGGCATATAAATACATATGTGAGTGTGTGTATATATGTGTACAGGTATGCATAGAGAGCACAGGACAAGTTGAATAAGCAGGGATTGTACTTAAAAGGTGAAATTAAGATGTGAGAGAGGAATATAATGAGAGGAGATGGGGAGAGATAGAATGGGGTAAATTATCCCATACAGAAGCAGCAAGGGAAAACTTATAATGGAGGGGAAGAACAGGAAGGCAAAAGGGAATGAGTCAACCTTATTCTCATTGAATTTGGCTTTGGGAGGGAATGACATACACACTAGATAGGGTATCTCACCATACAGGAGAGTAGGGGGGTAGGGGATAAGAAGGGGGATGATGGAAGGGAAGGTAGACTAGGGGGGAGGGAAATTGGAAGCACCCACTTTCCAAAAGGGACAAGATCAAACTAGAGAATAGAACAAGTGTGGTGTGGGATAGGAGGGAGGGAAATATAGTCAGTCTTTCACAATATATCCACTATGGACATGTTTTGCATAGCTACACATGTACAACCTATATTGAATTGTTTATCTTCCCAGTAAGCGTGGGTGATGAGGGAGGTAGGGAAAGAATCTGGAATTCAAAGGTATAAAATCAAATTTTATTAATTTAAATAGTTTAAAATTATTATTATTATTATTTTACATGTAACTGGGAAATAAGATATACAGGCACTGGGCATAGAACTCCACCATGCCCTACTGGAAAGTCAGAGGGGCATGGGGGAAGATATGGGAAAGAGCAGATTGGGGGAGGGGATATTCAGTGGGATTGCTGTATTAGGGTGGTAGGTAGGGGAAAATGGGGAGAAAACTTGTCACTCAAAATCTTGTGGAAATGAATGATGTAAACGAAAACATTAAAAAAATATATAAAAAAGACTGATGTGGTTAGTGTTATAGTGTGGGTTGAAAAAGGTTTTGGATGGGTCAAGTACTGGCAGAGAAATTTGAATATTGTACTGACCTGAAAATAAAACAAGTAATTTCTTGGTATTTTTAAAACTTTATTCTTTTCCTTGGATGTATAACCCTTGTGGATGATTTCTCTTAGAAAATGATCAGACACTTTTTTTTTAAATTCAATTATTTTGGTAAATAAAATATAATATTCTCCTGTCCTCCTAATTGGGTTTTTCATTAACTTATTACACACACACATACACACACACACACACACACACACACACACACACACACAAACTATTTTATAAAGAAAAAAAAATCCTTAAACAGCATCTATGAAATTCCAACACAATTACATACTTACTAAGTAATAAATTGAAGTTCTCATAGACAGTTTGATTTCCTTTTTAAAAAAGTTAATTTTTGCATATCATATTGCATAAAACTCATTACACTTATTATAGCCTTTTGTCATCATTTCTTATCCTTCCCATCCTAGTTTGAGTGCCAATTTTATATATTATTCCATATGTTTGGGCTTTTGCTAATGATGTTGGAAAAAGCTACAGCAAAATACCAATTCCCTCTTTTATTCATCTATAACCTTTTTACATTAATGGAATTTAGAATTTGAAATAATCTACATTTCAGAAGTTCTGGAAATATTTCTTACTCAGCATTATAGAAATCCTAATGTTTTGATGAAGATGATTTTTTGTTCTTTTTCTAAGAAATAAGATGACTTTCAGAGACCACTGATGCAAATATTGAGGAGTTTTTCATTGCCATCTGTTCTGTCTTAGTCACCCTGTGTGATGATGCATAATCATGTAAGTTGTGAGTGACTAACTTCATGTTGTTACTAGTGTAGTTGATGTCTTTATTTTGATATGTGACACCTTCTCCAATTTGTGTTCTGCAATGTAATTTCTATTATGAGACTCTACTCTTTCTATGCATACATACACATACATATACACATATAAGTATGTATGTATTAAAATGCCAATGGCAATGCCCATGAACTAGACCAGGAATAAAAGCAGAATTATCCCAAAGGAGGGTCCCTTGACCTGCTAGGTATATTGCCCTGTCCTCTACAGTTATCTGCAAAGGTTACTGGGCAGATAGCAAGAGGGCGTGTAATCTTTTTTGTTTATGCCTTCGGATAGGGTCCTAGAATAATACCCTAATATGTAACTAACCTTAAGCAAGGGTAAATATAAAACAGAATTAAGGGAGGCTCCTTCTACATTATTTGCATTTCTTAGATGGATTATCTTTCTACATTGTCTGCATTCTTTGGGGGTGTCTACATTCTCCTTGGGGGGCTTAAAAACTCTGTGAGCTCCTTGCATCTTTGACTCTGTATGAAATATTCCTGTAATAAACAGACTATTGATTACAAAAAGAATTATCCCAAATGTCTGAAATATAGGTCTGATAAGGTAAATTGACATTTCATTTTTTATTTGTAGGTAAATACTTCTAAACAAGCAATAATTGATGCAAAATTATATGATGATTAGTATTTTTGTGCAAAAGTCCTCCTAGCAATGTTTTAAGGATATTTTTGTTCTAGTCATGGGAAAAATGCATCTGTTTAATGACTGCCACAATGAGATGCTTTATAGTGCTATTTTTTAGTTCCTTCTGATGCTGTAGTAATATTTTGTGAATTTCATACTTTATTCTCCTAAATCATACTTTATAGCAAATATATAAATGGGTAAGGCCTGATGAGCCTATGTTTCATAATTAACATTTTCTTGAAAATACTGCTTAAAGGAAAGTATTTGCAGATCCTATACTTGATTGTATGTTGCCATGGGCGGGGGGAGGGGATGGAGACAAAATTTGAAACTCGAGGAATTGTGGAACTGAATCTTGTAAACTAAAAGTAAACAAACAAATTAATAAAGACCAAAGAAAATTTAAAAAAAAAAGAATACTAATGGGAAATCAAAGATGTATTCCTTATAATTTTATTTACTTTGTACCTTATCTGGTAATGCATAGACCTTATTGTAAAAAATAATAATGATGTTGGCTTACATTTAAATAATGCTTTAAAGTTTGAGAAGTGCTTTACATATGTTATCTCATATTTTTTGGTGATACCATTTGATCCAATCAAATCACTTTTGTAATAAAAAAAAAGAAAAAACAAGAAGAAAGACAAATCCAATTAAAAGAAATTATCAGTGGTAAAAAAAAAAAAGAAAATACTGCTTAAAGGAAAAATCAGTGCCAAGAAATACTCTAACCCAAGGGTAAGATTAGGCATCATTGCTGCTGAGTCTCATGGACCCAATCTAATCCATTGATCCACTATTCTATTCCTCAGCCAGTACCAAGTAGTTTTGATGACTGCTGCTTTATAACAGATTAAAATCTGGTATAGCTAGGGCACCTTCCCTATCTTTTCTTTTCATTAATTCCCTTGATATTCTGGACCTTTTGTTCTTCCAAATGAATTTTGTGACTACTTTTTCGAAGTCTATAAAGTACTTTTTTTTGGCAGATTGATTGGTATGTCACTAAATACATAATTTTATTTAGGTAAAATTGTCATTTTTATTATATTAGCTCTACCCAGCCACAAGCAATTGATGTTTTCGAATGAGTTAGATCTGACTTTATTTTTGTGAAAAGTGTTTTGTAGTTGTGTTCATGTAGGTCCTGGGTTTGTTTGGGGAAGTAGATTCCCAAATATTTTATAATGTCTATAGTAACTTTAAATGGGATTTCTCTTTCTATCTCTTGCTATTGGATTTTATTAGATCCTTATTTCACCCATGCTCATATTGGAAATGCTTCTAGCTTATTCTCATTACATATAATACTTTCTGATGGCTTTATATAGATGCTACCTATTATTTTAAGGAAGACACCATTTATTCTTATAGAATTTTTAGTGTTTTTAATAGGAAAGGATGTTGTATTTTGTCAAAAGCCTTTTCTGCATCTATTGAGATAATCATATGGTTTCTGCTAGTTTTATTGTTGATATGATCGATTATACTGATGGTTTTCCTAATATTAAACCATCCTTGCATGACTAGAATATATCCTATTTGATCAAAGTGTATTATTCTTGTCATTAGTTGCTTTAGTCTTTTACTAATATTTTATTTAAAATTTTTGCATCTATATTCATGAGGGAAATTAGTCTATAATTTTCTTTTTCCATTTCATCTCTTCCTTTTTTAGGTATCAGTACAATGTTTGTGTTATAAAAAGAATTTGGTAGATCTACTTCTTCACTAATTTTCCTGAATAGTTTGTAGAGTATTGGAATCAATTGTTTTTTAAATGTTTGATAGAATTTATTAAATCAATCTGGTCCTGGAGATTTTTTTCTAGGGAATTAACTGATGGCTTGTTCAATTTCTTTTTTTGAGATGGGGTTATTTAAGTAATTTACTTCCTCTTCAGTTAATCTGAGCAACTTGTATTTTTGAAAATAATTCATCCATTTCAGTAAGATTTTAAAATTTATGTGCACATAATTTGGCAAAATAATTCCTAATTATTGTTTAATTTCCTCTTCATTGGAGGTAGATTCACCCTTTTCATTTTTGATACTCATAATTTGGTTTTCTCTGTATCTATAGATAATGTCTTTGGTAGTGCTCACTTCATTTTTCATCAGTTCAGAAATATTTTCATGTCTCTCTGAAACTGTCTCTTCATTTCATATAACACAGTAGTATTCCATTGGATTTATATAAAATAATTCATTGAGCCATTCGCAACTGACAAGTGTGCTCTTAGTTCATAGTTCTTTGACACTATAAAAAATAGATACTAAAAATATTTTTGCACATCTGGTTCCTTTCTTCTTTGACTTTTTAAGAATATATGACTAGTAGTGGTATTTCTGGGCCATAGGATTTACATTGTTTTTAGTGCCTTTGTGTTCATAGTTCAAATTTCTTTTCAAGAATAGTTGGATCAATTTAATTATATAAAATCATATATTATTTTTCCTGTTTTTCTGTAGCCCACCCAATATTGAAGTAGTCATTTGAAAATTATTGATCACTTTAATTTCTTAACTTGAAAACTGTTTCTCTCCTTTGACCATTTATCTATTTTTTTTGGAGGGGGGAGGGAGTTGGGGAAGGCAGGGCAATTGGGGCTAAGTGACTTGCCCAAAGTCATATAGCTAGTAAGTGTCAAGTATCTGGTGCTGGATTTGAACTCAGGTGCTCTTGACTCCAGGGCTAGTTCTCTATTCACTGTGCCATCTAGTTGTTAATAGACATTTTTCTATTAACAAAAGTAAAAGAGATTTTAATAATATGGAAATGAATATGAAAGAAATACATATAATAATTTCAATGTGTTCTCCCTGTTCAGAGACTTTCTGTGTGCATGGGAAATACACCCCATTCATGCTAAGTTATAGCTCCATTGAAATAATGATAGAAGGTCAGGGGCAGAAAGAGTGGGTAAAGGATGTCTATTGCATACCTCAATTCATAAAATAAAAAGAGAAAGCTTCTTTCCTGAGTTTACCAACCAAAAATGATTATTAATTTCACACAGTCTCACATACCCTAGTAATTTTCCACCTTTCCCCTTGTGACTTCAGGGAATTTTTTCTCTTCCAGCACTGAAAGGTCTGATGGCTGTCATGGCTTTTCTATGTCATTTTCTTCCTCATGATGCTTATAAGAATGTGGGAATTATGATAGTTGAACAAGTCATAGCATATGATCATGATGGCTGCAGAATATTAATAATTTCAATCTCCTACTGACCATAGTATCCATGCCTTTCCATGTGATCTCTGTTCACATGCAACACTTCTCTCCCTCTCTTTTCCATGAAATTTCAATCACAAGGACAAGAAGGAAAAGAATAAAAAATAGAGTATAATGACTAATATATAGCATCCCCTTGTCCACTCTCCTGACTTCCACAAAATGCCCTCAGGACCATTCCATTGTCCTTATTCTTTCCTAAAGAGAGGCAATCCCATGTCCAGTAGTCTTTCTTACAAATTCTGTTTAATGAAAAATTCTCTGAGCTGTAGGACATTCATAGAGATTCAAAATGTGATACAGAAGCACTGGGTTACATTTAATACTTCATAATTTTGTTATTCTTATTCCAATCTGATGATTAGCATAGGGGGAAGAATACCAAATTAAAAGTCATGAGGCCTGTGTTCAAATCTGTAAAGCCAATCATGGCAGCTCTCCTGAGGACTGCTGCTGTGAAAAACTTTAAGGATCTAATCACATAGAATAATGAACTCTCTATTCAGCAATAAACGAAAGCATGACATTCAAGAAACTAAAGCATAACATTCATGACAATATAACATAATAACTTATTGTTAAGGTGGTGTAATGGGAATGGGAATTTGAAGATCTTCCCTGCTCCATAATAGACCTAGTGGGGAGTTTGAAGACCTACCCTGCTGTGAAGATAAAACTCTGCTCCCCTAGAGCCCGCAGGAAGCTCCCCTGCTTTGAAAATAATCTCTGGCCCCTGATAGGCTGAAAGTGGTCACATGGAGCCTTTGGTGGGAGAAGTTTGCTGAGGAGAAGCAGAACCCACAGAGAAGCTGGTAGAGAGTGAATCTGACAGTTGGAAACAGTTTCAGACAGTTGAGGACAGAGGAACTTAGAAAAAGGAGTAAGATAGGCTCATGAGTAAATATTGATCTTGTATTGGTTTGTGGGAAGGCTAAAGGATGCTGTGGCTCTCAGCATTATTATGGCTTCTAAATATCTTTGGCACTTGGGCTTACTGATTTGGGATTCAGTTTTCTGGTGTCTAAATAAATCCTTCAGCTTTATCCTTTATCTGGAGAGTCTGGCATATTTTGTGATCCAACATCATGTGATCTTATAGTCACGGTCTTCATCCTGATTGTGGGTTCTGTAAAAATTGCATTGGTACTACAAGTGGCCACATAGTCTTAAACAAAATATATCATTCAGCATATCTTATAGTTTTCTTTAAGTGGTAGCAGAAAATACAAACAACATTCACCTCTAGGTCACAGTCAATACAGAATATCCAACTAAAGTCCTCTCTCATCTTGACTAGAGACTGACTTCCAATCATCCTTAAGCCAATCATCCTTAAGGAGTAGCAGAAGGTACAAACACCATCTACCCCTAGGTCACAGTACATTACAAACCTCATCAGTCAATACAGAGTATCCTCTTTCATCTTGACTAGAGGCTAGCTTCCAATCATCCTTTCCCAACTCTTGCCTGGATTCACATGTAGGCAGCTCTCTGCTTCTGTTCCATATCTCAGCTCACAGGTGCTGCTCCACTCCAAATTCTTTGCAGTTTCTGTTTCTAGGAAAGCAAACCTTAACAATGCTACAACAATATTTACACACATTACCATCACTATCATTTCAATTCACTTTCTGTCTGAGAAACCAATACAGAACAACAGATAGGGTTTCCCTCTGAGAAATCAACACAAAATAACAGACAGAGCTTCTGTCTGAGAAAGTAACATAGAACAACAGAGTACCAAAATTACAAATACTCTCTCTCTCTCAGTTCTGCTCATGCTCTTATCTGCTCCTTCCTGTTCCACCCCTTTTGCAAGCTCCTCCCAATGCGGGCTTCCATGTGATTACATTCAGCCTATTAAGGGAAAGGGAAGATGTCAAATTCCCTTAGGTCTATAAAAGCATGGAAGATGTTCAAATTTCCTTAGGCCTACTAAGGATAACATAATGTATACTGTTTACAATCAAAGATGCTTGATACAATTAAAGGCAAGACTCAAAGGTTAACTAAAGATTAACTAAAACTCAATCCAGAAAAACAGCAAAAAAAATCCTATTTTGGTTGCCATTACAAAATTCACAGTTCCAATATTTATTAGCTGAATGGCTCCTTGTCCTTTCAGAGTATCACTGTCCTCATTTGTAAACTGAGGGTAAGAATACATTCACCACCTGCCACAAAAGGGCATTGTAAGGAAAGTGATTTTTAAACCTTAAAGTCCTAACTATTTTATATAAAATAATTTTTGTTATAATGACTTGATTTAGCTTCAAGTATTGAATGGAGGATTTTTTTAAACCGTTGATATATCATTCTGATAATAGGTCTGAATAAATAATTTGAATTGCAATGCAATATTTCAAATTTCTTTTTTTCTTTGTTTCATTTTTTAAAGGAGAATAGAGTGAGGATCCCAAATAAGGTGGTAACTTTGGAAAGTCATGATATATTTTTGTAAGAGAACATTCTTTTTTTTTTTTTTGCTTTGTGGAGGGCAATTGGGGTTAAGTAACTTGCCCAAGATTACACGGCTAGTATTTTTGTGTGGGTGTTAAGTATCTGAGGACAGAACCAAACTCGGGTCCTCCCTGACTCTGGGGCCAATGCTCTACTCACTGCACCACCTAGCCGCCCTGTAAGAGAACCTTCTTGATGTTTTTAGTTGTTGTTGTTTGTCCTTCATTCTGGAAGAGGACTATAATATCAGGGAGGTGACACGAGGACATGCAAGTGAATTGGATTTAAGTGAAAGAGTGCTCTGCAATGTAACCAGCCTCACTTTCTTTTCCTGAGCTATGTGGGTCTTGTGGCACGATATAGATCAGGATCACTGGGGATGGCCCTGGATGCAGTGGAAAATCTTGGCCTTTTTAAGCTAAGGTTTTTCTTTTGGTTTTGCTTGATTGTTTCTGGTTTTATGCACCTGTTTTCAGTGATGTTTCTAGGGACATGTAAGTTTTCAGTTCTCCCACGGTGATATTTTCTAAGATGTGTTTGATACTCTCCTGACCTGTGCTCTGGTCTGTGAGTGACCATAAGCATTCTTTTTTGCCCTGGAACTGTGAGGAGAGTTCATACTCCACTGAAGCTGTAAGTTCTGGAGTGTTAGGACTCCTCCTTGCCCTGGGACTGCCACCTAGGAATGGGACCTAGATCCAAGTCTGGGTAAAGCAACACAGTCCTGTCCCCACTACCATCAAAGTGATCCCTGTAATCTCCTTCTGACCAGTTATACGACCCCTTCCCATCTATGGGCTGAGAATTCTGGAAGTAGCTGCTGTTGCTGATTCAGTGGCTCCTAAAGACTGCTCCTGGTTTGCTGGGGCTGGGGCTGGGCTGGTGTGGTCTGCACTGGACTGGGCTCCACTCTTACCTAGGTGTGACACACCTTTTCTGTTGACATTCTAAGTTGTCTTTGATATCTATGGGCTGAAACCACCACTGATGCCATTGATTCAGTCACCCTGGAGCCTGCCTGCTACTGGTTTGTTGTCCCATTCTGCACTGGTGCAGCCTGTGCTGGACTATACTCTACTATCACCCTGGTGTAACAGACCTTTCCTGCCAATCCTAAGTTGTCTTGGGCTAGAAAATTGTGTCATTTTATCTTTTTGTGTCTTTCTTCTGCCACTCTAAAATTTTTCAGGTATTTTTATTATAATTTAAGGCATTAAGTCATTTTAAAAGGCATTCTGATTGGTTTGAGGGAGAGCTCAGGAGAATCCCTGCCTTTATTCTGCCATCTTGTAAGTGAAGGTCCTTTACAGATCTCAGTTTGACTGAGGCAACACTCATTCAGTGATTAAGGCTAAGTAAGAAATGAGACAGAAAATTACCTCTTTTGCTTATTCAGGAAAATGCTTTTGTTCAGAAGAATAATTGATGTCCAGGGTCATGTATGAATGTTTCAGTAGTATGGAAGCTGAGGAATTCAGGTACAGAGAGTAAGGTCATTAATTTTAAAAACAAAACAAAAGAAAACCAGCCTACATTTTATCTCATAGAGTTATAGGCCTAGTAATAATACCACCAGGTGAAAAGGGATATACACAGGTTAGTAACTTTGGATACATTCAAATTTCTTTCCTAAATGACTGAACAAATTAATGTTTCACAAAGGTAGTGTCTGTCACCTTATGCCTGCACAACTTCTGAACCATAGCTCAGATACAATGATTTATTTGCTAAAGGGGCATATTTAAAAGAGAAATCTCTAGTTCATCAGGCATGGTTATGTTTTTCTTTTCTCATGCAAAAATATGTATTAAGTGGCTCCTGTAGTGCATTAGGGTTTTTAAAGCACTTTTTTTTTTTCTGAATAAACCTGAGAGTAGTGCAGGGGCCATGAATTTTCTTTAAATAGATGTATAAACTGAGTCTCCAGTCTTCATAGAATACATGATATGCCTATGATTTGCTAGTGAGTATTCCAGTAGGTATTTAAACCCAGGTGTTCTGACTCAACAGCCAGAATAAACAATTACAATTCATTTGGTTCCTAGCAGGTATAAGTTATCTATTAATGTTCCTGTGAGATAACTCTTCCAAAATTTGTTTTCCCTGACATTTAAAAGAATTTTCAGTTTGAAAGGAGTTTTTTGAGACATTTTTGCTCAACTTTTCATTTTTATAGATTGGAAAATTCTCTAGAGAGACAAAGAAAATGATTTAACCAAAGTTACACAGTCATCTTCTAGCAGATTTAGGCCTTAAGTCTTCTGGCACTTTTCCTTTTTCTTGTTCTTTCTTTTCCCCCACTTTTTTTTAACTTCTTTTCCTTTTTCCTTGTCTTTCATTTGCTTCCCTTCCCTTTTCTTTCTCCTTCTTTATTTCTCTTTTTACTATATCATCATGCCTTTGTTAGTCTTCAAAAAAAAAGCATTTATTAAGCAGCTAAGATGGTAGGGGATATTACTAGGCTCTGGAGATAGAAAACAAACATGTCTGGGGGCGGAGCCAAGATGGCGGAGTAGGAACACGACCTTCCCGCAGCTCCAGCTTCCACCCTCCCCAATCCATGTAAAAAGGGGACTCTAAACAAACTTTGGAGCTACAGAACCCAAAAATGACACAGAGAAGCTAACCTCCCGCTGAGGACACCCTGGCAGGCCCGCAAGAATCCAGTGTAGAGCTCTGGGAGCCGAGCCCAGCCACGCCAGAAGGACTCCAGGTCAGCAGCAGTGTGGCCATTTCCAGATTTATTAACACATAGACACAAAGGACAAAGTGAGAGGTCAGTACAGTCTGGAGTTTGGGACCAGTAAGTGGAAGTGCGTGGCTTTTACCCCCAGGTCAAAAAGCCGCTGAGACCCAGCACAGCCAGCCAGTGCCATGTGGCGGCTTCAGCTCCTGGCCTACAGAGTGTAGGGGGACCAAGCACCAGTCTGAGGGGTAATCCCTCTTGCTTTAACCTGCTTGGATCTGGATTGCAGTCTAGGTTGGAGGTTCTGGGGTGTGTGTCCCCCTTGCCAGAGCGTGTGGAGACCTCAGAGAGGGCACCCATCTAATACCTCCAGCGGCTGAGAAAACCCCAGTGTTTGGGGCGAAAGCTCCCCTGTCTGGTGGCAGAGTCCTACTGTGGCAAAAAGCCCATAAGTGAAGTAATTGAGTGGCAAAATGAGCAGGCAAAGGAAACAAAGCAGACAGAAGATTCCAACAATACACTCCTATTTTGGGGACAAAAAGGAGCAAAGCATGGAAGAGGAGGAAAGCAGTGAAGTCAGAACTCCTGCACCAAAAGCTTCAAAGGAAAATACAAGCTGGTTACAGGCCACATAGCACCGTAAGAAAGATTTTGAAAACCAAATAAGAGAAGTGGAGGAAAAATTGGGAAGAGAAATGAGAACAATGTAAGAAAATTATGAAATGAGAGTCAACAGCCTGAATGAGGAAAATAATACCTTAAAAAACAGACTGACTCAAATGGCAAATGACGCCCAAAAAGGCAATGAGAAGAATACCTTAAAAAGCTGAATTTGCCTGATGGAAAAAGAATCTCAAAAACTCAATGAGGAGAATCATTGCTTCAAAATTAGATTGGAGCAAATGGAAGCTAATAACTTTATGAGAAATCAAGATGCTGTTAAACAGACCCAAACAAATGAAAGAATAGAAAGCAATGTGAAATATCTCATGGGAAAAACCACTGACCTGGAAAATAGATCCAGGAGAGATAATTTAAAAATTATTGCATTACCTGAAAGCCATAACCAAAGTAAGAACCTAGAAATCATTCTCCAGGAAGTTCTCAAAGAAAACTGTCCTGATGTTTTAGTGCCAGAGGGCAAAATAGAGGTTGAAAGAATCCACCAATCACCTCCTGAAAAAGATCCCAAAAAGAAAACTCCTAGGAATATTATAGAGAGGTTCTGGAACTCCCAGATTAAGGAGAGAATATTACAAGCAGCCAGGAAGAAATAATTTGAATATTGTGGAAACACAATCAGGATAACCCAGGATCTGGCAGCTTCTACACTGAGGTATCGAAGGGCTTGGAATATGATATTCTGGAGGGCAAAGGAGCTGGGATTAAACCAAGAGTCACCTACCCAGCAAAACTGAGTATCATCTTTCAGGGGAAAATATGGTTATTCAGTGGAAAGAGGACTTTCCAGCATTCTTGCTGAAAAAAAACGGAGTTGAATAGAAAATTTGACAATCAGATACAAGAAGCAAGAGAAGCATGAGAAGGTAAACAGGGAAAAAGAATCATAAGGAACTTATCAAAGTTGAACTATTAACATTCCTACATGGAAAAACAGTAATCGTAACTTATGAAACTTTTCTTAGTAGCTGAAGGGATTAGAAATATATATATATATATATATATATATATATATACATATATATATATTTGTCTATATATGAGGCTATATGGGCATATGAATACATATGTGAATGTGTGTATATATGTTTACAGGTATACATAGATAGAGGGCACAGGTCCAATTTAACAGGAAGGAATGATACTTAAAAGGTGAAATTAAGAGGTGAGAGGAATATAATGAGAGGAGATGGGGAGAGACAGATTGGGGTAAACTATCTCATACAGAAGAGGCAAGGGAAAATGGTTACAATGGAGGGGGAGAATAGGAAGGCAAAAGGGAATGGGTCAACCTTATTCCCATTGAATTTGGCTTGAGGAGGGAGTGAAATACATACTAAATAGGGTATCTCACCCTCCAGGAGAATAGAGGGGGAAGGGGATAAGAGGGGTGATGACAGAAGGGAGGGTAGGCTCGGGGGGAGGGAGGTTGGAAGCACTCACTTTTGAAAACAGATGGGATCAAAGTGGATAGTAGAGTGGGTGGGAGGTAGGATGGGAGGGAGGGAAGTGTAATCAGTCTTTTACAATGTATCTACTATGTTACTGTTTTGCATTAGCCACACATGTGCAACCAATGCTGAACTGCGTATCCTCGCAGTAGGGGTAGGTGACAGGGAAGGAGGGAAATGAATCTGGAATTGAAAGTAAATCAAATATTCAAATATGTATATATATATGTATATATATATATATATACTATTATTATTAATACCATCTTACATGTAATTGGGAAATGGGATGTACAGGCACTGAGACATAGAGATCCACTGGAAAAGTGGAAAGGGGTATGGGGAAAAATGTGGGAGAGAGCAGATTGGAGGAGGGGATATCCTGTGGGACTGCTATTTTGGGGCGGTGGGTGGAGGAGAAATGGGGAGAAAATTTGAAACTCAAAATCTGGTGGAAACGGATGATGTAAATCAGAAGTTAATAAAGCATTTAAAAAAATTAAAAAAAAGAAAACAAACATGTCTCCTGCTTTCAAAGGAATTACATTCCATATGAGATGAAGTGGTTTGTGCATATATAAGTATATGACACATGCAAATTAAATAAAAGGTAATTTGAAGGTAGAGTCACTAGAAACAGGGAGGAGAAACTCAGGAAAGGTCTCATGTAGAATCTAATGCTTGGAAAGAGTTTAGAGAATAGCTAGGAATTATGAGAAACAAAGTTGAGAAAGAAGTACACTTCAGGCATGAAGTTCAGCCTGTTCAATGAGACAGATTAAATGTGTGAAGAAGGCCATGTTGACTATATCATAGACTGCATTATAACCCTTAGATCAAAGGGCAATTGGAATGGGATATTCTTTTTTTTAGCATTTATGTAGCATTTTATTTCATTTATTTTTAGTTTTCAACATTCATTTACAAGATTTTGAGTTACAAATGTTCTCCCCTTCTCTTCCCTACACCTCACCCCAAGATAGTGAGCCTACTGAATAGCCCTTCCCCCAGTCTGTTCTCTCTTATATCCTCCCCCACTCCAAGATGGGCAAGATGGATTTCTATGGTGGAATGGAATATTCTTAATTTGTAGAGGTTAATAGGTCAATGTTCCATGCTTGAGTAAGGGGTGAAGTTGGTGAGAGTTTAAGATAAGGGAGATCCTGGGTTTTGGGCTTACTTCTTTTTGAGAAAAGAAATATGGTTCTGAATTCTTTTTTGGTCCCTGAAGGGATAGAAATACATTAGGACCAACCTGATATGTAGAAGAGCCAGCAACACTGATCATGTTGGTTTTGACCCAGAAGACTAGCAAATTCAGAAAGATAACCTGGGTACGAAAAGTGTTTAAAAAGAGAACAATTTTTATTTTCTCTTTGGGGCATCAGAGAACCATTGGAGTTTTTGCGCAGAATATAGACATGACTAGATCTGTCTTTTGTGTATTAAAAATAAGACCTTGCGTAATTTGTTTTTAATTTGTTAATATTTTCCCACCACCACCCAAGACAGATTTCCTGTGCTTATGCAGCAGTATGAGATACATTAAAAAAAAAATTAGAAGATCCCTGCAAGAACATAAAATCCAGTTTTAACTCAGTTTAAACTGAGTTTAAATCTCAGTGTGGCCTGGGAAAAATAACTTAACTTGTTAGGGTTTTAAACAATAAATTTAATTCATTAAGGAAAACATATCTATCAAAATTATTTATATTAAGAACATATTTTTTTACAATAATATCAAAGATACTAACAAAAGTGTCCCTTTTAAGAGTATAGCATTAAAAATTAGAATATCTCTTAAATTATGTTGGGACCTAATTTGATAAAGTCATGTGGCCTATCAACTCCAAACACCATGAAGACCAAAATAACAGAAGCCTATGTGAAGTGTTTTTGAGAAGAGAGATAGAGAGAGAGGGAAAGAGACAAAGACAAAGACAGAGAAAGAAAAGGACAGAGACAGAAAGAGAAAGAAAAGAGATAGTCATATAAAAATGAGAGACAAAGACAGTGACAAAGATAGAGGCAGACAGATAAATATAAAAACCAAACAAGCAGGAAAATAAAAACAGGGGTTGCTTTTATGAACAACAACAAAAGATAAATCATTGGTTAATTTGATTAAAAAAAGAAAGAAAAAAATTTGAAAGTATTAGCAAAGAAAAAAGTGTATTCACTAACTATGAAGATAAAATGGCAGCAATTACTGGTTATTTTTGTCCAATTATATGGCATTAAATCTGGAAAAGAGGAATGATGCATATTTACAAACACTAAACTGCTCAGAGTAACATAATAGGAAATAGAATACCTAAATAACACTATCTTGGAAAAAAGAAATTGAGGTAGTAATAAAAACTCCCTAAGGAAAAAAAATTCCTTGAACCAGATGGATTTTAAAGTGAATTTTACCAAAAATTTAATAGTGAAACCAATAATATATGAATTATTTGAAAAAATAGTGAGTCCTAAAAAATCCCTTTTATGACAAAAAATATAATATTGATACCTAATCTAGAGAGAACAAAAACAGAGAAAGCAAATTATTGATACATTTTCTTAATAACTTATCAATGCGAAAAATTTAACTAAAATAGCATGATTACAGTAATATATCATGAAGATCATAAATTATGATCAGGTGGGATTTATATTAGGAAAGCATGGTTGGTTTAGTTTCAGAAAAATATAAGCATAATTGACAATATTAATATAAAAAACAAAAATCATACGATTATGTCAATAGATGCAGAAAAAAAGTCTTTGACAAAATACAACACTCATTCCTACTAAAAACATGAGAAAGCATACGAATCAATAGAGCTTTTCTTAAAATAAGTATTATCTATTTAAAACCAAGCATTATATGTAAGGGGGATAAAAACACGCATACAGATAGATATAGATATAGATATAGGTGATATACATATATTTGGAGACACTCTGTTTTCCAGAGCCATGGTCCAGCAAGCAGACTGTGCCTTGAGATTGATGTAACTATCCTTTGTGCTCTGGATTATCTCATCTTTTAGCAAAGTGTATTTATTTGACCATCACCAGGTGTTCACTGAGGGATTAATGATTTTCATATTAATAACCATTTACATTTGTTGAAGCTCCCCCTATTTCCCAGACCTAAGAGCCAAAGTGCTACAGCCTAAAGTCATCCATCACAACTCTAGACATTCTCACAATCCCTGTTTCTTGCTACAACCAAGTGAACCAGAGCAGGTATTGCACTCCTGTTCCCACCATGCTGTCTCTGACCCTGAACCCCACTGCCTAATCACAAGGTTCAACAACCCTTAAGACTTAATACAATCAGGTTAAGAACTTTTCCCACAGGACCCAGGAACGCCAGTGTTGTCCACTCATAAGCCTGCTGTTGGAACTGCTAATGATGATCATGTTGTGATCCATCCCACTCTTGTTTTTTATGTATATAAAACCTGCCTTCACCCCAGCATGTTAATACCTTCTTCTCAGGACGTGTGTGGGGAGGCTTCCACTTGCAAGTGTTTTCTTTACTTGGAAATTAATTAAACTTCTGTTTAATCGCTGACACACCTACTTCTGGTCCTCTCTGTTTGGCTCTGGCCATTCCCAGGTTAGAGACTGGTTCTGGTTCCATTGGCAATATCTACATCTTTTTTTGTGTGTGTCGTTTTTGTCTTCATTAATTTGTTTACTTTTAGTTTACAAGATTCAG
>NW_027186285.1:0-19827 GCF_028583685.1 Petaurus breviceps papuanus | reverse complement strand
TAAAATTTTGAGTTCCACATTCCTTCATTCCCTCACCCCTCCCAAAGACAACAAGTAATCTGATATAAGTTATAGATGTACAATCAAGTTAAACATATTTTTACATGAGTCACATTGTGAAAGTAGAATCAGAACAAAAGGGAAAAAATTAAGAAAGAAAAAACAACAAAAAAGAGAGAAAATTGTATGCTTTGATCCGCATTTGAACTCCATAGTTCTTTCTCTGGATGTGGTTAGCACTTTTTATCACAAATATTTTGTAATTGTTTTGGATAATTGTAATTACTGAGAAGAGCTAAGTCTATAAAAGATGGTTATCACACAATATTGCTGTTACTATGTAAGGTGTTCTGGTTCTGCTCACTTCACTCAGCATCAGTTCATGTAAGTCTTTCCAAGTTTTTCTGAAACTGACTGCTCATCGTTTCTTCTAGAGCAATAGCATTCCATTACATTCATATACCAAAAATTGTTCAGTCATTCCCCAATTTATAGACATTTCTTCAGTTTCCAATTCTTTGCCATGACAAAAAAGAGTTGCTATAAATATTTTTGTCCATATGGGTCCTTTTCCATTTTTTTATGATATCTTTGAAATATATAACTAATATAAGAATTTCTGGATCAAAGGATATGAACAGCTGTATAGCCCTTTCCCACAGTTCTAAATTTCTTTTCAGAATGGTTTCATCAGTTCACAACTCCATCAACAATACATTAGTGTTCCAATTTTCCCAAATGTTCTGCAAGGGTTTTCATTTTCTTTTTCTGTCACATTAGTCAATCTTATAGGTGTCTGGTGGGACCTCTGCTTTGTTTTAATTTACATTTCTCTAATCAATACTGATTTAGAATATTTTCTCATATGCCTATAGATAGCTTTTATTTCTTCATCTTAAAACTGTTCATAGGGGGTGGAGCCAAGATGGCAGAAAGAAGCAGGACCTCCCCGCTGCTCTGGCTTCCAGCTTCCCCAATCCATGTAAAAAGGGGACTCTAAACCAACTCTGGAGCTGCAGAACCCACAAAATGACACAGAAAAGCTAACTTCCCTCTGAGGACAACCTAAGCAGAAATTGGCAAGCAAAGCACTCTGGGAGCCCAGCCCAGCCCCCAGCCCCAGATCAGAAGCAGCTGTGGCCATTTCCAGAATTATCAACACATAGATGTGAAGGACAAAGTGAGAGTTCAGTGCAGTCTGGACTTTGGGACCAGTAAGTGGGAGTGCGTGGCTTTTACCCCAGGGGCAAGAAGCCGCTGAGATGCCCAGCACAGCCAGCCAGCACCACTTGGAAGCTTTAGCTTCTGGCCTGCAGGTGCTAGGGGGACCAAGCACCAGTATCAGGGGTAATCGCTCTTGCTTTTACCTGCTTGGATCTGGATTGCAGTCTAGTGTAGACGTCCTGGGATGTATGTCCAGCTAGCCAGAGCATGTGGAGGCTTCAGAGAGGGCACCCATCTAATACCTCCAGCAACTGAGAAAACCCCAGCATTTGGGAAGAAAGCTCTCCTGTCTGGTGGAAGAGTCCTACTGTGGCAAAAAGCCCAGGGGTCAAGTGACTGAGGAGCGACATGACCAGGCAGAAGAAACAGAAGAGACAGAAGATTCCAACATTAGACTCCTATTTTGGGGAAAAAAGGAGCAAAGCATGGAACAGGAGGAAGACAGTGAAGTCAGAACTCCTTTACCAAAAGCTTCAAAGGAAAATACGAGCTGGTTAAAGGCCATAGAGGACCTTAAGAAGCAGATAAGAGAAGTGGAGGAAAAATTGGGAAGAGAAATGAGAACAATGCAAGAAAATTATGAAATGAGAGTCAACAGATGACTGAGGAAAATAACACTTTAAAAAACATACTGACTCAAATGGCAAAAGAGGACTAAAAAGGCAGTGAAAAGAATGCCTTAAAAAGCCGAATTTTCCTGATGGAAAAAGAATCTGAAAAGCTCAATGACAAGAATCATTCTCTCAAATTTTGATTGGAGCAAAGGCAAGCTAGTGACTTTAAGAGAAATCAAGATGCTGTTAAACAGATCCAAACAAATGAAAGAATAGAGGGCAATGTGAAATATCTCATGGGAAAAACGACTGACATGTAAAATATATCCAGGAGAGATAGTTTAAAAATTATTGGACTACCTGAAAGCCATGATCAAAGTAAAAACCTAGAAATCATCCTCCAGGAAGTTCTCAAAAAAAATTGCCCTGATGTTCTAGAACCAAGGGGCAAAATAGAGGTTGAAAGAATTTACCGATCATCTCCTGAAAAAGATCCCCAAAAGAAAACTCCTAGGTATATTATAGCCAGGATCCAGCATTCCCAGATTAAGGAGAGAATATTACAAGCAGCCAGGAAGAAACAATTTGAATATTGTGGGAACACAATCAGGATAACACAAGATCTGGCAGCTTCTACACTGAGGGATCAAAGGGCTTGGAATATGATATTCCAGAGGTCAAAGGAGCTGGGATTAAAACCAAGAGTCACCTACCCAGCAAAACTGAGTATCATGTTTCAGGGGAAAATATGGTCATTCAGTGGAATAGAGGACTTTCAAGCACTCTTGCTGAAAAAACCAGAGTTGAACAGGAAATTTGACATTCAGATAAGAGAAACAAGAGAAGCATGAGAAGGTAAACAGAGAAAAGAAATCATAAGCAACTTATCAAAGTTGAACTATTAAATTGTAACTTATGAAACTTTTCTCAGTAGTTGAAGGGAATATATATATATATATATATATATATATATTTCTATGTATGAGGATATATGGGCATATGAATATGAATACATATGTGAATGTGTGTATATATACTTACAGGTATACATAGAGGGCACAGGACCAATTTAATATGAAGAGATGATACTTAAAAGGTGAAATTAAGAGGTGAGAGAGGAATATAATGAGAGGAGATGGGGAGAGACAGAATGGGGTAAACTATTTCACACAGAAGAGGCAAGGGAAAATGGTTACAATGGAGGGGAAGAATAGGAAGACAAAATGGAATGGGTCAACCTCATTCCATTGAATTTGGCTTGAGGAGGGAATAAAATACACACTAAATAGGGTATCTCACCCTACAGGAGAGTAGGGCGGGAAGATGATGAGAGGGGATGATGATGGAAGGGAGAGCAGGCTGCGGGGGAGGGAAGTTGGAAGCACCACTTTTGAAAATGATGGGAACAAATTAGAGAATAGAACATGTGGAAGGTGGGATAGGAGGGAGGGAAATATAGTCAGTCTTTTACAATATATCTACTATGTATTGTTTTACATTAGCCACACATGTACATCCTATACTGAACTGCTTATCTTCCCAGTAAGGGTGGGTGACAAGGGAGGAAGGGAATGAATCTGAAATTCAAAATTTTAAAATCAAATATTCAAATATATATATATGCTATTATTAATACTATTTTACATGTATTTGGGAAATAAGATATACAGGCACTGGGGCATAGAGATCCACTGGAAAAGTTGAAAGGGTTATGGGAGAAAATATGGGAGAGAGCAGATTGGAGGAGGGGATATCTTGTAGGACTGCTATTTTGGGGTGGTGGGTAGGGGAAAAATTGGGAGAAAATTTGTAACTCAAAATCTGGCAGAAATGAATGATGTAAATCAGAAGTTAATAAAGCATTTGAAAAAAATAAAATTATAAAAGAGAGAAAAAAATACTGTTCAGATCCTTTGACCATTTATCAATTTGGGAATAACATATATTCTTATAAATTTTACTCAGATTTCTACATATTAGGTAAATGAAGCCTTTATTAGAAATGTGTGTGTGTGAGTGTAAATTGATTTCCAGCTTTCTACTTTCCTTCTAACCTTGGTTGCATTCGTTTTTGTTTGTGCA
This sequence comes from Petaurus breviceps papuanus, assembly GCF_028583685.1. Classification (NCBI taxonomy): domain Eukaryota; kingdom Metazoa; phylum Chordata; class Mammalia; order Diprotodontia; family Petauridae; genus Petaurus; species Petaurus breviceps. Next base: position 15,967 of record NW_027186285.1, on the reverse strand, counting down.
AAGACTTTTAAGTGTAATGTGATCAAAACTAACCATTTTATTTTTCATAATGTTCTCTATCTCTTGTTTGCTTATAAATTGTTCCCTTCTCCATAGACCTGACATATAAACTATTCCTTTTTTCCTATTGTATTTCACTGCAAAATTGACACAGATTTTATGCCAATTTTTTTTTGCCAAAAAGTGGGGTACAACTGTTATGTAAAGCTTTTAAAAATTGTGGCAGTACCCAATTTGACCTTATCTTGGTATATAGTGTAAGATGTTAGGCCATGTTGGTTTCTGTCATACTATTTTCCAGTTTTCCCAGCAGTTTTTGTCAAACAGTAAGTTCTTAGGCCAGAAGCTGGAGTCTTTGGGTTTAACAAACAATAGATTACGATAGTCACTTATATCTGTTTCCTATGTACTTACCCTATTTCACTGATCCACCACTCTAGGTTTTATTATCTTTTTTTAAATTAAATTTTTTGTTTATTTTTAGTTTACACCATTCATTTCCACAAGACTTTGAGTTACAAATTTTCTACCTGTCTTTCCCCTACATAACACTCCAAAACAGCAATCCCACTGTATACCCCCTCCCCCAATCTGCTCTTTCCTATATCCTCTCCCATACCCTGTCCAACTTTCCAGTAGGGCAAGATGGATCTCTATGCTGGGGTTTATTATCTTAAGCCCTCTCTAAAATTCTATTCACCTCCCTAACTTCTTTGTTGTTTATTTTGAGATTAGATTTATCAAGTTCAGAGAGGGGGAGATTAAGGCCCCCCACTAGTATAGGTTAGCAAAACTATATTTCTTCCTCTAATTTCCTTGACATTTGGATGCTATACTGCTTGGTGCATATAGGTTAATAATGATATTGCTTCATGCTCAATGGTGCCTTTTAGTAGGATATAGTTTCTTTCCTTATCTATTTTAATTAGATCTATTTTTGCTTTTGCTTTATCTGAGATGAGGATTGTTACCCCTGTTTTTTTTTTTTACTTTAGCTGAAGCACAATATATTCTTCTCCAGCCTTTAACCTTTACCCTATGAATATCCCCTTGTTTGAAATGTGTTTCTTGTAGACAGCATATTGTAGGATTGTGGTTTTTAATCCATTCTGCTATCTGCCTCCATTTTATGGGAAAGTTCATCCCATTCACATTCACAGTTATGATTACTATCTGTGTCTTTGCCTTCATCCTATTCCCTCCCCTGTTTAGGCTTTTATTTCTTCCTTGCCCTCAAGAATTTTGCTTTTGACTGCCACCTCCCTCAGTGTTCCCTCCCTATGCACCCCCATCCCTTTACCTACCCTTTCTCCTTACTACTTCTTCCCTCCCTTCTAACCATCCCTCTTTTCCCCCTTTCCCCTCCTTCTGTCTGTAGGGCACAATAGATTTTTATACTTAATGAAGTATGTTATTCCCTCCTTGAACCCAAGCTACTGAGAGTAAACTTCATACAGTGCTCCACTCCCTCCCTCCTTACCCTCTAATATAATGAGTTTTTTCAGTCTTTTCACATTAGAATCCTAAACTTAACTGATTATGTTAATTCCTCCTTGGACCAAAATCAATAGGAATGAAGTTCATATAATGTTTATCTCCCTCCCTTCTTTCCCTCTACTATAGTATGCTTTTATGCCTCTTCATGTGGCATAATTTACCCTTTTCTGCCTCCTTTCCTTTTCTTCCATTATAATACCTTTGCACCACTATATATGTTTTTTTTAAGTCATCACATTAGTTAATTTATACTCACACCCTCTATCTATGCATATCCCTTTGAACTGTCATGATAATTATACAATTCTCAATATTGACAGGTATCAGCTACCCATATAGGGATGTAAACAGTTTCCTTTTATTGAATTACAAGTTATGTGCATTGTGCGTGTATGTGTGTGTGTGTGTGTGTTTTCCTTGTTTACCTTTTTATGTCCCTCTTGAGTCTTGTATTTGGAGATCAACTTTTCCATTGAGCTCTGACTTTTTCATCAGGAAGTTCTGGCAGTCTCTTATTTCATTGAATGATCATCTCCTTGCCTGAAATATCATGTTCAGTTTTGCTGTATAGTTGATCCTTGGTTGCTGTCCTAGCTCTTTGGCCTTATGAAATATCATATTCCAATCCCTCAGATCTTTTAATGTAGAATCTGCTAGGTCCTGTGTAATCCTGACTGTATTTCCATGATATTTGAGTTGTTCCTTTCTGGCTGCTTGCAGTATTTTCTCCTTGACCTGATAATTTTGGAATTTGACTACAATATTTCTTGGAGTTTCCAATTTGGGGTCTCTTTCAGGAATTATCTGGTGATTTATTTCCCAACTATTTTACCCTCGGGTTCTAGAATCTCAGGAGAGTTTTCTTTTATAATTTTTTGGAGGATGCTGTCCAGTTTTGTTTTTTTTCATGAAGGCTTTCTGGTAGACCAGTAATTCTTAGATTAGCTCTCCTGGATCTGTTCTCTAGGTCAGTTGTTTTTCCAATGAGATATTTTACATTTTCTTCTAATTTTTCAATCTTTATGTTTTGTTTGGCTTATTCTTGATGTGTTATAGTCATTAGCTTCAACTTGACTGATTCTAATTTTTAGTGAATTATTTTTCTTGGTTAGTTTTTGAAGCTCCTTTTCTATATGTTCAGATTTTCATGTTTATGGACATATTTTCTCCACTTAGATATTGAACTTCCTATCCAAGTTCACACATTTTACTTTTTAAGGATTTGTTTTCTTCAGTGAGATATTATTTTCATTTTGGCCAATGTCATTTTAAAAGAATTGGTAAATTTATCTTCTATTTCTCTAATTTGGCTTTTAAAATCTTTCTTGAGCTCTTTCAAGAATGCTTTTTTGGTTTGAGACCAGTTAGTATTTCCTTCTGTGCTCTTAGGTGTGGATATAGAGTTGATGGTGTCTCCTGAAAATGATTCTTCTCATTCACAATAATAGGATTCAATTGTCTTGGGCTTTCCCTTTGCAAGTTGGTCCTGGCCCATTGTGATTGCCTATTTCCTGGCTTTTGAAGTGGATTTCTGCTTCTGGGGTACATTTGGCTCTGACCCATGCTTCTCAAGCTGGGAGCTAGAGGTCTGATTTTTGAATCTATTTAGATGGAGGACAAGGCCAGGACTGTCTTGTTTCCTCAGCATTACCCTGAGCCTCACAGTGTAAGGGGAGGTGGAGCAGTGGTCTGGCCACTTCAGGTTTCTGGAATACAGCTCAGTTAGGTTCAGCAGCTGATGGCCTGCCATGTTGGTGTCTGTAGATTTCTTTGATTGTGCTAAGGCACACCTGGGGTTCTGGTGTTAGTGCTTGCTGGATCCATTCCCCTGAGCTTTGGGATCTCCCACTGGTCAACTGAGATGGGGTTTGTTGGGACTCCCCCCACCCTTCACTTCAGGCTCAGCACAGCTTCAGTCACACCCTTCTTCTAGGACTCCCAAGCCTGCTGCTGCTTCCACTATTTCAGGATTTTACACTGTGGCAATAATCTCTGGATTTTCAGGGTCAGGGAGGGGGATTGGAGCAGCTAGGGTTTACTCTGCCATCCTGGCCCCAGGAAGTTCAGGTAGGTGATTTTTAAACATCCAGGCTGTGGGCTGATAGTCCTAGGAGAAACTGCTTTTTCTGCTGTGGGCCCTGTGTTTTCTCTAACCCAGCTCTGACAGATCCTTCATCCCATGGTGATAGGTTTTTGAATTGCTCCTGCTGTGGGTGAATTTGCTGGTCACTGACCAGGGTTCACTCTCACTCTGCTGTGGTCTGGTCTCTGGTCCATACTGGTGCAGCCCCCATATGCTGCATGCTCCCCCTGCCCAGTCCTATGTTTTCACTTTCCTGGGCTGGTAATCTGCCACTCTCTGTCTCCCAATGGATTCTGTCACTCTAAAATTCATTCAGATTCACTTTTTAGAGGTTACTGACAGAATTCACAGAGGAGTTCGGGTAAGTTCCTGCTTTCACTCCACCTTCTTGGCTCCATCCCCAAAGGTAACATTTCTTATACAATATTGAATAATAGTTGTGATAAGGAGCATCTTTGTTTCACCCCAACCTTATTGGGAATGCTTCTAGCTTGTCCTCATTAGATATAATGCTTGCTGATGGTTTTACATAGATACCACTTACCATTTTAAGGAAGACTTCATCATCCCCATGTTCTCTGGTGTTTTAATAGGAATGTATGCTGTATTTTGTCAAAAACTTTTCTGCATCTATTGACATATGATTTCTATTAGTTTTTTTAAATTGATATGGTTGATTATTCTGATAGTTTTTCTAATATTGAACCAGTCCTTCATTTCTGATATAAATCCCTCATGGTCTTCATGTATTATACTCATGATAAATCGGTATAATCTCTTTGCTACTATGGCATTTAAAATTTTTGCATCAATATACATTAGGTAAATTGGTGTATAGTTTGCTTTCTCTGTTTTGGCTATTCATAGTTTTGGTATCAGCACCATATTTGCATCATAAAAGGGAATCCAGTAGGACTTCTTTATCAATTTTTCCAAATAATTTATTTAGTATTTGAATTAAGCGTTCTTTAGATTTTTGGTAGGAGCCACTTGTAAATCCATCTGGCCCTGGTAGTTTTTTTCCTATGAAGTTCATTGATGTCTTGTTCAATTTCATTTTCTGAAATGTGGTTATTTAAGTATTTTACTTCCTATTCTATTTATCTAGGCAATTTATATTTTTGTAAATATTCATCCATTTCATTTAGATTGTCATATTTATTGGCATACAGTTGGGGAAAAATGGTTCTTAATCATTGCTCTAATTTACTCTTAATTTGTGGAGAATTCATCCTTTTCATTTTTGATACTAGCAATTTGACTTTCTTTCTTTTTAAAAAGAAATCAAATTAACAAAAGGTTTATCTTATTTTATTTTTTTTTCATAAACCAGCTCTTAGTTTTATTTATTAGTTGATTTTTTTAAAATTTCAATTATATTGATCTCTTCTTCAATTTTCAGAGTTTCTGATTTGGTATTTAAATGGAGATTTCTATTTTTCTTTTTCTAGGTTTTTTAGTTGCATGCCCAATTTATTGATCTACTCTGTCTTTATTGTATTCATGTAAGCATTGAAGGATATAAAGCTTATCCTAAGAACTATTTTGGCTACATCCCATAAGTTTTGGTATGTTGTCTCATTATTGTCATTCTCTTGGATGAAGTTATTGATTGTTTGACCCACTCATTCTTTAGGATTATATTATTTAATTTTCAACTAATTTTTAGTCTGTCTTTCCATTATTACATGTAAGTTTTGTTGCATCATGATCTGAAAAGGATACCTTAACATTTCTGTCTTTCTGCATTTGATGGTCAGGTTTTTATGCCCTAAACCATAGTTAGTTTTTCTGTAGGTGCCATGTACTGCTAAGAAAAAAATGTATATTCCTTTTTTTTACCTCCATTCAATATTTTCCAGAGCCCTCTCATATCTACTTTTTCTAAAATTTTATTCACCTCCTTAACTTCTTTCTTCTTTATTTTGTGGTTAGATTGTGTCTATATCTGAAAGGGAGAGGTTGATATCCTCTCCTAGTATTGTTTTGCTTTCTATTTCATCCTATAACTCACTTAACTTCTCTAAAAATGTGAATGTTATACCATTTGGTGCATGTATGTTTAGTATTGATATTGTTTCCTTGTCTATAGTGCCTTTTAGTAAGATGTTGTTTCCTTCCTTATCTAATTAGATCTATTTTTGCTTTTGCTTTGCTTGAGATCAGGATTGCTACACCTGCTTTTTTAAACTTCAGCTGATGTATAATACATTTTACTCCAGTCTTTGTCCTTTACTCTGTGCATATCTCTCTGCTTTTGTTTTTTGTAAACAACATATTGAAGAGTTACAGTTTTTAAACCACACTGCTATCCACTCCAGTTTTTTGGTCGATTTCATCCCATTGACACTCACAGATATGATTACTAACTGTATTTTCCTCCATCCTATTCTTCTCTCTGATTATACTTTTCTCTCTCCTTTCACCCTGAAACTCCTCATCAGAGGTTTGCTTCTGGCCACAATATTACAATGTAAATACACATAAAAAGAAAAATATTATAAAATTAAATATTGATGTCTAAATACAAAATAAAAAAAATTTAAAAAAGCATGCCATACACAGCAGGACATAAGAGGATTCAAAATATATAGCAATAAATTTCCATTTTAAGAAATCCTGCACATTATGTTGAGAGCTGTCCATTTTTGCTTTGCTTCCTTCTAAGTTTTCTTTGGTTTTCTGATAACTTTTTACTTTGTTCTTCTTTTCCAGTTCCCTCCCCCAGAAAGCTACAGTTAAGTGTAGATAGATTTGTATCTAGATACATACATGAACATATACATATGCATACATATATACATACATACATATGCAGACATTCTTTCTCTTACACATTCTACTCCTGCTCTTTTTTATATTTATGCATACTTCTTATTTCCTATGCCTCTTGCCTCCTCAACCTTACTTCTATCTGCTACCTTGTCCTGCTATTACTTAACCTAACCCCAAAACCAAGAATCCCAGGCTTACCCTGCCATTCCCATAAATCTAAACACCATTCTATACCCTCCTTTGACCTATTCCCTTACTCTCTCCTCTGGAGATTCCTTTCTTATCCTCTTTCCTACTCTGTCCTCTTAGTCTTTTATTTCTTTCTGAATTTAGAAGATTTTTCTACATATATATATATATATGTGTATATATATATACTGCTTTCTCTTGTACTATATATATATATATATATATATATATATATATATACTGTTTCCTGATGAAAGTAGATTTCCAGAACTAACATCCCACCTCCCCCTCTAATTCCTCTGTGTTGGTTCTTCCTCTTGAAGCTCATTTATATAATAGAATTATTCTTTTTAGCTGTTCCTAAATGGTTTTCTTTTTTTAAAGTCAGGTCATACTCAGGTCTCCCCCAATCTTTCTTACAATCTACCCAATTACTAATGACAATCTAAGACATACATTTTACACACAAAAAGTAAACAGTCTGTCCTTATTTAGTCCTTTGCAGTTAGTCTGTGGTATGTACCTTATACTTCTCTTGGTTCCTGTATGTCAAATCTTCTATTAAGTTCATGTGTTTCTTTTTTGTTTTGTTTTTAAAAAGTCCTGAAAGTCTGATAATTTATTAAATATATTTTATTCTTTTTCCATTCAGGTTTATGCTTAGCTTTACTGGGTACATTTTCAGCTAGAATTCCAAATCTTTTGCTCCTTGTTATAAAGTATACCAAGACCTGGATGGAGCCTTTTAGTGTTGCCACTTCTAAGTCTTGTTTCATTCTAATTGTGGCATTACCATATTTTTTTTCTTTTTTGCTCATAATATTTTATCTATGATCTGGGTATTTTGGAATTTGACTATAATATTCCTGTAGGTTTTCCTCATAGGATCTCTTTCACGTAGTGGTTGGTGGATTTTTTCTACTTTTACTTTCCCCTCTTGTTCTAAGGCTTCAGGAGAATTTTCTTTAATTATTTCTTGTATTATTGTATTAAGTTTTTTTTAAAAAATAACTTTCAGATAGTCTGATTATTCTTATGTTTTATGTTCTTGTTCTGTTCTCTAGATAAGTTGTTTATCTTATGAGATGTGTCATATTCTTTTTTGTTTTTTCATTCTTTATATTTCATTTTATTATTTCTTTATATCTTATAAGTTTTCTGGCTTCCCCTTGCCTAATTTTGATTTTCAAGTAGTCATTTTGTTCCTTAACATTCTGGATCCCCTTTTCAAATTGGTTGACTTGCTTTCCATAATCTTGTTTTTCTTGGATAGCTCTTATTTTTTCTTCAGTTTTTCCTCAGTCTTTCTCATTTGATTTTTAAAATCTTTTTAAAGATCATCTAGGAATCATTTTGGGCAGGTGACTATTTGATGTTACTCTTTGGGATAGATGAAGGTTTATTTGCTTCAGTATCCTCCTCTGAAGATGAACCTCAGTATTCTCTATTCCCATAGTAACTCTCTATAATTGGATTCTGTCTCTTTTGCCTTTGAATTTTTTTTTTAATTTGTAGTATCTTAGTTTTGTAATCACCTCTAATACTGGAGTATGGGGTATTTGCCTTTTACCTCAGATCCTCCTTCAGTTCTCTCCTCCAGCCTGGAACTGAAATCAAGACCTCCAGCCTCCTGTAAGTACCCACAGCCAGTGACTTTCCCACTTCACTAATTCTACAATCACTGGGCATGTATGGGTTCCTTCTCACCCCTGACTGTGTCTCTGTAGCACATGTGGCTCTGGCCTTCCTTGTCAGAAGAGGTTACCTCACTCTTCCCCTTCACTGTCCTGTGGATAAAAGTTCCTGTGCCTGGTACTTAGTCAGCCTCCCAACAGCTAAACCCAGGGCTTGTAGCTTGTTGTTTAAGCAAACCTAGTCTGGAGATGTTTACTCTTCACACAGAACAAACCTTGTCCTTTTATTCCCCCCTCCCCCATCTTCTACAATTGTCACAGTATGAGTCCTCTTCTGCCCCTCCTCTTATTTATTTTTACTGATCTATTTTTGCCCTGATATGATATTTTATCTAGTTTGTGCGGGAAATTTTTGAGAGCTCTTGAAATTTTCTGACCTACTCCATTTCCAGAATCCTCTCCTAGTGCTATTTTTAAGGAGTTATTTTCTTCAGTCAATTTTTGTGCTTCCTTTTCTAAGCTGTTGACTCTTTTTTCATAATTCTCCTGCATACCTCTCATGTCTTTTCCCAATTTTTCTTCTACCTCTCCTACTTGATTTTTAAGAGCCATTTTGAACTCTAACAAGAGGACTTTTTGGGCCCCTTTGAGGTTTCACATGTAGGCATTTTGACAGTGTCCTTTTCCGTGTTTGTCTTTTGATCTTCCCTGTTGCCATAGTAGCTTTCTATGGTCAGGGATCTTTTCTTTTCTTACTCATTTTCAGCCTATTTTGTGACTTTTAAAGTTGACCTCTGCTCCCTTGGGCACAGAGCAAGTTTATTAATCTGGGGGTCAGGTGCCTGGTCACTGACTTTCCATGCTAGGACCTCAGGTACTTGTAGCTTGCCCACTGCACTTGGTATGGCCCAGCCTAGTCACCCTTGTCGTGCTGGGGTTCTGGGGCTCATAGTGTGCCTTCTGAACTGGGGGTGGATGCCCCAAAACTGAACTGTTGATCCAAGACCAAGGGGTGTTGGTCGCTAATCCCATGCTGTGCCTTCTGGCTTTCCCAGAAACTGTCTGCATTGGGCTGGGCTCCCCCTTTACCCACATGAGACAGATCTTTCCTGAAGTCATTCTAAATTATCTTAAGCTGGAACATTTTTTTTTCACTCTATCTTGATTTAATCTCATTTCTGAGGGAAACTGGGGAGATCTCATGCAACTTCCTTTCTTCTCTCTGCCATTTTGGGTTTGCTGGTAAAACAGTTTCTTAGATCTGTGATGGACCTTGGAGACCATATTCATTTCATCAAACTATATCATTTTTTAAGCTGAGGACACTGAGATCCTTAGAGTAACTTGCTCAAGTTTTGACATTGAGTTATGTGTGGGCTGATGTGTAAACATCTAATCTTCAGAATCATAGCCAGCATCCTTTTCACCTTACCACATTAATCACTGTGATTTGTTCTGAAAGGCTCAACTCTGCCAAAAGTAAAAGGGGTCTTGACAGCAAAAGACAATTGAATGATGGTCTGTGTAAATATTCTGGAATGATCTATTTATTTTACATTTAGAAATTTTTGAGTGAAAGGAAGCCTTGGTAGCAAAAGCCATAGCATTGATTGAATCAGTTTCACTAATATGTTGGGTTTCAAAACAACCTAATCAAAAGAAAAGGAAAAAAACTAATTGGCTGCCCTTTTCTTTGATGATGAGGGAAGGAAATGGTATGGACACTGTGTAACAAGTACAGGCATGGTTTAAGCCCTACCAATGGATGACTTAATCTCTTTATATTGAGGAAGAATTTCTGAAAATGAAAGGAAGGTTTCTGTCTCTGCCAAAGTTTGACAAATAATATCAACAGGGCATGAGTTCACTTTATATTTTTCATACTCTTCCTCTTTTTTCCCTTAAAATTTTCACTATTTTCCCACATTTCCTTCTCTTTTCTTTACACTTAACTCTTTTAAAAGCCCTCCTCAGCATTGCTACACACGGGTCTTCTATCCACAGGTCCTAGGTCTGTTTCCTTTATTCAGCATACACTATTTGAGGAGTTAAGAGTTTTGCTTGGGGGTCCAGGCCTTAAATATTTAGCACTGATTGTATGGCATCAATGATGAGAAATAGGAAATGGGATTTTATAGAAGACAAATCTATCAAGTTACAGGAGAAATGCATTCAATTCAGTAACATGATATTTTTCTTTGTACCCACGTGGGATGGACCTCCAATGGCATATTCTGGTATAAGTATTGTAATTGGCCCTTCCTTTAAAGCACAAGTGACCCATATGAAGATATATATATATATATATATATATGTATATATATATATCCCATATATGAATGCTTGTATAAGAAGTAATTGCTAAACTAGCCAATTTTAATTTGTTTGTGATGTCTTGTTTTACGGATTTTAAAAGAAAATTCCCTTCAAAACTTTCTTTGAGTATGGAATTTTAAAATTCAGGTTGTTTTTAGGACATTATTTAATTTTGTGTTCAAATGTTTTCCCAAGAAACCCATTTTTAATGTCAGAAGGAAGTCAAAATAGAATTCAATATGCAGTCAGTTCATTAATCCACAAGTATTTTTACTAATTACTTACTGAATGCCAAGAACTATGCTAGATGCTGATAATCTAAAGAAAAAGTAAATTCAATATTTCTTGCTCTCAGGGAGCTTATTTCATATGAGGAGAAATAACAAATGCATGTATAAATATTTGTTAAACAAATACAATATATTTAGAAGATATATAAGATATATCTTATATAATAAGATATATAAGAGAGGGAGTAGGGAATAGAACAGGGAAGTCTTCATGTAGAATATGTTGCTTGTGCTTGCTTCATCTTGAAAGATGAATTCCAGATTATGCATTCCAGATATGGCGAGTGAAAAGTCATAGAGATGGGATATAGAGTACTATGTTTGAGGAACAGAGAAAAAGCCATATTGAGTGGACTATCATGTATGGGAAGGGAAATTATATAAAACAAGGCTGTGAAGAAAGGCTTGGGCCAAATTGTGAAGAGCTTTAAAAGTCTGAGGTTTTTACATTTTATGCTAGAGGAAGTAGAGGATACATGAGTTTATTGAATAGTAGCATGCTATGGTCTGCTCTATGTTAAAGGAAAATCTCTTTGGAAACTATGTGAGTGATGTTTTAGGAAAGGGAAAAACTTACCACAGTTGACCAATTAGAAGGCCATTGCAATTATGAAGGATAGAGGTAGAATATTCTGGATTAAGACTGGGACTGAGTGAGTGAAGAGGGAAAATCAGGTGTGAGAATGGTCTAGAGGTACATGTGACAAGATTTGGCAATTTTTAAGTGGAGTAAGGGAAAGTTAAGAGTTGAGGATAATGCTCAGGTTACACACATATCCATGTACATAGAAAGATAGATAGATGAACATATCCTTATATCATATACATCTATTTCTAATTACTATATCAATAAATCATCTATATCTGTTTCCATATTTCTATTTGTATATATAGTTAAAGTAACTACCATAGGCAACATTTACATAGTGCTTCAAAGTTTGCAATCCAATTTCTATTATATATAAGTATATGTATATGTCCACATTTTGATTTGTGTATGCATGTGTGTATATGTTTATATCACTATTTGTCTATATATCTAATCTATCTGTCTATCAATCTGTCATCTATTGACTGTGGACTCTTGAGAGCAGGAACTGTTTTTGTTTTTCCCTTTCTTTGTGTCCCAAACAATTAGCATAGTACATAGTACAAAGTAGGAGCTTTATAAATTTATATTGAACATAAAAAGATAGTATTGATTGCTATCAATATACATCAATATCATGTAAAAACAATTTTAACATTAGCTTTTAAACTTTGCTAATAATTTTTTATAGCACAAGAGTATTCTGTCATAATCACATAGCACAATTTGTTCAGTCATTTCCCAATTGATAGGAATCCCCCCAATTTCCCTTTCTTTGCCACCAGAAAAGAGCTACTATACATACATACATACATACATACAAACATACATACATACATACATACATACTACATATATATATATATTTACATACAGGTCTTTTTTTTTTTGAAATCTCTTTTGGGATATAGACCTAGTAATGGTATTTCTTGGTCAAAGAATATGCATTGTTTTATAGCCCTTTAAACACAGTTTCTCATTATTCTAAATAATGGCTAAATCAGTTCACAACTCCATCAATAGGGCATTACTCTCTATTTTTTTTTACCACATCCTCTCCACCATTTGTCATTTTCCTTGTCTGTCCTATTAACCAATCTAATAGTTATAAAGTAATACCTCAAAATTGTTTTAATTGGCATTTCTCCAGTCAAGAGTGAGAAAGTTGATTTTTATGTTTATAGATAGCTTTATTTAATTTGAAAACTGTTCATATCACTTTATCATTTATCAATTGGGGAATGGCTATTTTTAAAAATAAATTTGTCTCTGTTCTCTACATATTTGAGAAATTAGATTTTTATCAGAAATTTGCTTCAAAAATTTTTCACATTAATAATTACTAAATGTTTCCTTCCATTCTATCCTTCCCCTCAATTTATTCTATTCTCTCTCTCCTTGCACTTTGTCCATACTCGAAAGTGGTTTGCTTCTGACAATCACCTCCACCAATCTGTCCACCCTTCTATCACCCCTTGTTTTCTTATTCCCTTCTACTCTTAGTTTCCTGTAGGGTATGATAAATATCTATATCCAATTGAATATGTATGTTATGTTCTCTTTGAGCCAGTCCTGATTAGAGTTTCACTCAATTCACCCACCTCCCAATCTTCCCTTCTACTTAAAAAATTGTTGCCTCTTTTATGTGAAATAATGTGCTCCATTCTGCCTCTCTCTTTCTCCCAATGAATTACTCTTTCTCACCTCTTAATTTTATTTTTCAGATATCATCCTTTCATATTTAACTAATACCTCTGTCCTCTGTCTACATATACCCTTATAAACTGCTTTAATATTGAGAAAGATTTTTATGAGTTACAAGTATTATCTTCTCCTGTAGGAATGTTAAAAAGTTTAACATTATTATATCCCTTATGATTTCTTATTTACCTTTTGCTTCTCTTGGGTCTTATATTTGAAAATCAAATTTTTTACTCAACTCTGGTCTTTTCATCAAGAATGCTTGAATGTCCTCTATCTCAATGAATGTCTATTTGTTCCCCTGAATGATTACACTCAGTTTTGCTGGGTAGATAATTCCTGGTTGTAAACCTATTTACTTTGTTCCCTGGAATATCATATTTCAAGCCCTCTGATCCATTAATGTAGAAGCTACTAAATATTGGGTTATCCTGACAGGCTCCATGGTATTGAATTGTTTCTTTCTGTCTGCTTGGAATATTCTCTCCTTGAACTGGGAACTCTGGAATTTTGCAGGGATATTCCTGGAGCTTTTAATTTTGGGAAGTCTCTCAGAAGGTTACTGGTGGATTCTTTCAATTTACATTCTACCCTTTGATTCTAGAATATCAGGGCACTTTAGCTTGATAATTTCTTGAAAGATCTCTTTTTGATCATGGCTTTCAGATAGTTAAATAACAATTATTTCTCTTGGATATATTTTCCAAGTCAGTTTTTTTTCCAATGAGATATTTCACATCTTTTCTATTTTTTAAATTATTTTGGTTTTGTTTGATTGTTTCTTAATTTCTCAGAAAGTAGTTAGCTTCACCTTGCTCAATTCTAATTTTTGAGGAATTATTTTCTTCAGTGCACTTTTGTACCTCTTTTTCCATTTGACCAATTCTTATTTTAAAGGTATTTTTCTCCTCATTGACTTTTTGAACATCTTTTACCATTTGATCTAGTCTGTTTTTAAGTATTATTTTTTGGTATTTTTTGTGTGTCTCCTTTACCAAGCTGTTGAATCTTTTTTGATGATTTTTTCTGCATCACTCTCATTTCTCTTCCCAGTTTTGTCATGATCTCTCTTCCCTGATTTTCAAAATTCTTTCTGAGCTCTTCCATAACATCAGACCAATTCTTATTTTTCTGGGAAGCTATGGATGTAGCAGGTTTGATTGGGTTATCCTCTTCTGAGTGTGTGTTTTGATCTTCCTTCTTAACCTTGCAACTTTCTGTGGTCAGAACTTTTTCTCTTGTTTTCTCATTTTTCTTACCCTTTTCTTGACATTTTGGTTCTCTTAAAGTGGAGCTGGGTTTCCAGGATGAAGAGCACATTGTTCCAAGCTTCAGGGGTTTTGTGAAGCTCTCTTTAGAGATAATTCTAGAGACTAATAAGTTTTCAGTTCTCCCAAGGTGGTAATGAGCTAGGGAGAGGCTGGTTTGCTACTCTCCTTGCCTGTGCTCCAGTCTTTAAGTAATGACTAGCATTTTTTTCTGCCCCAGAGCTATGAGGATGGTCCAGCTCCATTGCAGCCACAAGTCCTAGTGTACTAGTGCTCCTACTCACTCTGAGACTGACACAGAATACTACAACCCAAATTTGTGCATGGGCAAAGCAACAGAGTCTTGCTCCCTCATCCAGTGCCAGCAAATAAAACTCTGCTATTTCCTCCTGATCAGTGGTTCAACCCCCTTCCCATTTGTGGTAAGAAGTCTGGAAGCAGCTGCTGTCCCTGCTCATTCAATGGCTCCCCGGACCTGCTCCTGGTTTGCTGGGCCCAGTGAAGACTGACATGGCCTGTGCTGGACTGTGCTCCACTATCACCAAGCTGGGACAGACTTTTTCTCCTGACATTCTAAATTGTCTTTGCCTGGGAAATTATTTCACTTTGTGCTTCTGTAGAAATTGTTTTGTGGCATTATTTAAAGGTGTTTGGAAGCGTTTGGGTGAGAGCTCAGGGGACTTACTGCCTTTTCTCTTCTGTCTTGGCTCTGCTTCTCCTTCTAGAATTCTTTACCTGGCTAACTATGTGTGTGATCCAGACCAAGTATCTTAGCCTATCGAGACCCTTTTATCCACATTTATGAACTGATGGGATTGGACTAGATATCCCCTGATGCCATTCCCAGCCATGACATACTATTATCTAAATTCAGTAGAAAGAAAATCTTCATTCTTTAGGTTCCAAACCTGATCTCATATTCTTACAGTTAATATAGTCCTAACATTATAGAATAAAGAAAATGCTTAACTCCAATTTGGTATAAATGCTATATCAGTCATATTCATATGAATAATGCAATAATATTGCTTTCTATTTATGTAGTACCGTTTTTTTACCCCCGGGAATGCAGAACAATTTACCAATATTATCTCATTTATCCTTTCAGCATCTATTTGATATTAGGGACACAGTTCCATTAACTCTATTGATTGGGGAATATTATCATTATTTTTTATTCCCTTAAATGAGTAAAGGAGAAACAAAATGGTTGTCTGATTATGCGAGGTCAGATTCCCAAACCAGTGTTCAAATTTAAGTTCTTGTGATACTAACCTACAAACTGGGTATACTGAGCCTGATGGATTATGGAGTATCTCAAAGAGATCAAGTATAAATTATATTAGTCATGTCTATATATATTTAGCTATTCTACATGGAAAAAACATTCATGAATATATTAGTTGCTTTGTACATCCTTATGAAATGTGAATAGAAGGTAAGACCTCAATGCTTATCTGAGAACTGTTTCATTAGAGAAGATATGCTGTTTCAGTCAATGTTGAGAGATATTTGTAAAGAAGATAGCATCTTAGTTATAAAAACTGCTTTAATCAAAATTCCAGATTTTTGCCATACAACTTCTATTTGCATTATATAAAATATCTTTTATCTACCTATTCAGT
>NW_027186284.1:96935-126230 GCF_028583685.1 Petaurus breviceps papuanus | reverse complement strand
CAGACAGAGCAGAGAAACAGAGATGTAGAAACAGAGACAGAAACAGAGACAGAAACAGACAGAGACGGAGAAACAGACAGAAACAGACAGAGACGGAGAAACAGACAGAAACAGACAGAGACGGAGAAACAGAGACAGAAACAGACAGAGATGGAGAAACAGACGGATCAGAGAAATAGATCAGAGAAACAGACAGATCAGAGAAACAGACAGATGTAGAAACAGAGACAGAAACAGACAGAGATGGAGAAACAGAGACAGAAACAGACAGATGTAGAAACAGAGACAGAAACAGACAGAGATGTAGAAACAGAGACAGAAACAGACAGATGTAGAAACAGAGACAGAAACAGACAGATGTAGAAACAGAGACAGAAACAGACAGATGTAGAAACAGAGACAGAAACAGAGATGGAGAAACAGACGGATCAGAGAAATAGATAGATGGAGAAACAGAGAAAAAGCAGAGAGACAGAGAAACCAAGAGAAGGGGATGGAGAGAAGAAGCAGGGAGCGGGGGTCAGAGAGAAGGACAGAGCCAGAGAGGGGAGGGCTTCTGGCCAGCCCAGATGATCACTGTCCCCCCCTTCTGCCCATCCCCAGAGAACTTCAGCAGTTCCAGCCCAGCGTCCGGAATGCCCCTGAGATCATGTTCGCTGCCCAACCTTTGTCTGCCCTCAATAGCAACAACTTTGTGTGGTTCTTCAAACTGGTATGGGCAGCTCCTTACCTGGAAGCGTGCATTCTGCACAGTTACTTCGGTCAGGTGAGACGGGGAGGGCGAGGGGAGGGCGTCTGCTGACATTAACCAGGACCTTGTGGTGAGGCTCAGGACGAGGCTGGGCCTGTGACTTCTGCCCGTCACAGAGAGAGTCCGGAGAGCAGGAGGGTCCTGCTTCTTAGCCATTGAGACCTTTGGGGACCCTAACCTTAATCTTTTATCCCTGGGCCACCAAGGAGGGAAAGGACTTGCCCAAAGTCACATAGCTAGGATGGGTTTGATAGATACACGTTAGATAGAACACATTCTCCAGATCGTGTTTTAAATAATGAAACATCTGGGGGCCTCTGTTAGCCATTCTGGCCACATTACTCCCTTGCTCAAGGGACTTCATGTTCTGTCTCCAGCTTCCCTGCCTTTGCCCAGGCTGTGCTCTTAGGATCCTGAACTTTCTACAAACACTGTAACTCTAATTAAGTCTCCTCCCTACCTGAGCCTCAGTTTTCACATCTGTGAATTGATATTATCTGAGGATAACAAGGACACAGGGGCCCTTGGACACTATTGGTTCCAATCCCCCATATTCCAGAGTAGGAGACTGAGGCTCAGAGAAGTTAGGGGATTTGCCCAACTTCACACAGCTAGCAAACATCAGAGGCAGCATTGAGCCCCAGTTTTGCTGATTCAGTCCAGTGCCCCATCTGCTGTGCCTGCTCAGCCTGCTGCACAGAGGTCAGGGTGACTGGCTGGACAGTCCAAATTCTTCTTCTGTGGCTACCACGGCTGCTGCTGGCTGGGCTGGGCGCTCCCTGTTTTGGTGGGCAGTCCCTGGGTGTCGTGAGTGGGGGCCCTGTGGCTGTCCTGCTGGGAGGTTCCTCTCTGAGACTCCTGCTTCATTTTTGATGGACATCTTGACATGACCCTCAGTGGCCTGAGGAAATTTTCTATGAAATGACTGTGTTCAGGTCACTGACTTTGGCCTCATTTTCCTCACAGGAGGACAGGGATGGGATGGGCAGACCTGGGTGGGCTGTAACCTGTTTCTGTGGAGGGAATGTCTGCTTTGGGGATACCACAGGTCTAGCAGACTGTCAGAGCATAACCATCACTAGTTGTGACAAGGCCAGCTTGGATGCATCAGGACCAGACCCCAGCAGAGGATCCGTCTCTGGCAGAGTCTCTTGGGCTGTGCCTTGGGGGATGGAGCAATGGGGCCTCTGGACCATTAGGTGGATTTGCTCCATGGGCTGGTGCCAGTGGGGCAGAATGCCCCAGGGACCTGGGCCTGGCTGGCCAGAAAGCTTCCGGGCCAACAGGATGCCAGGGGTTGTCTCATCCGGCCCTTCATTTTATAGGTGAGGAAATCAAGGCCTATGGGGCTTGAATGATTTGCCCACAGTTGTAACTAACAGGACCAGGATTTCCACTCAGGGCCTCCAGCTCTTTCCACTGAACCCTCCATCAGCTTTGTGCAAAACAAGAAAGACAAGCAAGCATTCTAGTTGACAGAGTCAGGGCCCCAGAGATCTTAATGAGACAGCTAACTGGGCTAAACATGACAGAATTGGTACCAAATGTAAAGTTACACTCAGGTCCAAACAAGCAATTGCTTGAGATTTGGACAGGCAGAGCATGGCTAGCCAGTGGTCAGTGCTGGATTCTAGAACAATGGCAGTTCAGTTTTGTGTCTCTGTTGACAAAGTGCCAAGGTCTTTCCAGACGATGGTCATTGCTTCCAGGTTCCCAGGGATGCTCTCAAGGCTCTCAGCATCGCTTACACTGTGAGCTTGCTGAAGTCCACGTTATTTCCCCTCTACGACTTGGAGCGCATGCTCCTGTTCCGGGATTGCGCAGAGGCAGTGGACTTTGTGACCTTCTACAGCCTCAACGTGTCTGATGGGTATATGAGTGCCCGAGGGGCAGGGAATGAATGTATGAAAATGTTTTGATTTTGAGCTGGCCATACACATCAGTACCCCATGTGCTGGGGATACAGACAGCAAAGCAGTCCCCACTCTCATGGAGGTTTCCCTTTGATGGGAAGGCAGTGGATGGAGAGGGCGCATGTCAAGCCCAGTTGTCCCTGGCACAGATCACACACCAGGAAGTAGGCTGGAGGGTTGGGCCAGGCAGGAGGGCCTGCTGGTCTACCACCTCCCCAGAGGGCCTGTCACAGCTGACTCTCCATGTGTCTAAATGCCCGTGGAGACTGGAGGGGCCGTGGGCTGGGGCCTCAGGGAAGGGGAGGCAGGGTCCATCACAGAGGACAAGAGCCAGAAGACGAGAGTTCAAATGCTGACTCTGCTACTTGTCACCTGGGTCACTCTCTGGACCTTGGTTTCCTCATCTGTAAAATGGAGTTGCTGGAGCCAGCTCTGTCTGGGACCCTCTGACCTGGTGACACTTTTGTTGGGCTGGGTTCAGGTCGCCTTTCTATGGAAGGCATGGTCCCAGAACCAGGAGGGGCCTCAGAGGTCATCCAGGCCAGGCCCTCATCTAACAGAGGAGGAAACTGAGCCCCAGGCTTGTGCCTAGTCCCAGACTCTGTGGCCTCCAGGGTCACCAGGGTCACAGGCGGTCAGGGGCTGTGAGCAGCAGATTGGTGTCGGGAGGGCAGACGAGCTTCTGGCCTTTGTCTTTGTAGCTGGGTGGAACTGAACTGCATGGCCTTCCGAGAGCCCAAGAGAGTGTGCAGACCCAAGTCATTGGTGCTGATCAAGCAGAAGCAGACCACATCCATTGGGGAGGTCATCAATGGTGGGCTGCTGCACCCCATGGTGCGGCATGTCCCCACCTGCAGCTTTAATGAGCAGAGTGTGTACATTGGCAGGAACCTCCACCCTGAGGCTGCCAGGAGGGAGCAGAAGATGTCCTGGGCCCTGGAAGGTGTGTGATGGCACAGGCTCCAAGCATAGATCAGCCGCTTTCTTCTTTTCCTTTTTTTTTTGGAGGGGGGAAGGCAGGGCAGTTGGGGTTGTGACTTGCCCAAGGTCACATGGCTAGTAAGCGTTAAGTGTCTGAGGTCAGATTTGAACTCAGGGGTGGTGCTCTATTCACTGCTCCACCTAGCCACCCCAGATCAGGTGCTTTCTATTTCATGACTCCAATGGGCCAGGAAGGTGGAGTGCCACTGTGGAAGGTCAACTCTGAGGGCAAGGAGGAGGCCTTGGTGGATTAGATAGATTGATCTGGGATCTCTACTGCTACCTTCTGGCCCTGGGTGTCTCCTCACAGGCCTCCCCTGAGGCTCTACCCCATCTTCCTTTGCCCATCATGCCCCATTTGCCAGCCCGTGGGCATCAGCCTTTATATACTACGGCCTCCTGGGCTCCCTGAGGTACCTGCCTGTCCAGGGGTCACATGCCCACTGCTGCCCCTGGGCCATGTCCTGTTTGTGCCAGGAAGGGCCCATAGGATCTGCTGGCAAGCATCACCTGGCATCATGCTGCATGCCAGCATGGGGCATGGTGCCAGGAAAGGTCTGGTAAGAGCTCTTTGACCGACTCATGGATGGACTGAACCACGTTTCTGTGTTAGTTCAGAACCACTCAGCCCTGCAGGTCGGGATCCCCAACCCTCCTCCAGTCATGCCTTCTACATGTTGCCTGCTCTGTCCTTAACACTGCCAAGCAGGTCCCATCTTCTTTCCCTGCAGTAGGTTCATGAACACACATGTGTGCACACACATATGCAATGCCTGTACATGTTACACACATGTTGTGACAAACATAAAACACGTGTCTCCTTCCTCCTCAGGCTCGACAGTGTGCAGAATCCCCAGCATGCAAACTTCCTCTGGCGCATCTCTGACTTCTCACTGCAAGGGAGAGCCTTAGAGAAGGAGAGGGTTGTTCTAGGCATCCCCGCACAGATGCATTTGTTGTTCAGTCATTTCGGACACGTCCAATTCTTCATGACCCCATTTGGGGTCTTCTTGGCAGAGATTCTGGAGTGGCTGGCCATTTCCTTCTCCAGCTCATTTGGCAGATGAGGAAACTGAGGCAAGCAGGGTGAAGTGACTTGCTCAGGGTCATGCATCTAAAACCTGTCTAAGGCTGGATCTGAGCTTAGGTCTTCCTGCTTGCAAGCCTGCTTCTCTATCCACTGTGCCACATGCATGTAAGGCAGGGCTTTGACCCCAAGGCCATCTCTGTTCCCGAGGGCCCTGGTGGTGATGGTGTTGTTGTTGTTGAACTGAACTCGTTATTTATTTATTTTTAACATTTATTTTAAAATATTTTTTGAGTTCCAAATTCTTTCTCTCCCTGCCATCCCTGAGAAGGCAAGCAGCGTGATAGCGATCATATGTGTGAAATCATGCAGAGCTTTTTCATGTTATCTGTGCTGCAAAAAAGAAAAAAAAGCAAGGAGACAAGGGGGGAAGAGCACGCGTCACGCCGAGAGTTCCTCAGCTCCTTCTCTGGAGGTGAAGAGCATTTCCCATCCTGCGCCCTCTGGGTTGTCTTGGATCGCTGTATTGTGGAGAACTGCGAAGTCACTCACGGTCGATCGGCCTTAAAGTATCACGGATGCTGTGGATGATGTTCTCCTCTTTTGCTTACTTCACTTTGCATCAGTTCATATGAGTCTTCCTGGGTTTTTCTGAAGTTTGTCATTTCTTATGGCACGATAGTATTCCATTAAAACCGTATGCCAGCCATTCATCCATTAATGGCCGGCCCCTCAGCTTCCAATTCTTGATCACCACAAAATGAGCTGCTATAAACGTGTTTGTACGTGTGGATCCTTTCCCCTTTCTTATGGTCTCTTTGAGATACAGACTTAGAAGTGCAATTGCTGGGTCAAAGGGTATGCACAGTTTTAATAGCACTTTGGGCCTACTTCCAAATTGTTCTGCAGAATGACTGGATCAGTTCACAATTCCACCAACAGTGCATTAATGTCCCAGTTTTTCCACATCTCCTTCGGCATTTGACGTTTTCCTCTTCTGTCATATTAGCCAATCTGAGAGGTGAGCAGTAGTACCTCAGAATCGTTTGAATTTGATTTTTTATCTAATCAATAGTGATTTAGCAATATTTGATGAAGACGTAGCTGTTTTCAGCAATATAATGATCCAAGAGAATCCCAAAGGAGTAATGATGACAGACATTGCTTGAATGTACACTAAAGCAGGCTATTTTCACCTTCTTTCTTTTATTCCAGTCTTCTTGTACAAAATGATTAATATGAAAATGTTTTACATGATTGCTCATGTATAACCTATATCTGATTGATGACTGTCTCAGGGAGAAAAGAGAGAAAGGAGGTAAAAAAGGATAAAATTTAGAACTCAAATTTTTTTAAAAGGTTAAAAATTGTTTTTAACATGTAATTGGGGAAAATAAAACATATTATAATTTTTAAAAATAGTGATTTAGAAAATTTTTATGTGATTATTGATAGCTTCAATTTTTTCTCCTAAAGACTTCCTGTTCACATCCTTTGACCAGTCATCAATTGGGGAATGGCTCTAATTTTTATAAATTTGACTCAGTTCCATATATATTTGAGAAATGGGACCTTTATCAGAGAAATTTGCTGTAAATTTTTTCATTTCCTGCTTTTTCTAATCTTGTCTGCATTGGTTTTATTTATGCAAAACCGTTTAAATTTAATCTTATAAAAATTATTATCCACTTTATTTGCCAGGATTCTCTCTTCTCTCATTTGTTTTAAACTCGTCCCTTATCCATAGATTTGACAGGTATATTTCACACACTCCCCAAATTTACTTACTATATCATCACCCTTTATGTATAAATTATGACCCTATTTTGACCTTAGCTTGGTATGTGGTTTGAAAACGTTGATCTCTGCCTAGTTCCTACCAAAGTGCTATCCAGTTCTCCCAGCAGGTTGTGTAAAAGGGTAAGCTCTTGCCCACAAGGCTTGGTTCTCTGGGTTTGGTAAGTTATGTGTCATGTGCCTGAACTATTCCACTGGTCCACCATCCATCCACATTTCTTAACCACCTCCAGGTGATCAGTACTTTATGACAGAGTTTGAGATCTAGGCCATTTTCCAAGAATGGCCCTAGTTCTAAAGGAACCAAAGGAAATGGAAGCCATCAGCTTTGCACAGGCCTCCTGTGTCCATAAAGGTTTGACTTGTACCTTGCCCAGAGGCCATCCGGCCCAACTCCCTGGTTTTACAGCTGAGAGAAAAGAAGCAGTCGTCAAAGTCAAGCTGAGACAGTCTCAGGAAAGCTTGAAAGCCCAGTTCTCCCCATTTGGGGTCTATTTCAGATGCCACCTGGGCATTCCATGATCAGAGGCTTTCTTCCTCTTTTGTAGCTGCTCCTACCCCAGGCAGGAACCCAAGTGAGGGAACCTTGATGCCCCTGGTACACCCCGAGATGGTGCCATCTCTGCTGCCCCTCTGCCTGCAGTCTGCACCAACACCTCAGCCCTGGCCTCGGCCTGAGCTCTGACTGCGGCCTCTGATGCCTCAGAGTAGTCTGCCCTCGAAGCCCTTGCCTCAGCCCCAGGCCCAGCCTCCACATCCATGGAGGATTTCACCTCATTCTTCAGGAGCTCTGCAGCTGGCCCCATCCCCCTTCCAGGTTGTACAGTCTGTCCTTCCGGTTCAGGGAAATCATTCTGCCTACACAGAGAGGGTAAGAGATCCCTCCTCCCACCCCAAGATGCTCAGGGTTCTACCTGTACATGTACTCACATGTGGCTAGCTCCTCCTGCTCTCTGGGCTGACTCACTCATCCCCCTGCCCTCAGACTGCCATGTCTAGGCTTAGGACTCACACTTTTTCACATCCTCAGGTCTTAGGGTTAACACTGTCATGGAAGGAGGAAGTGAGGGAATGCTGTAGCTATTCTCCACATTAGCTCATGGGCCCCTACCAGCGTGTTTCCTATTTGCACAAAATCAGTTGCGATGATACCATTAATTCTTAAACACAAAATATTTATTAAAGATAAAGCAAAAGCAAGACTAATCTGTGTACCACAGCCCACACTTAAACCTGGGTCACACTCACCAATGCATGTAGTGTCTGAAGGGGAGAATGAGAATAGACTGAAGCCTTGCAGGGAGATGCATGAGTGAGAAAGACCCACGAGCTCAGGGCAGATCATGACTGTGGACCATAGGCTTGCTGTTCCCTTTGGGGACAATCTACCCCACGCAGAGCTGCTCCTCTGTTAGCTGCTTCCCTTCTTGTCCTCACTGTTCTCCTGCTGGGCAAATCCACTCTTCTTCTGCTCACCAACTGATGCAACAGAAGCTCTTTTAACTTACAATCAACTTTCAAAGGATTCTGAGAAAGTGTCATGTTAGCAGAATATAATTCAGCAGTCTGGGCACTGCAAACAAGCTCAGCCAGCTTTGCACAAAGGCTGCGCCCAGTTTGTGCTTATAGGACCTGGGCTTGGAACCTCTTCCCCAGAGCTCCCAGCCACAAGAGTGAGGGGGACACCTCACTCTGCTCCAGTACTCAAAGGGTTACATGCTGAGAGCAGCCCAGACATCCTGGAACCCCAGAAGCCCAGAGTCAGAAGGGACATTCGTGGCCATCCAGTCCCACCTTGCCTGGGGTCACAAACCAAGTACAAATCAAAGTTAGGACTTGCACCCAGGCCTTGCTGAGTTCCCCAGTAGCAGAGCCGAGACGTGGCTCTAAGGCTATCAGGCAGAGGACGGATCAGGGAGGGAAGAGGCTGTCAGGGAAGGCAGCATCAGGGGTACCTGTGGGAGAAGGGCCTGCTTGGCTCTAATTGATAAGGAAAAGCCACCCAACAGAGAGTTGGGGGCCTTGGGACTTCCCTAGGTGGTGAGCCTTCCTTGTCATGGGGAGGTTCTGATGCAGACACGTTCAAGTTTGGGGAATTCCCTGATGGTTCATCCTTCCTCCCCCTCTTTACCCAGGACATTGTAGGATGCACTGGAAGAGCTGGGAAGAGCTGGTCCAAGATGTCATTCTAGAGGAATATGGGGGGATCTGCAGGGCGGTGGCTGCTTCCCACTGGGCAGCCTTCAGGTAAGGTAGTAATGAGACTTAGTGTCTGTGGAGCAGTCCAGGTTTGCAGAGTATTCACACACACACACACACACACACACATACGGGTTTGATCCCACAACAGCCCTCAAAGGCACGTGCTGTGACTATCCTCCCCACTTGACAGGTGAGACCCCTGAGGCAGAGAGGAGTGAAGCTTGTGACGATCACAGAAGCTCAGGCTGGGAGGGGCCTCAGAGACTGCACAGTCCAGCTGGTGCCTAGACGATGGTCCTCACTGTAGCCCCCCTCCCTTGTGCTCACCTGTGGCCAACCAGAATTGGCCTGAAGCCTTCTCCTGGCAGCCCATACTAGTCTGGGATAGCTCTCATCGTTGGCAGGTTGTTCCTGGCATCCAGCCTCAATTCACCCCTCTATGTCTTCCCCTCTTTGTTCCCAACTGGCCTCCAGGCCAAACTCAGCCTGGCTAGCTTCTCTTCCACAGGACAGCCTTCAAGGCTGCTCTCCTGGCCCCCTGGGTCTTCCCAACGCACTCAGTTATTCTCCAGGAGGCACAGTTTCAAGACTGCTGATGGTCTTGGCCATCCTCGTGTGGTCACGGTAGCCTTGGTCCTAGGGGAACATCCTGAGCTTGTTTCGGTTAGACCCCAGATCCAGCATAAAACTTCAGCTGTGGTGTGTCCAGGACCCTCCATTTTCTAGTCTCCTCTTAGTGAGGCCTAGCAGCTTCCTGGCTTTTTAGGCAGCCATGTCACAAATCCATCGCTAGTGAGCTTGTGGGCCACCATGATTTCCAGATCATTTCCAGAAAAACTACTGCCTAGCCACATCCCACACCTCACCTGCCACCCTGCTGTTGTGCAGGTGACTTTTCGGAGTATTTGTATCTGCCTGGGGAGGTGAAGGAGCAGTCGCCTCTTGCTGCCTGTGTAACCTCGGGCAAGGGGCGAACCTTCTCGGGGTTTCCTCGTCATAGCAGGCTCCACATCTACGGCCCATGACTTTCCATTATATCTCCATATCACATATCACATAAGTGAGATCACCTGTGTCAGTCTGTCCCTTGGCGTCACTGCAGCCCTGGGACCACATGTGTGCGATTCAGAAGGCTAACGTGGATAAAACAGGCAGCACCAAAAAGCCTGGGTTTCTTCAGCTAACCCACACAACAATCACGAAGATAGCCCCACAAGCTACAAGGAAACTGAACTTTTTGACAAAGAGTAAGGGGCACATAAGGGTTAATAATGCCACAGAGAGGCAGGTTGTAAGCCAAACAATAATCTATGTCTTTTTAATGTGCTTCCTATCTCTTAATCTTTTTTTTGGGGGGGGAAGGCAAGGCAGTTGGGGTTAAGTGACTTGTCCAAGGTCACACAGCTAGTAAGTGTGTCAAGTGCCCGAGGCCACATTTGAACTCAGGTCTTTCTGACTCCAGGGTCCGTGCTCTATTCACTGTGTCACCTAGCTGCCCCCTCCTAATTATTCTTACTCTAAACAGCTTCTTATTAGCTTTAATTCAAATTGCCTTTTGCCCTCCCCACGATATTTGGCATTTTGGGGGTTCTTTATGCTCAGACTTTACCATCATAGGTTCTATCTGCAGGGTAAGCTTCTCATGCCAGTTCAAGGCAGTACAAGAGCATGGATGTGGGTACTGGAATGAGTTTTGAGGGCAGGGATCAGCTGGGCCAACAGTCTGGCTGATTTTATGCACACACATGTATAAATGTTTATGTATTCATGTGCATCTGGGCAAAGCATCATGGGAAATTCGAGGAGGGAGTGATCACTTGCACTTGGGAGATAAGGGAGTGAGTGCTTCAGGGAAAGTGGCCTGGAGGAGACTGGCCTCTGTGTCAGAGGTGGGGGGTGGGCGGCCTGTGCCTGGGCCGCTTGAGCTTTGGCCTGGCTACAGGTGAGGGCAGGATGAGAATGGACTCTGCCAGCTGGCTAGAGCGTGAGGAGAGGGCTGGATAGTGCCTGGTCTGGACTGTGAAGGCCAGAGTCAGAAGGCAGCAGCACCCCTGAAGGCTTTGAACAGAAAGCTGATGCATCCTCACGTGTGCCATGGATTGGACCCGGGACCTGACCTCCGTTGGTCTCAGTGTGGGTGGGAACGAGGGCACAAATGTGAAGGATATTGCAAAGGCAGAAGCCATCCTGGGGATGTGTGGGGTGATGGGGAAGACTTTAAGGTTAACAGCCAGAAGCACATATAGACTGGCTACTGTGGGCATGGTTGGGCTGCCGTCATCAGCCACAGGGCAAGGCTGCAGAAGTCTGCCTTTTGGGGTCTCCTGTCAGTGCCAGGAGGCCCACGTGAGGGGCTCCAGAGGCTGACCCTCCATCCCTCTGCTCCTAGGAGGCCTTTGTAGAGTCCAGCTGGGTCGGTGGAGTTTCCTGGCTCTGCCTCTAGTCATCTCTTTGCTGGGCCTCATTTTTTGCTGGGCCATTGCTGGGCCTCAGTTTTCTCTCCTTTCGAATGGGGGTTCACCTAGATGTCTTCTAAGGCCCCTTCTGCCTTAGTATCTACAATCCTGTGGACCTAGTCCTCTGGACAAATGGAGGGAAGCCCCTCCAAGAAATCAAGTACAGGGTGGCACCTTCTGTTGCAGATGGAAGAAGATGGTTCTAGCTCAGAGAAGATGGAAGCGCCAAGTCTGGGCATTCCCCCCTGCTCCCTGCTACGTGGACCGCACCCATCAGCTGAAGGCCTTGCTGCCCAGCACAGACAGTGCTACGGCCGGGGGAAGCTGGGGCCTCCACCACGTGGTGCAGGCAAGCTGCCAATCTCCTGCAGCAGGTACGGTCCAACACGCTCTTCCTCTGCTCCAGCAAGGCCGTGTGGACCCCGCTGGGCTGGCCCTCGCTCCTGTCTGAGCACCTGCCTCTGCAGCACGGACATGTGTTCTGGAAGGTGGTGCTGGCTTTGCCCAGGACCCAGGGAGCCGGGCTGGATGAGTCGGACAGGTGAGTTGTTTGCTATTCTCACCAGTCCTGAGGGAAGCAGTGGCTGCACCAGGGCTGCCCTCGGGAGCCCAAGCAAAGACACTTGGCCAGTGGGCTTTTATTCCCTGCAGCCTGGTGGTGGGAGCTGGCTGTGGGCAGTGCCCAGCAGTCCCAAGGCCCCCCGGGTGGGCTCGGACCTTCCCTTTCCAGCCTGATCTCCCACTGCACCCCCCTGCCAGGCCTCAACGCTGCTGCCAAGTCAGTCTTGCTGAAGTTCAGTCCTGATGGGCCCCCCCCCCCCACCTCCCAACATGCTCAGAAATCATCAAGGTGTTCACATGGCCTTGCCTGGCCTGCAAGGCTTTGTGTCATTTGGCCCTGACCTCCCCCCAGCACCCTTAGCCACACTCTGGGATCTCGGGAAGGTTGTCACAGCAGTAAATTGGGTTTGTCTTTGCACCCTAGTGCCCATGCACCCGGCATGGAATGGCTGCCTGTGGGGTCACTAAAGGGAAGGAGAGCCCTGGAGGGGAGGGTGGGGGTAGCTGCTGAGAGGTTCAAGGCAGGCCTGACTTCCAGAAAAGCTTCCACAGGGAAGGTAGTGAGCTCCTCACCACTGAAAGTCTTCAAGTGGTGGCTGGATGAACATTTGGAAAACAAACCAATTATAAATTATTCTTGACTGATTCCAGATGTTAAGAATGAGAATGTCCCCAGACCAGAGCTGTTTCATTTGCATGAAATAAAAAAATAATAATTTAGTCAGAATGTTTCTATTTAAGGAGTGGCTACTGAAAATTTTCCGATTTGCTAGAGGTGGTGGGATGGACCAGACAGGCCCAGACAGATGCTGGGGAGGCGGTGGGATGGACCAGACAGGCCCAGACAGATGCTGGGGAGGCAGTGGGATGAATGCATGCGTCTGCCCTGACTTCTGGGCTGTGAGGCTGACAGGTACCTGTGGCCCAGGCAGGGGTCAGAGCTGCCGGTCTGCTCAATGACCCTCCTCTGTCTCTGCTCCCTCCCACAGGAACCTGGCACAGTGGGTGAAGACTAAATTTGCAGGCAGCGAAGGAGTGACATACGACCAGGCCCAGAACAAGACCCAGACCCTGTCTGTGTTCAGCTTCCTCAGCAGGGAAGGAGACTGGAGGTCCCACATCCACGTGTCCGTCAAGGTGGGCTTGGTCATCTGCATGAGCATCGTGTGTCTGGGCTGGTGGGGGCCCCCGAGGGCAGGCCCAGCCAATGGTCGGGAGGCCCCACCAGCCAGGGTTCACTCCCACTAGATTTCAGAAAACTGTGTCCTTTGCCCCACTACGGCCACTGGGGGTCCAGGGCCTTGTCCAGCATGTCCCCAAGGGTCTGTCCTTTCTCAGCCAAGAGGCTCGGGTGTGTGGGGACAAAGAGAAAGAGGAATATAGCAAAGTTGAAGCCATTTTTTTGTGTACACCTGTGATGTCATCAGAGTAGAGAACTCCTCAGTGTGGAAACTGCCTCCTTCAATGAAGATCAACAACTCCTCCTTGGACTCTTGGAGAGCCACTTGGGGCACTGAGGTTAAGTGACATGGCCAGGGTCACACCAGCAGGACGTGTCAGAGGCCAGACTTGAACCCAGGCCTTTCTGACAGAGGAGGATTCTCTATCTACTACACTCTCAGCAGCAGCTTCAGGCCTTTAGTCTGACTCACATTTTCTGACACAAGCTTTGTCCTCATTCATGAATACCCTTTCACACTCCTGGGCTGTAGACTTTTTTTTTTTTTTTGCTGCCATATTTTGATTACTTGTCCCAGGATTATAGGGCCATAGATTCAGAACTGGCAGGGCCTCAGAAGCCAATCAGTCTACGTTCACAGGTGAAAACACTGAATCACAGAGTCATGATATTACTTGGCAGGGTCCAGAGGGTCAGTGAGGAAGCCCTACTCTGAGGTCCTGGGGTCTAGAGATGACCCAGGCCACCTGCCACAGAGGCATTGATGGGAAATCCAGGCACCAACAGTTGTTAAGGGAGCTGTTTTTGACGGCTGCCCTGGCTCGAGTTCCCCTGAGAGACTCAGTCTGCCATTGAGGTTGGCGGGGGGGTGAGGGCAGGACCTGGAGGGACCTTCCCGACCCACATGCATTGTCACGGGGCAAGGCCTGCTGAGCTCATCTGGACCCAAGAGCCAAGCATGTGGAAGCGCTTCCTAAATGCTTGCCCAAGAGAGGTGGCATTCCCACCATGACTCCTTCCATGTTCCCAGATGCCTCTGAGCTTATTGGCCTGGCCTCCCTTTTAAGGGTCTTTTGGGGAACTCCCTGAGTCTCCTGGCTGGATTCTATTTGCCTGCTGCTGCTGTAGTCTAGTGAAGGGTGCAGAATGCCAGGGAAAGTGCTCAGCTTTCAGAAAAAAAAATTGGAGTAGACCTTAATCTCAGATCATATACTATAAAAAAATTGCAATTGGGTCAATGATATAAATATTTTTAAAAAATTAAACCAGAACAAAAGGGAATGAGATGCTATGGTTCTAAAGAGAAGGCAGAGTCTTGTCTTCTGAACAAAGAGAAGGCCAAATCTGTGAATTTCATTAGAGGACAGTATTGTTTCTACACAACACAAAACAATGCACGGAGAGTAAAAAGGAAAGAAATAAATTAAGGAAGACATTTCAGTAAGCACATTCGATAAAAATCTGACATCTGGAATCCCTAATAACTTGGTCCAAGGGTGGCTCATGTCCCAAAGTCCATGGGCACAAACGGGCATTTCCTGAAGAAGGAAGTGGAAATTGGCAATAACCACTTGAAAAAATGTTCTGAGCCTCTAAAGTTCAGAGAAATAAAATTAAAACAACTCAGTTCTCTCCTTAACCTTATCAGATGAGTGAAGAGAATTAAAATGACAAAATTATCATCTTTTACACTGCAGGTGGAACTCTGACTCAGTACTCTCTCTGCAAAGCAATATAGCCCTTTACAATAACAAAACTGATGATACCCTTGGAAGCAGTGATCCTGCTACAAAGGGTGCTGTTAAGGAGTAGGGGGTAGGGCAGAAGCTCTTATCTGTAATAAAAAAAATTAACAGTTGCTTTATTCATAGCAGCAAAAACCCAACCAAGCAGCCAACCCAAAGTCCTGTGTAGAGGATGTGTAGTAAGCCCAGGGACGCGAGCAGAGACTTTTCTCCCAGGGCAAGCTGTGCTAAGGGCAGGGATCCAAACAAGCGGGAAACTAGGATGGTACCCACTGGCGTTTTGGGTGATTTGCTGCCACCAGAGGCTGGGGAGAGAGGACCACAGAGCCCTCCTGACATGTCCCAGGATCAGGAGACCTGCTGCCGTGTCCCAGACAGTGCAGCTGTGCCCACTCAGGGACTTCTCTTTCTTTGCTCAGGTCTGAAGCTCCCAGATTTCATGGCCGATGGACTGATTTCTGAATACATTGTTGTTGAATTCCTGGTTCCCTTAGTGACTTGGAATTCAACCATCAGGTGAGGGGAAGTGTTCGGAAGCAGGCAGTCAGAGACCCTCAAGCAGGATCCCTGCCAAACTCCTGGGATCTGAGGGAGACACATTCCTAAGAATAGGTGGTACCTTCCTTGTGACTCCGTGAGAGATGGCTGCAGAGAGCCTGGCTTTTTAAAAAGCCTACCCAGGCTTCTCTTCCAGGCTGTGCCAATTGGGAGCTCTGCTGCTTGTAAACATCCATATATATTCTGTGCCCAGGTGGCCAGTGGTCTATAGCAAGAAGAGCCTGGGAGTGGGGTGGGGGGTCAGCTCTCCACTGACCTTCCTCCGGACCCTTGGACCTCAGGCCATCTCCCCCCAGGGAGCATCATCTTCAGGGGCAAACATTTCAGAGTTACTGAGCATGCAAAAGGAGGGCTGATGTTGAGATGTTCCCTTTATGTTCATGGTGGCTGTCCATCTGAGCTTCCCTGCCCACTGACCCAGCCCCTCTCTCCTTGCCCTGCTTTGCTTCTCAGCTCTCTCGGGCAGTTCAGTGGCTGGTTTCATGTGCCCCCAGCAATCCTGGCCTCTCCTGCCAGACCCTGGCACAGTTGGTGGAGGATGGCATCCAGTGCGAATTCCACCGGTGGGTCTCCCATGACCACAAGGAGAGGCGGCTGGCCAGCCTGCCCTCCCAAGAGCCCGGGGCCATTGTGGCCCTGTACAACAGCATTCTGGCCTTCCTGGCTGCCCTCATCTTGGCAGAAGAGCTGAGCCACCTGTCCTGGCCCGCTCCAGAGTTTACCAGG
Organism: Petaurus breviceps papuanus; assembly: GCF_028583685.1. Lineage (NCBI taxonomy): Eukaryota > Metazoa > Chordata > Mammalia > Diprotodontia > Petauridae > Petaurus > Petaurus breviceps. Next base: position 110,333 of record NW_027186284.1, on the reverse strand, counting down.
CCAGGGGGCAGCCAGCTGCTCCCCCACCTGGCCTGGCTAAAGGAAGCTGTGCTGTCCTTCCAGATCCCACCTGTCCCTCTTCTGCCTGTGGACAGTGCATAGCCCAGAGGGAGCCAGCCTGATCTTGTTGCCAGTGGCCACCCCCTCCTCCCTTTTCCTGTCTAGGCTTCAGCTGTGTTGGGCAGTCTGAGTTTCCTCCTTTGCTAGAGCTGTGGAATGTCCAGCCTCATCCACTCAGAGGAAGGCTGGTGTTATCTCCCCCACCCCTTCAGGGTTCTAGGGTTCCCTCAGAGAGGCCATGGGGGGCTTTCTCTAATGCTGCCAGCTCTAGCCACCATCCCGTTGTGTGTCCTTACAGACGGGGAGCTCACTGCCTCCCAGGCAGCCCCTTCCTCTCTGGGACTGCCCACGTGGTAGGGAAGGTGCTTCCGACACCAAACCTCCCCCCTCATCCAGATGCTTGGAAACAGCCAGTCTGTGGATGCTGCATCTTCTCTTGGTCAGGGGCCTCATCCTCAGTTTCTTCAGCCCCGCAATCCCATCTGGGCCCCCTTCACTTATCATCCTTCTTTCAAATGAGGATGCCCAGAGCAGGACTCGCGGCTCAGGATGTGGTCTGGCTGGACCACCATCTTCTTATGCTTGGCAGCCATAACCCTAATGGCCACCCCAGACTGCAGACTGCTCTAGCATTTCTTGTTGGCTTTATCCCATTCTTTTTTTTTTAAAGCAACTGGGGTTAAGTAACTTGCTCAAGGTTACAGGGCCAGGTGTTTCTGGGTGGGTGCTAAGTGTCTGAGCCCGGATTTGATCCCAGGACATCCCGACTCCAGGGCCGGTGCTCTTACTCACTGTGCCACCTGGCCACTCCTGCTTTATCCCATTCTGATTTACATGGAGCTTGTGGTCCACTGAAGTCCCCAGATTTTTTTTTTTCTTCCAGACATCTGCTGGTCCTCCACGCTGTGGTGCCGGTGCTGATGACCCAGCAAGGGCCGCTCTCTCTTTCAGCCCCGTGGAATGCCGCCTGCTCCCACGTTTTCCAGTACGGGTCCCAGATCCCCAGCTGTGGCCTGGACCAGCACATCCTGCAGTCCGAGCTGCAGGACCTGCTACATCGAGCCTCCCTCAAGTTCTCAGGAAGGAGCCGAGGCCGCCCCACACCTGGCATTCCCTGGGACGACATCTTCTCTCTGTGCATCAATTACCGGCTGCGGGACTGGCTGCCCATGACCCTGCCACCGGTGTCAGGTGCGTGCTGTGCCTCTGCGGTGTGAGCCAGGGCCCCGCTGCCCTCCAGGAGCTCCATCCCAGCGGGGGGAGAGGGCCTAAAAGTGAGGAGGCACAGAAAATCTCTGCCAGGCAATGGGAAGACAGAGGTCTAAGGGGGGAGGCATTCACCGTGGAGGGTCATCTGAAGCCCAGTGTGGAAGAGAGCCTGAGGGAGGGAGCGGAGAGGGAAGGGGCTCTGGGTGAGCGTGTGGCCGTCTGCTCCCTTTGCTGTCCGCTCGGCCTCTTTGTGGGTGGGTGAGGGGCCCTTTTCTCTTCCCCCTCATATTGGCTCAGGGAGGGCACATCAACTACTGGGGCACCGTGATCACCTCCCACTGCCTTCCACTCCCACCCCAACAGCTGCCTTTCGGACACTGAAGCTGAGTATTACATAGGCATCTCACACCTTGAGCTCGCCATCTCCCCAGACACCCAGGCCCCCAGCCTCAGCGGCAGCCTTGAGAACTCAGCTTGCCTGTCTTCTTCCCAGCCCCCTTCTCTTAGTCCACAAAGCCCCCAGTTGGGTGCAGACCCTCCTGTGGGTGGTCTCTGCTCCATCCTCAGCTGTCCCAAGTCAGTCCCGCCTTGCTGCCTCTCCCCCCACTCCCCTCCCACAATTGCTGGCTCCCTGTCACCACCAAGAACAAGATAAGACCCTCTTTACAACTGGCCCTACCTGCCAGCCTTCTTTTCTTTCCTATTAGTCTGTGACTCAACTGGATAAATTCTCGTGGTTCCATTGACTGGATAACCCTCTAAGCTAGGCAGAAGGCCTGCTGGAAAGGGCTTCGGGCCCCCTCCCTGCCCCCGCTCCTCCAAACAGACCTAGGAAATGCCCCAGATGGAATCCCCATGGGGAACACTATTCCAGCCCAATGAGCACTCTGTAGTACCTGGGGACTGTACCCAAGGCAGGGAGTACAGGGGCCAACTGGAGACTTGTCACCCACTGCCCAGTGTGACCAAGCCCCAGACCAAAGAGGCCCCTGACGGGGGCAGAGTCCAGCAGCAGTCCACTGTTGCTCAGACCCAAACCTGGTTCAGCCTGGACCAGGGAAGCAGTGACCAGATCCTGCCTAGGACCAGATGACTTGGGGAGCTCTGAAAGTTGCTGGATCCCAGCCTGAGCTGGGGATTGGCTAAGCGTGGAGTAAGAGCACTAATTTTCCCCAAGAAAGCAGCAGCTGGACCAGCCCAGACCTTCCCTCCAGAGGTGGAGAGAGCCTGGCCACAATATCAAGTCAGAAGTCAGGAAGCAGGCTAGAAGGAGGAGCAAAGCCATCATAAAAACAGTGATGATGATAGGAAGCTCAAGAAGGAAGGGAGCACCCCGAAGAAAGACTCAAAATACAGGCAAGCAGAACCTTGGCACAAATTCAGCGAAGACGCATGGGAGGAGAGGAAGTAAGAGTGAAAAAATGTCTTAGAAACTAAGTGGGGGTGCTAGAGGAAAAAAGCTGAAATGAAACGAGCTGGAGAGGAGATAATGGGAAAGGGAATGGCAGCTTGGGACAAGAAATACAAAACCTGCCCAAGCACCACTTTTCTTTAAAATCAGAACGGATCAAATAGAAATGAATCATCCCAGAGATAACAAGAAAAAATGATAATAAAAAGTCTAAAAATGGAAGGAGATGTAAGGTATCACACCAAAAACAAATGACCTGGAAAAAGGATAAAGGAGAAAAAAATGTTAAGAATAACCAGATGAGGGGCAGCTAGGTGGTGCAGTGAATAGAGCACTGGCCCTGGAGTCAGGAGGACCTGAGTTCAAATCTAACCTCAGACACTTAACACAAAAACTAGTCGTGTGACCCTGGGCAAGTCACTTAACACCAATTGCCCTCCAAAAAGCAAAAAAAAAAAAAAAAAAATCACCAGACTACCTGAAAGCCATGACAGAGGACGGAAAGGAAATAGAACCATCAGGTACCTCCTGAAAGAAACCCCCAAATGAAAACTCCCAGGGACACCATGGCCAGAATTAAGAACTTCCAAGTCAAAGAAGAAATGCCGTACACAGCCAGGAAGAAATACCTCAAGTCCTGGGTAGTTACCCTCATTCAGCACCCACCGAATCAACAGCCAACAAACACCAATTAAGGACCTACCTGGGGGTGGCAAGCATGGAGCCCTGGGGGTACAAATGTGAAAAAAGAAAGACAAGCCCTGTCCTCAGGGAGCTTACCATCTCTTCAGGGAAGTCTGTACACAAAAGGGAGCAGAAAGGGGAGAGGGGAAAGGAAAGAGAAGGTGCCCAACTAGGAGACTTGGTGGAAGTCTGTCCCAAAGTCCTGTAGCAGCTAAGAAAAGGGAAGATGCCTGAGCCAAGCTCTTTTCTTAAATGGAGTTTTGGACTTCATGGCCCCAAACACCAATCACAGGGCTGAGGGTAGTGACTATTGCTGAGTCCTCTTTTTCAGCCACGTCCGACTCTTTGTGACTCAGTCTGGGGTTTTGTCAGCAGAGATGCTACAGTGGTTTGCTATTTTCTTCTCCCGCTCATTTTACAGATGAGGAATTGACACAAATTGGGTGAAGTGACTTGCCCAGGGTCACACAGCCAGTAAGTGTCTTAGGCCGATTTGCACGGAATTTGCAGGTTGATTAGGTTGTCCCAGTAATAAGGGGTATGACTCTGAAGGTCAAACACAGGAGTTAAGACAAACATAAAATAGTCAATAAATATTTGTTAAGCACCTATTCTGTGCTGAACACTGGGGACACAAACAAGAAAAAGAGACAGTCCCTGCCCTTGGGAAGTGAAAGCAGACTACAAGGAAAAGCTGGTGGTTCGGGGGTGGGGAGAAGTGCTCCGTAGTGGGGGGTGAGGACGGTGGAGAAATCCAGAATGAACCTCTCCTTGAGCAGAGGGGTAACGATGGCTGCACCCCACTATCGAAGAGGCGGCCCAGGGGCATGATGGCTGCACCAAAGCTCTTACAAGGTGATGTGATCCCCCCACCCCAAAGAAGTTTCTAGCCACCGTGAGTGTAGCCAGATGGGCAATGAGGGGATGTCTGGAAAAAGGTAAATGGGAACCCCAAACGATAAGAGGACGAACCCAGGATTCTAACCATCACAGTCCATAGAAGGAGTCTGATCAGAGATTGGGAATGGTCCTGTTTGGTCTTGATGATGTTCATAGAAGAATGGAAAGCCAGGGGAAGGTGAATACATAGGTAGGTGGGTGGAGCCAAAGGGAGGTTGGGGGAAAAGCATTCCCTAAACCAGGGTGTACCAGGAGGGGGTGAGCGCTGACAGTTGGACCTCACCACTGGTCAAAGGGAGGAAGCACACACATACAGAGTTGGATAAAGAAATACATTTCACTCAGCTGGGAAATAGGGAAAGGGGAGAAGGGGGAGGGAGAACTGGAGGGTAGATTAAAGGAGAAATCAGTCCTAAACAAAACAGAGGACATAGGAAAACACTCCCAACTGAGGTGGCAAAGAATTAGAATCTGAAGGGGGTGGCCATCAATTGGGCGATGGATGAATGCGGGATGGTATGTAGATGTGAAGGAAGAATTGTGCTGTGAGAATCGTTGGAAGGGTTGGTTTCAGAGAAACTCAGGAAGACGGATGAGGGAAGTGATCGGATCCAGGGGAAGAGTTTGTACAAAGAAAACAATATTGTCAAGTCAAGCAATTTTGCAAGAAAGATTTAGAATTCCGATTAGCACGATTAACCAAGATTCCACAGGATTTGAAGAAACGTGTTTGTTCCTTGCCTTCTGATAGAAGTGAACAGAGTGGAAAATGATGTAAACAAATATATTCACACATGTATGTATATGAGTATGTATTGTTCTTTTTTTGGACACCACCAGTGTAGAACTTAGTTTTGTTTGATTTTATGTTTTATTTTCAACTTTGGGGAAGGGGGAGTTGAAGTGGGAGGGAGAAAGTGTAGATTTTTATTGATTCAAAAAAAAAATCCTCAATGAGGCAAGTGGCTTTGCTCTAGTTCTCTGCAGCTGCTAAGCCCCCTGTGATCTACTGACCCCCTAAAATGGAGTCAGCACTGAGCCTTCCTTTCCTCCTGCTGTGTTGATTGTATTTCTGCAGGAGCCATGAGCAGTGATGGTCAGATTAATGTATATTTTTATAAGGATCATCTAAATGAATTTGTTTGCCCAATGTCATGGAAACAAGCCAGACTTCGAACTCAAAGGCAGAATCCTGAAGGGTGAGGCTGCTTATGTTTCTCTGAAGTTAGTGTGAGAAAGTATAACTATCCCCACACAGATAAAGTCAGAGCCACACTGAGGGTGGTGAGTCATCCTCCTTCAAGAAGACAGTATTACCTATGGAAACTGTTTCCAGAACTCTCCTTGGGGTCTTAGTGTTTGGTGGAGCCTCTCTCATTTTCCTTCTTTCTTTCTTTCTCTAGCCAATAGTTGGAGAAAGTATTGATCAACTGATTCCCAAGGAACCTAACTCTTTACATTCCAGTATTTTTCAGAATTACAGAATTTGAGTTGGAAAGGATTGCCCAGCTGGTCTGTAGTATAACCTACCCAGCAAATGGCTGTCCAGCACCTGCTGGAGACCTCTACAGAGGGGAAGCCCCACAGCCCTGCCGGCAGCTGGGACATCTCTCCTTGTTAGGACACTTTTCCTGTACTTTCACAATTAATCACTCCAAACAGCTCATCTTTCTGTCATTAACAGATAAACTGAAAAAAGCATTTATGCAAAGTGCTTTCACTGTCATGGCTTGGTTTGGTTTTCAGGTCAGCCCAATGTCCTCCATCGTGGAAGAAGAATATTTTGCAGGTGCCTTTCCCTCTGCCCAGCATAGAGAAAAAGTCAGTCAGCAGGACCAGTGTGGGGAATAATGCACCCTGCGTGCAGAAAGGCCTCCCAGAACATCTGCTAACCTGCATCCAGACGGAGAAGGAAGAAAGCAAAAAGTGAGTCCTTGGCAAATGAGCCAGACCCAGACTGGACCCTGGAAGGCCTTGAAGCAGGCCTGTGGGGGTGAAAATGGCTGCAGCAGAAGCATCCCAGGGAACACTGACTGAGCTCCTGCTTCAGACCAGGCACAGTGCCAGGCTGTGGGCACAGACAGAAACACCGAGTTTGCTCTCCTGGGGAGAATGCCACTTGTACATAGGTCTGGGAACACGGGATGAGCACTAGAGCTGACTCTGACGGAAGATAGATGTGAGGAGGACATTCCACTCCTGGCAGACGGCTGGGGAGCGGGTAGTGAGGGAATGGAGGGCAGCTGCAGACACAGAAGGAACTTGTGGCTTTGGACTCCCAGGGACCAGGTCAGGCCTTGTCTCCTCCCATTTATTCTGGGAAGCCCCCACAGAGAGCTTGTTTGTCCTCAGGTGGCTGAGGACACACAAGGGGCCAAACAGCTGTAACCCAGTGGCCAAAGTGTGTTCGGGCCCAGCCTCGAACTAGTGCTCTCACCGAGGGCAACTCTCACCTTCCAAACTCCCTGCTCCCACTGGGGACAATGACCTGAGGCAGTCTCTGCGATTCCCCGTCACCCCACCCTTGCTTGTAGGTTTGAGGACCAGCTGTGTTGCTGGCTGAGCGAAGACCCCCACTGTCTGGCCATTTCCCTTCCTCCTCCCCTGCTCAGTCTATTGTGGCCGTGAGGCGCTTCTCACCGCCGGCTGGGATGCAGGCAGGATTGTCTTCTCCACCCTTGAGCGCTCTAAGCAGGCAGGAGACTGCCTTGGGACACCAGGGTGTCCTATTCAAAGAATGACCTGCAGGAAAGGCAGAGCCCCCAGCTGGGACCAGCGAGTGGTTCTGGGCCCTGGTCATCAGTGCTTCTGCCACTGGAGGCACTTGGCCCACCCAGGGCCCTATCATTTTAATGGCTCTAGGAGGGAACAATAGGGCATTGATAAAGTGCTTAGCACAGCGCCCAGCATGCAGTGACGGCCAAACGCAGTCCAGCCTTCGTAGAACTGGTGCAATTCCTTCCTACAAAAAGGCAGGCCTCAATTGTGGGCAGCTTTGCTGGCACTACTCCTTAGCCCACCCCAACAGCCTGTGAAGACCCGTAAACAAACTCAGAGAAAGCTTGCAGCCCGGGAAGCACAGGATGGGTTCCACTGTGTGTCCTCCCTGGGAGGCCCAGTGCCTCCTGGGCTGCTCCCCTTCAGCCTCTGCCCATCCTCAGCCCCTAGGATTCCTGCACCCAACACCAGACTGGCCTGCTGCCAGGCCCTTCCTGGGTCTCTCTGTTCTTTGCCCAGCTCCTTCTCACTCACTGGTTTCTCCTCCCCACCACCAAGTTACAAGGATGGAAGAGGTGGCCTCTGAAGAGAAGGCTGACCACTCTGTCAAAAAGACTGAAACATTTAGAAAAACTAATTAAAGCCACCAAGGATGAAGATGAGGTCTGTAAGTTCCACTTGTCAACTCTGAGAGACTTGGGTGATCTCTGATTCCGTGAAAAAGAGAGACTCCAGTTGGATGGGTTTTAAGAAATGTGGGAAAACCTTTAATGCCATGTCACCTCCTCCCAAACTGTCTGAGGCGGTCTGATGCCAACGAGCCCCCGACTGTTGCAGAAGAGCTGCCCCAATAAACGTCTTGAGCGGTTGGCATGCTGGGTCCAGTTGTGAGATAAAGGCTTTGCGAATCACAAGCTGCTTGCATCAGGACAGGCTTCATCTTAACCACTGTGCCAGTGTTTTCTCTCCCCTGGCTCAGGATGCCCCCAAGTCCCCCTGAAATTCCTGATGCCACCTTGCTTCTGGGTCCTCTGACCATGGGGCAGCCACGGCATCGCTACAAAATGACCAGCTCACTGACGACACTGCCCTAATAAAACAGGATGCCATGGCTACCCTGGCATGGCTGGTTCTGCCTGGACTATTTACTGCCTCGGTGACCTCCAGCAAACCCCTTTGTATGGGTGGGCCTCCGTTTCTCCACATGGCCCTCAAAGGGGAGAGCTCTAAATGATCCCATGCCAGCTGCTGGGGTCAGAGGTGCACCTATCGCCTTCTCCAGAGACAAAACGCCAGAGCTCTCCTGAACGGCTCAAGTTTGTGAGGGATCTAGGCAGAAATGGCCGTGCTAAGGCCTCCTCCCAGGCCTGGAAAGCTCTGCACAGGTATGGTCCCAAAGGCTCTGAAGGTAAAGACATGAGGGAGAGAATGTCCTGAGAAACATCCACGCCCATCTCAGGGGGTTCCCTCCAAGGTTGGGGACAAGGCGATTCCCTGACTGGCTATCTTTTCCAGGATTCTGGGGGCGGGCACCTATAGATCTGTCCGAACAGCCAACACGACCCTTGCCACTAGATGGACAATGGTAGAGGTCTCCTGTGAATGGAGGGAAACTCCCTGGGGAGCATGCAGCCCTGCTTGTGCTGTGGCTCACTCAGACGTGCCCCAGGCACCAGGTGGCATCGGGATGCTCACAGAGACTGCAGGTCTTTCCTGAGGATCCCAAAGGAGAGCCCATCAGATCGGGCCGTGCTCAGGCACACTAGCACAGCCTGGAGTCTGCCAGAGGTTTGGCCAGCCTCCTGCATGCCTGGAGACCCTGTAAGGCAGTGAATAATGTGGAGCCCACCCATCGGAGGTACCTTATTCTCATTTCCCTATTTAAGCCACAGCATAGCTTTCTTATACCCTCACTCTCTTGTGTTTTACCAAAAAGAGTCATTAAGGGTGGATTGCACATTGTGGGTGCCCTCAGCTCTGCCCATCCTGCACAAGGCCCAACAGGGCACGCAGCAGGATCTGTGTTGCCCAGGAGAGCAAGGGCCTGCCTCCTGCCTCCAAGCCCTGGGGGGCCGCAGAAGGCAGAATGAGTAGCCACCCACATGGGCACCTGGGCCAGGACTGGTATGGCCACACAGCTGGTATGGCCTGATGGTCAGGCTCTCTCCTCACCAGGCCACAGCTCTTTGTGGGGCATCCACTCCCCCTTGCTTCCCTACCTTGTCCAGGTCTGCCCTCTTTCCTTTCCCTTCTGGTCTCTCTGCCTCCTGGAGGACCCTTCCTGGCTATTCCAGACCGAGCTCCATGCTAGACGGGTTTCTTCTGGGTGGGGGCAGCTCCTGCCAATTCATGAAGGGGATTATCTAAAAAAGGTTCTTGGTCAGTGGTTGGAGGCTGGTGCCAGCGACCTTGTTCAGGGCTTCAAGGGTGAGCTTTTCTTTGTGGTACATCTAAAGAAGAGGCAGGGAGGAAGATCAAGAACAGTCTGTTAGGGCAGCACATTTCATTAACCACACTGTGAACAACGCTCTTATGTGGAGATGAGTAAAGCAGGCTCGAGAGATGTACTATCTCTAACAGATCCTGCTCTGGCCCGGCCCGGCCTCCCTGCCCCCCTGCCCCCCTGCCCTGGCCCGGCCTCCCTGGCCTCCTGGCCCGGCCTCCCTGGCCCAGCCCGGCCCGGCCTCCCTACCCTCCTGCCCTGGCCCTGGGTGGAACAAAAGTGCCAATTTCCACAGCCACTTCTGAGGCACAACTGATTACACTTTGGTTTCAACCATTTTCTCTTTCACTAAAGAGGTTTGAGTAAAATGTCAGCTTCTGTGCCTCTTCCATTAACAACTCTTAGGAATCTTCTGCTCAAATCAAATCTTTTGTGGGGGCAGCTGACACCTAGATTCACACATAGCTGCCAGGCTGGCACCAGAGGACCCTGGGAATCGTGGGTCTGTTCGGGGGCTGGGATGACCCCAGACTCCCCCCCCCCGGCAGAGGCCAGAATGTCACACATGCTTGGTCTGGCTCCTGACCCTCTACAGTCGGGAGTCTCTTCTCCGGATTCTCCCTCAAGTCAATGATGACAATCGATGTCCACCACTTTCTGACCAGACCCTCACCATGCTGGAAGGGGAAGTGTCGAGGGAAAAAGGTAGGAAGGAACATGCCATTTTTCTAACAGGGTGTTTCTTGAGACAAGGTCTGCGTGGGAGCTGAATTATGGGGACTAGACCCTTGTCACCTACCTCTTGCCATTCTGGGGCTGTGTTATGCTTGTACCCAAGTAAATGACAAAGTCCATGAGCTGCTGTCACCTGCCAAACAAACACAGACACCATCTGGTATGTGGAGAACCCTGCAGTATCGAGTTAATAGGAAAGAGTTTGGAAAGAGCCCCGAGTGAGTGGCCCAGGATGAGCAGGCCCGGCTGCTGACCTGGATCACAGATCCCACTCTCCCCCACCCCACTCGGGGTTTTCTTGGCAGATAACTGGAGTGGTTTGTCATTTCCTTCTCCAGTTTGTTTTACAGATGGGGAAACTGAGGCCAAAAGGGCAAAGTAATTTGCCAGGGTTACACAGCAAGTGTCTGAGGCCAGATTCGAACTCATGACTTTAGGCGAGGCACTCTCTCCACTGCACCACCTGGCTGACATTCTCTTTCCCCAAAACCTTTTTTCTTTTTTTTTTTTTAAATTCAACTTATTTATTCTCAGTCTTCAACATTCACTTCCCTAAGTTTTAAGTCTTTTCCTCTTCCCTCCCCAAGACAGCCTACAATATGATATAGGTTCTACACATATGTTCCTATTAAACATTTTCACATTAGTCACGTCATAGAAACAAACGATAACAAACCACGAGAAAGAAAAACAGAAAAAGAACATGGTCCGCCTCCCTCTGCATTCCCTGGCATTTTCCATCCTGAGTCCTTTGGACTTGTCTTAGGTCCCTGCACTGCTGAGAAGAGCCAAGTCGTTACAATGTTGCTGTTACTGTTACAATGTTCTCCTGGCTCTGCTCCCTTTCCAGGTTTTTCTGAAGTCCGTCTGCTCATCATTTCTTATTATTCCATTCCATTCATCTGCCACAACTTGTTCTGCCATTCCCCGATGGATGGGCATCCTCTCAGTTTCCAATTCTTGGCCACCCCAAAAAGAGCTGCTATAAATACTTTTGCACACGGGGATCCTTTTCCCATTTCTATGATCTCTTTGGGATACAGCCCTAGAAGTGGTATTGCTAGGTCAAAGGGTGTGCACCTTTTATACCCTTTGCACACAGTTCCAGATTGCTCTCCAGAATGGCTGGATCAGCTCACAGATCCACCAACAATGCATGAGTGTTCCAACTTCCCCATATCTTCGATATTTGTCATTTTCCGGTTTTGTCATGTTAGCCAGTCTGATGGGGGTGAGGTGGCACCTCAGAGTGGCTTTGATTGGCATTTCTCTAATCAATAGTGATTGAGAGCATTTTTTCATATGCCTATAGACAGCTTTAATCTGAAAACTGCCTTTGTATCCTTTGACCATTTATCAGCTGGGGAATGACTTGTATTCTTGCAAACTTGACTCAGTTCTCTATACGTATTAGAAATGAGGCCTTGATCAGACACTAGCTTTCTGCTTCCCTCTTGATCTTGGGCCCACGGGTTTTGTTTGCACAGAAAACGTGTCACGTTACTGCCTCCACTCTCCTCGCTCCCCTAGCCTCTATCTAAGTCGGGGGGCCGCGTCAGGCGCGGGCTCTGCCCGGCAGTCTCTGTCAGCGCACAAACGGGGGCCCTCGGGTTTCTCGCACAGCAGGTGGCCGCTGCCACGCAGGCCGCCCCCCGGCCCCCGCCTACCGTCAGCACGTCCCCGTAATCCTCGCCGCGCTCCCGGCACTGCCGGAGGATGTGCTCCACGCCCAGGACCACCGAGCCCAGGCTCCAGTCCTCGGGGTGCTCGGGCCGGGGCAGCGTCCCCGCGCGCACATCCTCGTGGAAAGGGAAGGCCAGCACGTCGGTGGGCTCGGGCCGGCCCCGGTAGCGCCCGTTGAGCCGCCGCATGCGCCCGTCGTCCACGCAGATCACGCCGAGGTCGAAGCGCTGCACGCCGAGCACGCGCCGCAGGAGCTCCAGCCGGGCCCGCAGGGCGGCCCTGCGCACGGGCACGGCGCGCTGCAGGTTGCGGATGACCAGGCTCATGGCCAGGTGGGGCCGAGGGGGGGCGCACAGGGCCCCGCCCCCGCTGACGTCACCGCGGCCCCGGGCCGGCCCCGCCCCCACCCCCGCCCTCCCTGCTCGCCGTCCGTGCCTCCCAGAAGCACTTTCCCAGCTGGGCCTCAGTTTATCCGCCTGTGGGGCCTCGCGCGGCGCCTCCTCCCCCTCATCCCTTCGCCAGTCACTTTCCGCGGCTCCACTCAGGGTCCAACCTATGGCTCAGAGCTCAGGCGCGCACTCTCACTACGGGACGCAGCCCGCCCTGGAGTACGCATGCGTTCGCACAGCACGCAAGGCGGCGCGCACGCGCTAATCCAACTTCCGGTTGCGTCGCGGGGTCTAGGAGAAAAATCTTCTGCGCGGGACCGGAAGCGGCTTCGGGTCCGTCTTTATTTACTGCCCGCCGGGCTGGCGGCTCCTCGTTCTCTTCAGCGCTGGACTCGGACCCGGGGCCGGCCCAACCTCCGCCAGACCCTCTCGGTGCTGTGAGTGGGTGAGTGCCGTCAGGGGTCAGGGGTCAGGGGTCTGGGGACGCTGGGGGAGGGGGCCTTCCATCCTTGTCGGGACCTGATGTCTCATTTCCGTCCCGTTTTCCTCCCTTCCCATCTTAGAGACGGGAAGCAGAGGCAGCCCGAATCCACCCCTTCCCCACCCCGGCCTCAGTTTCCCCGTCCATAAAACGAGGCGGTCATCCCCGCGGGCCTCTGCAGCCCCGGGCCGGGGAGGAAACCGAGGCCCAGGGCGGCCCGGCCTCTCTTTCCCCTTCCCCCTCCCCGCCTTACCACGGAGCCCGGTACACAGCAGGCGCTTAAGTAGCGCTGGGCTGCGGGCGCAGCCGCTCCCTGCAAAGCTGCCCGTTAAGCGCTGTAGGAAACCGAGGATGGGGGAAGGGCGGTTTGGCCAAGGACCCCTCACGAGGCCCCTTTTTACCCAGCGGGAAACCGAAGCAGGAGGAGAAGGGCCAGGCCCAGGGTCAGGCAGCCAGGGCTCCTGGGAGGCCTGGGACCAGGCTCTGCCCTGTGCCTCCCGCCTCCAGGGGAAGCGCCCCACTGTCTGCTGGGGGGTGGGGCAGAAGCTGGCTCCACCCCACCCCCTGCCCCTTCCCTCTCCTTTCATCCCCCTGCCCCGCCCCCAGGCCCCTCCCCCTCTCCTCCCATGCCCCGCCCCTCCTCTCCTCACCTTCCCCTCTCCCTCCCTCCCCACACACACGTCCC
>NW_027186284.1:11223-56935 GCF_028583685.1 Petaurus breviceps papuanus | reverse complement strand
ACAGGCCAAGTACTTTGAGGAGCTGCCCCCTGCCCGCACGGCCAGGGAGGGGGCCTGGAAGGGCATGAGCTTCTACTCGCGGCTCCAGGAGGAGGATGGGCACTGGCCCGGGGACTACGGGGGTCCCCTCTTCCTGTTGCCAGGTGCGGCTGGGGCCGGGGAGGGCGCAGGGGGCGGGGGGGGGTGGGGTGGCCGGGGCAAATGGGTGTGTGTGCGCACGTGTCAGCGATTGTGCAAGTGAGTGTGTGTGTGAAGGAGTGTGTGCAGGCGCAGATGAGTGTGCAAGGGAATGTGAGTATGTAAGTGAAGGTGCGGGTGGGTGCACAGATGAGTGAGTGGAAATGATTGTATGCAGAGGAGTGTCTGTGCACATCTGCACACGCGTGTGTCTGCGGATGAGTGTGCAAGCCTGTGCACACCAGTGTGTGTACACATGAGTAGGTCTGCAGATGACTGTGTGCAAATGAGTATCTTAGTATAGCTACGTATATGCCTGCAGATGCGTGACAGTGTGTCTGTGCAAATGAGTGTGAACGTAGGTACAGATGAACATGTACGTGCAAGGGAGTGTCAGGGAGTTGTGTGTGTGTGTGTGTGTGTGGCGTTTTCCAGAAAGCCAAGAAAGACACGTGAGTCTGCGTGTGTGCCGTGTGGGGTCAGCCAGCTGCACGCTGCTGCTCTGGTACAGGACTGCAGGTGAGGTGTGTCATTTCTTAAATGAAGGTTTGGGACCTTGGCCCCGCCCCGCTCTAACTCCTCTGGTCTTGGGAACCCCCGTGGTGAGAGTCCTCCGACTGGGCTTTCTCAAGAGTTTCTGGTACCCCATGAACAGAAGGGAGGAAGTCTGGTGGAATGACTGGGAATGGGGGGGAGGGGGGATGCTCACACACAGTGCATCAATGCATCCATCCTTCCCGTTTTCCGCCCAGGTAGCACAAAATGCCTTGTCTTTGGAGGGAGGCTTTCTCCTCAGCTGGTGATAGTCTCCTGGCCTTAGGGGGAAGGATGGAGGGAGGAAGCGTTTATAGAGTACCCACTATGTGCCAGCATTAGTCACTCTCTCCACCCTGGTAAGGAAGAGGGAGGGAGGCACTGGTTTTACAGATGAGGAAACCAGGAAATGACGGAGGTCTTGCTGGCTCCAGGCTCAGAGCCCTGTACCCTGACTGCCTTGGCTCTTGCTGTTTGTGAATAGGCTTTTTTAACTGGAATTGTAGAAATCTCACCTAATTACCATTTTTAAAAATGTACCACCTTTGGGGCAGTCATAGCCCTGCTTTCTCGCCCCCCCCCCCCAGGCAAGACCAGACTGAAGCCAAGAAAAAAATGAGCCAGGTTGTCCCAGGCAGACAGGCAGGTCTGCAGATATTAGGACTGGGTCTGGTGCCTGAGGAGCCTTCCTGCACCAGGATTACAAGAGGGGAGAAGCCATGCCTTTGGGCAGGAAGAGGCCCTGGTGGTCCTTGAATTAGAGAGGGGCAGGAAGCTTTGTCCTCCCGTATCCAGGCTGGACTGAAGATGGAAACCTGTGCGGGGTAGTGGAGAATTGTAGGTCCTAGATACGGATGGAGCTGAGTTGAGCTGCCAGCAGCAGCTCTGTGGCTCTGACCCCCTTCTCACGTGCAGCAGAAGTCTCAGCAGGGCAGGAATCCCAGACCACGTGAAAGCTAGCCATTCAATCTCTCTGAAATTGCTGTTTCCCAGAGAATTCCTTCCAGACGTATACAGAGTCCAGAGCCCAGCTCTAACATCAAGCCAAGGAAGAGGCTGGAAGAATGAGCAGACAAACATGGTGCCGCCACAGAAAGCCAAGTCATAGACCCAAAAGGAGAAAATGATTCCAAAGCATCAGGCATCACCTCAAGGAAACACAGCTCGGGTATAAATCCAGTTAGCATTTTTAGAAGACATAGGGCAAGCATTTTAAAAAAAGCTTAAAAATGATTTTAAAAAACAAATGAGAGCAGTGAGAGGTCCAAAACCTCCCCCAAGAAAATTAGTATTGACCAAATAGAAGATAATGACTTCGTAAGACATCTAGAAACATTCAAGTCCAAAGACTGGAAAAAACGGAAGGAAATGTAAAGTACATCCGAGCAAAAAAGCAACTGACTTAGAAAACAGAAGAGCTGGAGAGTCGTAGGATTACCTGAAAATCTTGACCAAAAAGAGAGCCAAGCGCTGTCATATTTTAAACCCAGAGCTCTTAGAACCAGAGAGCAAAGTAGAAAGCAAGAGAATCAGTTGGTTACCTTCTTTAAGAAACTGGAAAAAGAGAACTTTAAGAAGCCTCTCAGCCATGGGGCAGCTAGGTGCCGCAGTGAATAGAGCACTGGCCCTGGAATCAGCAGGACCCAAGTTCAAAACCAGCCTCAGATACTTCACACTTACTAGCTGTGTCACCTCGGGCAAGTCACTTAACCCCAACTGCCCTGCCTTCCCCTTTCTAAAAAAGGAAAAAAAAAGAAACCTCTTGGCCAAAACCCTCTTTGATGAAAGAAAGAAAACACTGCAAGCAGCCAGAGAGACAGAATTCCCAGTACCGAAGAGGTGCAATCAGAGCCACAGAACATTTACCAGCTGCTAATATCTGGGAGTGAAGGGCTGGGTATAGCATATTCCAGAAGGCAAAAGGTCTGGTCTTTTAAAAGATGAGTCTTGACTCCAGGCCCAGCACTCTCTTCACTAGTACCCAGCTGCACCAAGATGATGCAAAGATATTCCCCGAGAGCTCTTATCATGGCTCCTAGAGGAAGTCTAATTAGAGGGCCTGGGTGTGGAGAGGGAAGGAAAGAGGAATATAACGGGGGGTGGGGAGGAATGGATGCAATTATCTTGTATCATCAGCAGAGGGTCGTATATGAACTGGTCAGAGGAGGAAAGGGGTGTGTGTGTGTGTGTGTGTGTGTGTGTGTGTGTGTGTGTGTGTGTGTGACATACACACACACACACACTTTACTTGACTGGCCATAAGACACAGGGTTTAGTCAGAAGCAAAGCAAACGTACAGAGACGGGGCAATGAACAGAAGGAAAAGGTCAAGAATAGGAGAGGGAAATACACAATTAACAGTCGTAACTGTGAATGGGCTAAACTCACTGATAAAATGGAAGGGCATAGCAGAGAAGATTACAGGCCAGAATCCAACAACAAAAAACATTGGAAACTGAAAGCTATGCATAGAATGAGGGGTTTAATGGGGCAGGAACAGAATAAATGTTGCTTCAGATGAAATAAAAAATCAGGAATATAGCACTTACTAGCTGTGTGACCTTGGGCAAGTCGCTTAATCTCAAATGCCCTGCATTCCCCCCTCCAAAAAAAAGTCAGGAATGGTAATTATGATTTCAGACAAAATAACAGCAAAAATAGACCTGCGTTGAAGAGATAAACGGGGAAGCTACAGTTTCATGGAAGGCACTGTCAGTACTAATCGATGGCACAGCACCTGAATTTGAGTTACAGGAGAGCGCCAGTGGAGGCTTCCGCTTCCACCTGGTTCCCTCCTCTCGGAAGTCTCGCCACTCCCACCGCTGCCTGTTTTTAACAAGTTTGCTGCTGTTGCTTTCCTAATGGGATGGAGGAAAAATGAAATAGAGAAAAAGAATGACTGAATGAAAGGGAGTGAGTGGGTGCTTTTTGGGTTACTTTGTTTAGAATGCATTAAAACTAATCGGCCAAGATTGCTGTTGGTTTTTGTTCCTTTAACTTTCACCTGGACTTTAAATTGATCTTTCAGTTTTAGGAGTCTTTTTGCCCGCCTTTGAACTTGAGTGCTGGTCCAAGTAAGGATGTTTGTTCCTTAATCTTTTACATAATACTGGTATTCTTGTGATGGGGCTTAATATCTTTAATTAAGGGGCAGCTAATTCTAGAGTTTATTTTTCTCCCTTTCAGTATTATTTTTATTTCTGCTTATTTGCGCATATAGCTAGATATTTATATGTGTATTTAAAGTCTAAGGTTACTATAGTTAAGTGATACAGCTGTTCTGAGGGTTGGAGCTTGGGCTCAAGTTAGACCAGGGCCAGGGAGAGGGAGAGGGTGTCTTCTTACTGTCAGGTAAAGGTGGATTTTAGGAGGCAGTAGTTAGTAAGGGGGAATGATTTAGAGGTAAATAGATAGACAGATAGGTAACATCAGCCAAGCATTGCTAGGAAGGAATGGACTAGAATCAGGGAACGAGAGATTGAATGTTTGAAAGTAGGTCATGACTCTGCCATCGCCTTTTTCCTGTTGAATCTATAGCTAAGCTGTGCATGGTGTCAGACCCACAAGGGAGCCTTAAAATATTTTAAAATAGTGCTCTTCATTACTAAAAGGAAGTCAGCAGGTCATTGTCTACATTGTTTTCATAATAATTTGGATTGATGTTCACATAGTTGTAAAGTACTTTATAGACATCACCTTTAAGAACGACATGGCCGGTGTTGTTAGCTCTGAGCCTATATTTCAAAGACTTGTGCACGAGCTCACGCTGCTGATGCCAGAGGCAGCATTTGACCTCCCTTCTCGGGACAGTCTGGACCCTGTCCTCTTTCTGCTTTACCTGGAGGTGACCCCTCATAATGAAGGAACGCTTATTTCTGATCACACAGGTCTCCTGATCACCTGCCATGTGACCAGCACGTCCCTCCCAGCTGGGTACAAAGAGGAAATCGAGCGTTACCTGCGATCTGTGCAGCTTCCCGACGGTGGCTGGGGCCTGTGAGTCTGAAGAGGGTGAAGTTTTGTTCTGTCTGATCCCCTCCTCAGGCCACTCCAGTGGCAACTTGAGCTATTCTGGCCTTCCCTACCTCCGTGCCTTTGCCCTGATTGCCCCCATGTCTGGTGTGCTTTCCCGGGTCCCCTTTGCAGGTGGCCTGTGCCTTCCGTCCCTTCCCATGGACCGAATCTGGAGGGAGCTGACACATGTGGAAGGTCCTGTTTCCCTCTCAGGAGAATAGAAGCTTTTTGAAGGCAGGGATTATGGCTCCAGCCCAGAGCTCAAGGCCTGGCCCCACAAACCCTTGGATAATTGGGGCAGTCCTAGCACACAATTTGCCCTAGTCAGTCAGGGGCTGCTGTTGGGGGCCTGGCACCAGCTTGGGTTGGTCCTGGGAATGTCCTCAGGGAACTTAGAAGCTAAGCTGGACCTCCATGGTGGTATGGGGAGGTTCTAAGAGAGACCACATGCTTTGGCTGCTGCTTGACCTGCAGATGTGAGAGGGAGAACCTTCCAGGCTTTGGGGGGCAGGCAGCTTTTGGAGAGGTCTGGGAGGGCAAATGGCTTGTTTGTGACTGGGCTGGCAGGGGTGGGGCCAGGAGCAGACATTTCTAAGCAATTGCCCTGAGTAAGGCTGCTGTGATTGGTTACTTCCTTAGGCAGCCTCTCTGAGCTGGGCCAAAGCACTGTATAGACCAGGAGGCCCTGGGCTCCTAAGGATGTGACTTTCCCGCAAGCTCTGTGCCCTGCCCAGGTGGGCTTCCTCCCCTTGTCTCATAGCAGAAGTGACCCAGGTCTTGCCCCATCTTTTGGCACCCTTGTTATTATGCCTGTTCCTCAGCTCATGTGGAACGTGGTTGCATCTTGATTCCTTCATTGGTACCTGGCGTGGTGAGCCTCTAGCAGAGTTCTTCCCTTGAGAGGTGGAGGGTTGAAGGTGGTCATCTCCTGCTCTGTTCCGGGATCTCAGCATGGGTAGGGTAGAGGTCCTTTGGGATCTGCTGAGGTTTCAGAAATCCTCCAAGTACATGTCTTATTCTTCACTGGTTAATGACCAGGGAGAAGCTGGTCGAGAACCAGAGTGCTTTTCCTGAAATACGGACCGGTTTCCTGTTTTCCTGGGGCCCAGGCCCTTTGGGTTGTGTTGGGATGACAGAGTCCTTTAGGTGCAGTGGGAGAGAGGGAGACATAATGACAGGGGAAGAGAGGTGGAGAGAAGGGGCCTGGTCAGTGCCACCCTTGCAGAGGCCTTGGCACGGCACAGGGTGGGCTGGGCAGAAGCCTCCTGCCTGTGGGGGTTGCTCTGCTTCTCTCCCACCCCTTTGGTTTGGGGGGCTGTGCTGTCCTGAAGAACCTGCACCAAAGCCTCGCCGAGGGCGATGGGGGTGATCGGCAGAGGCTGAGGCTTGTGCTTCTGCTGCCTTTGCAGGCATGTTGAGGATAAGTCGACAGTGTTTGGCACTGCCTTGAACTATGTATCTCTTCGGATCTTGGGGGTTGGACCAGATGACCCTGCCCTGGTGCATGCCAGGACCAACCTTCATGAGAAAGGTGAGTGTCGGGGATGGTGCTCTTTGACCAAGACTGGGAGTTACTGCACTGTGCTTACTTCTTTTTTAGAAAAGAAAAAAATTTTCCCCCAATCCCTTGTGAAACAATTTTCAGCAATCATTTTAAAAGATGAATTCCAAATTCCCTCCCTCCCTCATCCCCCTTCCACCTCCCTGAGACAGTAAACTGCCCAGTCTAGGTTACACATGTGCAGTTCATGGAAAACACATTTCCATGTTAGTCATTTTGTGCCAGAAAGCTCAGACCTCCCTGAAAAGAAGAGCATCTACCAAGTCTGCTTCAGTCTGTATTCAGACACCCTTTCTCTGGAGGCGGCGGAGTGTTTCATCTGGTCCTTCCTAGCTGGCCGTCTCTGAGCCTCAGTGATACCGCCTGTAAAATGGGGGACGATGGTGGTGCTGGTGATGACAGCAGCTGGTGCTTCTGTAGTGCTCTGAGCTTGGCAGAACTCTGAGATCCTGATGATACCCTTGGAGGCTGGCTCTAGGATTGTCTCCATTTCTGTTTGGGTGTAGGCCCTCAGTGGCCTTGGGGCTGCCCGCCCTCCAGCCTGTCCTCCCTTTGAAGAAGTCAAACAAATGAATTCCATACAGAGCCCAAGGAGCAAATGGAAGCTTCCGCTTGGCACGAAAAGCCCTCGCCACCTCTTCTGTCATGTCTGCGGTGCCCCAGCTGCCACCCCTCCCGACTCTGGCCGTCTTGTCTGGCTCTCCCCCCTCCTCTCCACCTCGGGGCCTCGTGTGGGCATAGCTGTCAGTGGGTTGTCTCACCCATTAGACTGGCAGCTCCTTGCAGGCATGGACAGCTTTTGCCTTTCTTTGTAGCCCTGGTGGTGCCGCCATAGTAGGCGTTGTTCAGTGTTGATTGCTTGAGCAGGCCCGGAGTGAGCGTTTACGGCGTGGTTTGAACTCAGGCCTTCCTGACTCCGAGACTGCCCCTCAGTCCGTTCTCTGGGCCCATGGAACTGCTTGTGATACCCATTGGAATCACCTTTGGGGTGTTGAGAGGTGTGAGCAAAGAGGGATGGAATTTTCTGTCTTTCCGACTTGGAGAGGATCCAGTAGTGCAGTGCTTAGGGAATGAGCCTTGGTCTTGGGGCCCCAACTCTGGAGGTCCTGCCTTGCCTCTGAGTGGAGCTGGGCACCTTTCCCCTACCCCCCAGGGGTCCTGAAGATACCCACCCTTAAAGTGTTAGATGAGTGAGGGAAGTCTGTTAGTGGGTAGGTGGAGATGAAGCTGCCCTCGTGACCAGCCGTGAAGAGTGAGTGTGGTTTCCTTCCCAGGCTTGCTTCTCTGCTCAACTTGCTTCTGCGGTTTGGACTCTGCATGTGGTGATGAGGCTGTGACGGCCTCCCCATCTGCAGCGTACGGTTTAAATGCACTGGCGTGGCCCATCGCTAGACTGAACAACACTGGCATTCTGGGGAGTCTTTCAGCGTGCTATTTGTGCCTCTGTCACGGTTGTCTCCTGACTTGGAGGACACGTGAAAACCGGGCTGAGAGCTTGGGTGTGGCGGGGGATGGCGATGGGGAGGGAGTAGGTCCTTTCTCTGACCATAGGCTCGTGTGCTGGTTGGGATTGCTCGCAGCTCCATGGAAGCAGGAGCCTCCTTCCTTTCTTCTCTTGATGGATGTTGGCTCCCACCAGCCCTCTGAGAGGGCAGCAGTTTTGTTGGGCAGGAGTGAGACAGCAGAAGGGGGTTGATTCTTTGGGACCTGGTCTTTTCTAGGTGGTGCTCTCGGAATCCCTTCATGGGGAAAGTTTTGGTTGGCCATCCTGAATGTTTACAGCTGGGAAGGACTGAATACTCTTTTCCCTGAGATGTGGTATGTATCACAACGACCCAGTTCTCTTTCGACATGGAGGCTCTTGAGCCTGCCTGTTGGCACTGCTGGGCTCCTGCCCCTGTTGGCTCTGGCCTCTGCTTGGTGCCCGCTGATCTTGCCCCATTGGCAGGGACTATTGTCAAACTCCCAAGGCCCCCTTCACTATTCGGTCTTCACCAGCTGCACAGACCTGATAACTTTGGCCCAGGGCTTCCCAGTGAAGCTCTCTCCCCACCTCCATTCCTCCAGTCAGCCTGGGCGGCCGCTTCGTCCCTGCTCAGGCCTCCTCCAGGACGGGCAGGGCCCTAGTGCCCCCTTTTCTCACCCATCTTGCACGTGTGCTTTGTCCTCCTGGCCCCCAGACCTGCTCGGCTCTCCCCACTTGTAAAAGCAGCCCTCCGTCCCCCCTTCTCCATCCTGATGCCAGCCCAGCAGGCGTCACTCCTCTCACATCTGTCTGCTTGCGTTGTGCCTTCTGCCCCCACCAGCCTAGGGATGGTGGTCGGAGTGCCCGGGACCTCCCCTGACCTCTGGTGCGGTCCTTTGTGCCCCACCTGGAGTCTTTCCTCAGTGCCCTGGAGGCTCTTTCTGTGTGCTCTCAGTTCTCTTGTGGAGCCCTTCACTGAGGCTAGTGCCCCCGAGGTCTGTCTGGCCTGCTTCTTTTAACCTCCAGTCCTGTGATGCCCCACTGGCTCCCAGGCCTTCACTTGTCTCTCCACTGAGCATCTCCGGCCGCCTTCGTGCCCCCCCCCCCAGACCTCAGAGCCGCCCATCTGACTCACTTGAGCACTGTGTGCTACCGCTCTGGTTTTGAGGAAGGTTTCCTGGTCTAGTCTCCGTGTTTGGCTTAGTCTGCTGGGGCATTTGCAGCCTTCCCTGGTATTTCTCCTGCCTTTGCCCCTGGCCCTGGGCCCTAAGGGCCAGCCAGACTGGGCTGCGTGCGTGCCTGCCTTGGTTTCCTGAGCTCAGGTTGAGAATGCCCTCTCTTGTCCTCTGTGGCTTTTAAGTTCCTGCCCATCCTTTAAAGCCCAGCACTCACATGAGGTTTTCAAGAGAAGGTGGGATGACCCTTTGTGGGGACGCAGATGTGCGCCTGTGCCTGTAGAGGCCTCAGAGACTCGTCCCAGCCCCGATGTTCTCTCTCTGGGAAGCCTCTGCCTGCCATATGCTGAGGGGCTCCTCCTAGGAGACAGGGGGTCATCTTTAGGGCATGCCATCTGCCTGTGTGAGCACATTGGACGTGGCAGGGCCTAATGCCCAGTGCTGAGGCCTCCCGCGGGGGGCAGCCTTGGGTCCCAGATGGACACAAGCAAGCGTTTGACTTTCTTCGCCAGGCTCTTTCCCGCCTGGGTTCCTGCTCACCCCTCCACCCTGTGGTGCCACTGTCGTCAGGTGTATCTGCCCATGAGCTATTGCTATGCCATGCGCCTGCGGGGCCAAGAGGATGAGCTGGTGCAGAGCCTGCGACAGGTGAGGACCTTCAGCGTGAAACCTCGCAGCAGCTGCGTTTCCGATACGGGAGCCTCCTGCTGAGAAAGCTGGAAGAAGAAAAGAGGGATTGATTAAGCACCTACTGTGTGCCAGGCCCTCAGTGTATTATTGGATCCTCCCCACAACCCTGATCTCCGTTTTACAGATGAGGAAACTGAGGCAAGCAGATTAGGGTCCCCAGCTGAGTCTTTGCGGCCCGACGCCAGGCCCTGCCCTTCAGCTGCCTCGGAGGCTTTACTTTGGCTTTTCTCTCCCTCCCCATTGCTTCATTGAGGAGCACCCCCAGTGTGTGGTGTCCTTTCTTCATGGCCGTCTCTCGGTACAGTAAAGGAGCCAGTGGCGTTGGCCTTTGGCCTGCCTGTCCGGGGAGCCCTGGCCCAATTGCGCCTTGACTCAGTCTCCCTGCCAAGGGGCCGAGCAGTGTGCATGGACAAACAGCACAAGACATTCTCGTGCTGTCTGTCAGCCAGTCAGTAGGCATCTAATGCACACCTGCTGTGTGCAGGTATCATGCTGGGGCAAGAAAGACAAAAGCCAGCTAGTCGACAAGCAGTTATTAGGCACCTACTGTGTACCCAGCACCATGTTCTTCCAGGGGAGTGCAAAGACAAGAGTTTGGAGGAGCTCCCTCCTCTCAGGGGAGGCCACATGTCAGCATAGAAGTCTAGTGAGAGTCTATAGAAAGACAAGGGAGCTTGGGAGGGGGAGCATGGGCAGCTGGGATGTGGGGGAAAGCTTCCTGTGGGAGGAGAGGAGCAGGAACATTTGAGGCCTGGGAGATGACCAGTGCAGTCTTGGGGAAGGTGATGAGGGTGGCTTCAAGGGGCTGGATGTGGGACACCTGGTATGGATAGGCCGGGTGTGTACCCTTTGCACGTTGCCATCAGGGGCCTCGACCCCCTGGTGCAGGATTGGTTTCTGATCTCTCATCCTTCTTTTCAGGAACTTTACATCGAGGACTATACCAGCATAGACTGGCCGGCACACAGGAACCATGTGGCAGCCTGTGACCTCTATACACCCCACAGCTGGCTCCTGCGATTGGCCTATGGTAGGTCAGCCCTCGGGGTCCGCTTCTCCTTCCTCCCAGGAGCCGAGTCACCCAGGGGCTGCAGTCATTTTACAAGTGGAGAGCCCCTGGTCTAGAGCCTGATTGGGGGGGCCCTCAAGGCCTGCTCTCATGTTTTCCCTCGGGCTTCTAGGATCAGGTGGAAGATGAGATGGGAACATGTCTGAGGTTTTTCCATCACCCTTCCTGTTCCCTGGCTGGCATTTCATGTCCATGGGGTTGTTCCCTGTCCCAGCCCTGTTGCCCAGCACCCCACTAAAACATGAGCTCCTTGAGGGCAGGGAGTCTGGTGGGTCAGAAACCTCCTCACTTTCCCATGGGGCCTAGCAAGTGTTCATCAGTGGCATTGCAGGCCTTGTTTGGGAGGAAGTCCTTGGGGGGTTCCCTGTCTAGACCAGGGGTTAGGGTTCTGTCTCCTCCTTCTCCTAGGCCAACAGTGAAGGACCCCAGACTGCCCCTCTGGGTGGCTGGCCATTGCACTGATCAGAGTGCCGCTGTCTTAGACGACCATTTTTAGGACATTGAGGCTCTCGCTGAAATTGCTCCCCAGGTTCTGCTCCCCTGACTGTACCTCGGTTCCTACAGGCTTTTCCCATTACCCTCCTTTATTTCTTGTGCCATCACCCACCGTAATCTGTTTGACCAGTTCCCGCCCGTTTCCAGTGCTTTGTGACCACAAAATCCGTGCCGGCATGGGTCTTTTCACTGTTCTTTGAGCTCTTTGGGGCAGACGGCTGGTACTGGGCCAGAGGGTGCATCTCCAGAGTGGCTGCTCCGGCTCTGTTAGCATGGGGCATTAGTCATGTGTCTGTCTGCTCACAGCCCCCGCAGATGGTCTGGGGCCTGGCTGGCGGGACCCCGCGAGCTGCTGGGCTAGGCGCTGTCTCGTCAGCTTGGGTTCTTCCCTTGACCATTTGTTAATGGGAGGATGACTGTTATTTTTAGGATTTTCATCACTCCCTCCGTAGCCTAGAAATGAGCCTTTTACCAGAGAAGCTTGCTGGGAAGGTTGATTGGCCACTTTGGTCTGCTTTAGCCACATAGTATGGGTTCATGTTGCCTATTTTCTCCTCTGCAATCCTCTGTGTCTCATATTTTGTCCTGGATCTTCCCTTCCCCTGAGAGCCAGGGGTCCTTTGTTCCTGGTTCCTGCTGCTGGTTCACGATGTCTCCTCTGAGTTTGGCAGCTACCCCCGGGAGGGGAGGGACCATGAGTATTCTGTCCTCATTTGGGTGATGAGGGCCCTGAGACTTAAGGAGGTTCCATGGCTCCCTTCCAGTCTTGTAGCTCCTAAGGTTAATGTGGGACTCTGGGCGAGTCCTCTCACCTCTGCCTGCCTCAATTTCCCACTCTGTAAAATGGGGATCATGATAGGATCCAGTGAGACTGTCTTTGTAACACAAAGGTGACACAGAGTAGGTGCTTAATGCATTCTTATTCCTCCCTTCCCCTCTTACACGGTCAGTCCCCATGGCCCCTTGTCCAGTCCTTGACCAAGGGGCTCCATCCTTCTTTGCTCTGTTTCTCTTGTCTCAGTAGGCATCTCTGTCCATTAAGAGGCTGCCATTTTAACTCTGTTCAGCGGCCTCCTCCCCCCCCCCCCCATAATGCCCTGGGCAGGCAGAGATCAATGAGACATGGTCTCTGCCTGGCCAGGGAATAGCAATTAGGACCTTGTTGGTGCTTCTCAAGCAGCTGGCTTGAGTGGAGCCCTGGGGTCTCATCAAGGCACCCTCCAACCTCAAGCCTCTGTCTCTTGGCCTCAGAGGCTGCAGCGCCCTACCTGACAGGTGGTAGAAAACAGGACATGTATTTTTGCTGCACCAGATGGCAAAAGAGACCCGTTTTCTTGATCCCAGGTCTGTGGTTTCCTGTCTCCAGGTAGTGTGCCCTGAGCACCCCTGGATGACGAATGGGGTTCAGGGAAGCCTTAATGGTAAGGGGGACCTGGCAGCTGCTTGGGAAACTGTTCTCCAGGAAACATCAGGCAAAGAAATTAAAGGATGATGGGCCTGGAAACGTAATAGGGCACGTCAGGTTTTAGGAACCATGTCAGTCAAGGCCAAAGATGGGAAATGTGGCCATGAGATTGGGGGGGTGTCAGGTGCCTCTCTGCTAACGGGGAGAGCAGAATCCAGCTGAGCTCACGTTTGTGTTATTTGTCAAGTGGTCCTGGTCTGTCCCCATCTCGGAAATCAGGGTCCTCTCTTGCAGGCCCCTTCTAGAATGCTCCTGCCACTCCTCTGGGGCCTATGTTCCTGCTTTCGCCTGTGCTGGTTCCCTTCTCCCCATCCCCCATCCTCACCATTCTCTAAAGGCTATCCCTAGTCCTGATTCCTCCCTGGAACCTTCCTTGGATGGGCTCCAGACCCAGAACACTCATGGCCTAGCACCTAATTCGTAGTTTGTTTTTTTCATTTGGTTCATGTATGTCAGTCTTGTTTTTCCCAAGAAATTTTTCAGCTCCTTCAGGGCAGGGACAGTGGATCATAGCTTTCTTTTTCCACAGGGCCCAGAGCAGTGCTGGGGGATGCACCGGCAGTAGTGAAGTCCCTTCAGTGGGGTTTCTGTGAACTTGGCTGGCCTGAGACATTGGCCTGGGGGCCTCAGAGGACCCTTCTGACCAGCTTCTTGGGAGCTAGCAACATGGCTGTCTTCTTGTCCCCCCTCACTGTAGGAGTCCTTAACCTGTATGAGAGCTATCATCTCTCCAGCCTGAGGAAGCGCGCTGTGGCAGAAGTCTATGATCACATAACTGCCGATGACCGATTCACCAAGTGCATCAGCATTGGCCCGGTATGCTTTCACGCCTTTTCCATCCTCTGCCGGGGGGCCACATTCTCTAGGTAGAGTGCCATGGTGCCACTGACCTCTGATGCCTGCTGGCTTTCTGAGCCTGGACAATTGACTTGGTCTCTTGAGGGCCAAATTCTAGAAGGCTTGCTGATTTTCCTGGCCAGAAGGCTTGTCTCTGCCAGTCTTCACCAAAAAGCAGGGATTCACGGGCATCGTATGGGCCTGTGTTGAGTTCAGGAGTCAGAAGGGAGAAGGTTGGTGCTCACAGGGACCTTGGGGGTTGATCTCATCATGCCCTCTGGCTTGACCCGTATCCACCTTCAGGCAGGGGTTGGAATGGAGCTAGAGCCCTGCCCAGGACTCTCCGCTTTTGGCTGGACATTCCCTAGATTCTGTGGATGCTTTGCATGCCGAGTCTATGAGCCAAAGTGAGGAGTTTTTTCCCCTTCATTGAAGAAGGATGTTTGAGACACCTGATTGTGTTTGGAGGGCTGTGTGTGCTAGGACATTTGGTTACTCTTAGCTGTGAAGCCAGACCACAGTGATTTCTTTTGGCAGATTTCTAAGACAATCAACATGCTCGTTCGGTGGTATGTGGACGGACCGGCCTCTGAGGCATTCCAAGAACATGTCTCCAGAATTCCAGATTACTTGTGGTAAGTCTCAGTGAAGACGTTGAAGACTGCTTAATGTATTTGGACAACACTACAAGGAACGGTCCATTAACGGTCCAGCTCTAGGGAGGAGGGGGTGCAGGATGGAGGGCACAGAAATGGGATCACTTGGGGGGCTGGGGCAGAGGAGGCTGGAGAGCTGTAGGTACAGGGGCCCGGTGGATCACCCCAGCAAGGGAGACTTCAGTGGCCACACCTGATTGGAAAGCATGTAAGGGTGGGCCTTGTCAGAGTTCAACTGCCTTAGTTTTGTCACCTCCCTTCCAGGTTGGGGCTTGATGGCATGAAGATGCAGGTAAAGTGCCTTTGAACCAAGGGTCTCCTGGGGGTGGGGGGCATGGCTCGCTGGCAGTATGCTATCTCCATCTGGGCCAGGCCCTGTGAACGAATGCCAGGTTTGAGATGAGACATGGAGAGTGCTTTCTTGAGGGAGCCTTCTTAAGGATGTTTGGGCTTTGTGTGTTGGCAGATTTCTGGCTGTACACCCAACCTTTCCTGGCCTAATAAATCCCTCCTTTTAGTAAACAAATGCCCATCACCTCTCTAGGGCCAAATAAGGCTCTGCCATTCTGACGATGGCACGGTGATGGCACTGGCTGTGGTTGCCAGGATGGAGGGAGCAGAGCTAGGGCTCTTTGTGCCCATCCCCACCTCCCTTGGGGGCCTCTATTCTTCCTTACCTCATTAAAGGCCCTGGTTAACTCATTTGTGCCAATTGGTGCCTTCCTAGCAAAGTTCCCACATCTTGCCCTTCCCGGGGAGGGGGGGCGCCGGGGGGGGGAAGGGTTACATTTTCAGAGGGGCCAGATTCTGGAAACCCTTTGTTTAGAATGAAAGGGAGGAGGTAGTTTGGGGACAGTGAGGCTCTCCAGAGCCTCAGAAACCCCTCTGTGCCCTGGCCTCTCTGCCTCTGAGTAGAGCTCTGGACCCACATTCAACTAGTTTAAATATGGAAAGTCTTTTTATCCGGGGTGCCCCCAGAAGAATGGGGTGAGAGAAGGGGGCCTGGGATGGGGTGGGCTCTTGTGGACTGGGTGCTTTCCTTAGGAGGGGGAAGGCTTCCTGAGCAAGGGTGGGGCCGACATAGCAGCTAACAAACAGTTCTGACTGGGGGCAGGGGGAGCCCAGGAAGAGAAGGGCCTTGAAGCTGTACTCACTCTCTCTAGGGCACCAATGGCTCTCAGCTCTGGGACACAGCGTTCGCCATCCAAGCCTTCCTGGAGGTATCTACTCTCCTTCACGTTTATTCCCAACTCGCCTGTGGATGTGGGCGTGTAGCCCCATCTTCATTTTTATAAAATGCTCATTAACATGATCTTGTAAGATTGTGATGAGCCATAGCACTGGCGGCTGTGGCTTCTTGGGACAGACAGAATGACCAGAAAGGATTTGTAGCTCACAGAGCCAGGCTTGAGGACCCCAGTGAGGCCTCTTTCTCCCAAGAATGTGTTACTGTTTTTGTCTAGAAGCTCCAGAGCAGGAGTTTGTAACTGTGTGTGTGTCATGGAACCTTTTAGCATTCTGGTGAGGTCTGTGGACCCCTTTTTGGGATAGGGTTTTGAAATGCATTAAATAAAATGCAGGAAATGAATTCTATCGAAATGCAGTGATCATATTATTATAATCACACAAGTCCATGGACCCCAGGTCAAGCACTCCTAGTTTCCCCATTAAATTTGGTAATAAAGTTAGAATTCCCCCTTTCCCCATTGGCACCGTTACAGAGATGCTAACTTTAGTGATAAGTTGGGAGGGAAATGAAAGCGTAATCACTGGCAAGGAGGTGAAATTGCCCCTTTTTGATGACAGCACAGTGCTTTACATAGAAAACCAGAGAGAGTCAGCAGAGAAACGAGTTGGCACAAGTAACAGCTTCGGTGAAGTAACCAGGTACAAGAGAAAGTCTCACAAATCTGTAGCATTCCATATAGCACGAACTCCCTAGGAAGAAGTAATAGAATAGGAATCCCCATTCAAAATAAATACAAAATGCATAAAGTTGCTGAGAGTAACACTTGTATAAATACAGAGTACTTTTTATTTAAGTACTTACTTAAATAATAAGGGAGAGAGATAGTCATTGTGCATGGTTAGACCATGCCAACAGAATAAAAATCACTGAGCCCTTATTATGTGCTTACACTGTGTGGCAGGCATCATGCTTAGTGCTGAGATACAGTGTAAAAGCAATTGCTGCCCTCCCTCCAGGAGCTTACAGTTTAATGGAGACAAGAGTTTCATCTGTGTGTGTGCAAGCACACATTCACAGACATTTGCACGCCTACATGTACACACACACAGGTATGTATATGAGACTATATTATTTGTACATACGTATATACATGCACGTACCAGTCAGACTACCAAAGGGGTAGCTTACGTAGAACTAGACAAAGCAGGAACATAATTCATTCTGAGAAGCAAACCTAGGACAGTGTTTTTAACCTGTTGTCTACAGACTTTTAAAAAAATATTTTGATAGCTTTCAGTTTACTGGGTTTCTTTATAATCCCATGTATTTTGTGAGTTTCATAATATGGTGAGAAGGGGGAGAGGTCCATGGCTTCAGCAGCCAGACTCCCAGAAGGCCAGGACACAGAAGAGGCTAAGAATTTGGGACCGAGGATGTGGAGGCAGATCCTGCAGACGGACCCAGGAGCTCAGGGCCAGGGTCAGCTCAGCTGGAGAACCTCAGTTACTTGGGGAAGAACCCACTTTGTCTGAAATTGGCTTTAGACAGATGTAGGAGCCCCACGCAGGTCAGAAGAGATCCCTGACCTCCATGTTGTGAGGCGTCAGGAGACAGCCAGATGGGCCCCGGGCAAGTCCTTACACATGAGGGATAGAGAGGCCGGTCCTGAAGGCAGGACCTTGTTATCTCCTTACTTGTTAGAGCATTTAGGAGCACCTGGCACGTTTGTTGTTGGTCAGTAGTTGTGTTGTGTCTGCCTCTTTGTGACCCATTTGGGGTTTTCTCAGCAAAGATGCTGAAGTGCTTTGCCATTTCCATCTCCAGCTCATTTTACAGATGAGGAAACTGAGGCAAGTAGGTTAAGTGACTTGAACTGAGGAGGATGAGTCTTTGAGTGCTGGCACAGAGTAGATCACTCATTCCTTAGTCAGCAAGGTTTTAACTATGTGCCTTCTCTGGTGAGTGGTGGGCATTCCAGTTCAAGGAGTGAAGCCATATAGATGATTGTGATCATGTTAATGTAAAGAGCTTTTGTCCAAAGAAAATCAGAGGAACCAGGACAAGAAGGGGAAGCCTTGGACAAGAAAATCTTTTCAGCAGGAATCTTCCACCAAGGTTTGAGAGCCAGGCTAGGGAGGGAGCTGACCCAGACTCACCATCTCCATGGGCGAGGTGTGAAAGGGTCTGGACAAACTGATCCCAAAGAACTGGAGAACATTAACTGTGTGACAGAAGACCTCTCATGGAAAATTGACCCAGATGCCAGATGACTGTCAGGGCACACTGATACTTTGTGGGTGGAACAGCAGATTGTTCCAGCCATTCTGGAACACTTACCAAGTGCCTTCTGTGCGCCAGGAACTGTCCTGAGTACTGGGGATGTCAAGAAAGGCAGACTAACACTCCTGCCTCAAAGGGGCTCACAGTCCCATGGGGGAGACAAAAAGCAAATCCATGGATACATCAAGCTCCATGCAGTATCCATAGGAAATAATGACCAGAGGGAAGGCCCTGGAATTGAGGGGGCTGGGGAAGGCTTCCTTCCTGTAGGAGGTGGGCTTTTAGGTAGGACTGAGTGGAGGCCAGGCAGGTCAGTGGTCAGGGCAGAGGAGGGGAGAGCATGTCAGGTGAGGGGAACAGTGGCCAGTGAAAATGTCCTGAGCTTTTTGGATTTAGATGGAGGTAGTGACCCAATGCGCCTGTGTCCTTTACACTGCAGTGAGTGAATGTCCTGTTAATAGAAAAATGGCCCTTTTTGTGGTGGCACAGAACGAGACCCCAAAGTGGTACCCATTGATTACGGCATGTTAATGTGGGACGTGAAACAGTGAATAGGAAGAATTTGGAGAAATGTGGGAATTATCTCATCTGAAAAGACCCAAGGTGAAGCCAGTATGTGTTGGATGTAGTTTTCTTGTCAAAGCTTGACCCTGGACAAGAACTGAGAGTGCCCCTCTCTCCTCTGGTAGAGCCGGGGTTAGCGGGTGCGTAACACCATGGTGCTGTCAGTCTGGGGCACTGTTGGGTGGTTCTTTTTTATGGGGGCTGGTTGGCCGGTGGAGAAGCAGCTAGAAAGAGAATTGGGAATGGAGGGGATGTCAGAATAGAAAGTGAGCCTTGCCTCCCTGTCTCATGGGCCTCTTGGGAGGAGTCAGAGACAGGGGACGTCACCCACACCTGGTAATTCTGAAGCCAAGCCAGCGGCAGGGCTTTCTTGTGCTCCGCATGTCCCGCTCAGTCTCTTCATTCTTCTTTTCGGTTGTCTCTCTTCTAGGCTGGGGCTCACAACATGCCTGAGTTTTCATCCTGTCTAAAAGGTGCCCATGAGTTCCTAAGAATTTCCCAGGTGAGCCCTGATCCGTAGTGAGCACTGTGTGAGGTGTGTGAGGTGTGAGGTGTGTGTCTGTGCTGAGCTGAACCTGACTTGTGCCCACATGAGCTGAGGACATGGAGCCTTCCCTTCTCTTAACCAGACATGGGAGCTTTACCGGGACCCTGAGCCGGAGGGGAAGAGGCACGGACAGTGTGCTCGTGGCCTTGGGGGGCCCCCACCCTTACTTGGCTCTGCCATTCTCTTACTTGATCTCCCCTCATAGCTGGTTCCCCCCAGTTGTTCAAGTGAGGACGAGGTCCCAGGTGCTCTGGGCTCTTTTGCCTGGGCTGATTAGTCACCAGGTCCCCCCGCCATGGGAGCAGGAGCCATAGCAGCAGGCCTCTCCCTCTTCCAGGGCCCTCCTGCCAGAGGACAAGGCCTGGTGAGGCCTTCTCGAGGTAGTCCTGTCTTGGGGCATGGGGGATAGTCTTAACTCCAAGGGGCTAGTGAACAGCAAGACCAGAAGCCTAGTTTGGCCCCTCATGCACCAGCTTGAGTTTTCTATCTTCTGTAATACGTCTGTCATGTCGTTAGGGAGTTTTGAGCTGCTCACACAGGGTCTCACGCTAAGGAATGGGGAACTCTTGGTATATAGAGAATGTACCTTTTAGTGAGGTTAGCTGTCTGCTGAAATTCTGTGCATCAGACAGCTTTTCTGCATCGTTTGCTGTGATGGCATAGACGCCAGTGTCCAGAAGGAGCAGCTGTAAGGCAGCAGGGTGGGACGGTGGTCACAGGCTGGCAGACTGGGGGAGTGGGTGTGGGCAGTGGCCTTCACGGCCTCCCATCTGATCTACTCTGAGTTAGAGCCCTTTGGCCATCTAATTTATTATCACTGCTGGGTAATGTGCGTGTTGTGTTCTCCTTTCCATGTCTATGTGTGATGGATTTTTGTCCAGATTCCCGATAATCCTGTTGACTACCAGAAATATTATCGTCAGATGAGCAAGGTACAGTGCGCTGTGGGTGTGACACAGATACAAGAGGAGTCTGGTTTGGAGAATTTTTCCGTGTCCTTTTTTTTAATTCAGAGGAGGACTTCCGTCTCTTGCGTTTGGCTGGCTCTCCATGGAAGGCTTGTCACATACAAAGGAAGTCTAAGACCTTAGGTCCCAAGCTGAGTGGGCCCCCGCCAAGGCTGGCAGAAATGGCCCCTGGCCAACCTAGGGAAGACCTTCTCTGGAAGGAAGCATAGGCCCGCCATGGCATGGGAGGAGCGGCCCAGCCAGGATTAGAACTGAGGGTCCCTGCATCCTTTCCACCAGCCCATGCCACCTGTGGGTTGCCTTTGTCCAACTTGTTGTCAATGGGGTGATCTGTTCAGTGGGGAGAAAGAAAGGGGACAAGTGTTAAGTCCCTGTCGGATGTCAGGCTCTGTGCTAAGCCCTGGGATGCAAAAAGAGGCAGAAAAGCAGCCTGCCCTCAAGGAGCTTACAGCCTTAACATGGGAGACAGCTTGCAAACAGACAAGCTGCATTTGGAATGAAGAGGAGCTGATGCATGGAGGGAAAGCTTTGGAAGAATGAGGGTGTGGGGGAGGCTTCCTGGAGAAGGTGGGATCTTAGTTGGTACTTAAAAGGAAGCCAGGAAGGTCAATAATGGGAATGGAGCGGGGAGAGTGGCCCAGGGGTTGGCGGGGATGGCCAGAGGGATTCCCTGCAGCCAGGAGATGGAGGGTCTGAGCTTTAGAAAAATCACTTTACTGAACTGAGTAGGGGATGGACAGAGAATCGAGGCAGGCAGAACCCCACCTCACCCCAGGGGCAGGAGGGGGGTGGATTGGGGAGGTGGGGCAGAGGTGACCTTGACAGGCCTTGGTGCCATATTGGACATAGGACGGTGAGAGAGTGAGGAGTCCAGTACGGCTCCTCAGTTGGGAGTCCGAAGGCCTGGAAAGAGGGTTAGAAGACAGGATGTGGGGAGGGCTTGGGGGAAAGAGAAGGAATTGTGTTTGAGTTTGAGATCTCTCTTGGCCAGCCACTTGTGGATATCTACTGGGCAGCTGGAGGCCAGCAGAGAGATTAGGTCAAGAATCTGCATCATAAAGGTGGAGCCAATGAGATCCCCAAGGAGAGAAAACAAGAGGGCCCAGGACAGAGCCCTGAGGGTCCTCCCTGGTTCCAGGGCCTGACCTGGAGGAGGACCCAGCAAAGGAGATCCAGGAGAGGGATCCGCAGTATCCAAGGCTGCAGGGGGGGGGGGGGGTGGAGAAAAGGCTCTTGGGTTTGGCTCCTAGGAGCCTGAGCCCATTGGTCACTGCAGAGAGAACAGTGTAGGTGGAATGAGGAAGTTGGAAACCAAACCGTAAAGGGTTAAGGTGAGGAGGAGCCGAGTCCAGATGAGGTGCTCAGTGAGCCAAAGGCGAGAGAGGCCCCTGGGGAGCCGTGGGCAGAGCAGAGACGGGGCTGGGGTGGGAGGTTTGGCCCACATGAGTGCCACCCTTCCCCTCCCGGGCGCTGGCCTAGATGCCGTGTCTGGGAGCTGTGAATTCACTTTGATCTCCTTGAACTCAGCATTGTAGTGTGCCCAGCTCCCTGGGATGGTGGCCCTTCTATTCTTCTCACTGCTTTGGATCCAGCCTGGGAGCAGCGGGCCTTGTGGCCAGGGCCCATCCTAAGCAAGCCTCAGTTTCCTTATCTGTAAAATGTGGGTGGTCTCTTCTCACCAGGCTGTTCGCTGGGAGTTCCAGGGAGCTCTGCCAGACAGACGCTCCTTTGTTGGAAGCCGTCTCTCCAGTCAGCGCACAGGCTCCTTGGGCCCATGCCACAGGACATCCTTCTCTGAGCCTGGCTTGGGGGGGAGGAAGGGAGGAAGCCAAGAGACTGGAGAGAACGGCTCCCCTTTCATTGGGTCAAGCAGGTGTACCTTTGACTTGTAGGGTGGCTTCCCCTTCAGTACGCGGGACTGTGGCTGGATTGTCGCCGACTGCACAGCAGAGGGTTTGAAGTGTCTTCTTCTCCTGCAAGAGAAGTGTCCTTTTATCACAGATCCTGTCCCCAAAGAGAGACTCTATGATGCAGTCAATGTGGTAAGTGATGGGCGTGTGCATGTGAGTGCCAGAGGGGGCACTGTGCCAGGCCTTGGGCCTCAAGGACAAGTGTGCTCCCTGTCTTTCTTCTGAGCTTGAAGCTAGAGCCTTGGCCAATGTTGGGCTGGTTTTCAGCCTTTGTCCTGCCAGGCCTTGAGTGTTCCCCGCCTCACAGCTGGTAGGCCCTCCTCTTCATTCTGGCCATAAATGAACGCAGTCTGGTTTCTTGACCTGGAATGATCATCTTGCCCTCTTGGAGATGGGGCTTGAGTCCAGCACAGTGCAGAGTAAAGGGCTCTGCTGGTCACTTTGGCTGGACTCTCAGCTTTTTCTAGTCCCTAGTCACTGGAAGACTGACTGTTAGCACCCAGCTTTGATCAGCTCCCTTCGGTCTGTGGCCGTGTCTCATTCGAGCCCCCTGTGCAGCTGCTGGGCCCGGTCAAGGCAGTTAATCTGCCCCTAGGATGCATTAGAGTTGCTCCTGCTGACAAATGCAAGGCCTCTATGGTCCAGAGTTGGCCCCAGGGCCCTGCTCTCTTCGAGGGCTTGTTGTCTTTTTGGGAGCGCCAAGGAGTCCTCTTTCCCAAGGCCATGCTTGCCATCCCCAGCTAGGAGCCCAGCCCTGTCTGCCAGTGTCCCCAAGCACATACTTGTCTCACATGGGAGCCCAGCCAACAGGATGTGCCCTCAGTTTACTCATTTTGTCTTTCGTATAGCTGCTGAGCATGAGGAATTCGGATAATGGGTTTGCCACATATGAGAAGCAGCGTGGAGGCTGGCTCTTGGAATTACTGAATCCCTCAGAGGTGTTTGGTGAGTCTCCTGGTCTCCTCCAGCCCAGTGGGGAGAGCTTTGACCCCTGAGACAGGGGCCTTGTTACCTGTCAGCCTCTACCCTCAGCCCCTCGGCCACCACTGCCCCTGGGTTGGCTGTGAAAGGCCGAGGGTGTGCTGTTTTCTTGGGGGCTCCGGTGTGCCATCTCTGGTTAGGCAGGGGAGTGGTGGCAACTGTTCCTGTCCGTGTGGGGCATGGCCTCAGGTCTTGGTCCTGAACATGAAATGGTTGTGTTTGTGGATCCCTTGGGGTCCCCCTCTTAGCACCAAGCCTCCCAGGACATGT
Source organism: Petaurus breviceps papuanus (assembly GCF_028583685.1). Taxonomy (NCBI): domain Eukaryota; kingdom Metazoa; phylum Chordata; class Mammalia; order Diprotodontia; family Petauridae; genus Petaurus; species Petaurus breviceps. The sequence goes on along the minus strand of NW_027186284.1, from coordinate 34,088 downwards.
GTCCTTCTTCGTGTTGAGCTACTAAGCTCCGGCCTCACAGGCAGGGCCCCTTGGCTAGCACTGTCTGTTGGGCCAGGGAGGCTCTGGGTGGCCACCTCTTGACTCTGGGTCTCGTGCTGCCTCCTTCCCAGGAGACATTATGATCGACTACTCATATGTGGAGTGCACGTCAGCGGTCATGCAGTCACTGAAGCATTTCCAGGAGCGCTACCCTGAGTACAGGGCTGAGGAGATCAGGTGGGCCAGGCAGCACCATGTGGAGGAGCAGGGCCCTATTCTGTTTTGTCCTTAGCTCCTGGCTCCTAGGGCTACCATGAGCTGACGGCGAGATGGGCCAGGCCTCCTGTGGTCTGTCTCATTGGTGTGTAGGAGTTGGGTTCATGCTGATGGGGCCGAGATGCAGGGCTCCCGTCTTTCTCCCACATTGCTGTTTTTTATCTAGTGAGTTTATGGAATTCCTTGTCCCCACCGTGGACACAGTGGGCAGCAGCCCTAAGTCTGATGCCAGAGCTGTAGGCCCCACAGCCCTTGTAAGCCCCACGGCTCTGTTTCATAGCTCCTTGGTACAGTTGCTAGAACTTAGAGGGGAAGTGGGCCTGTGGGCCTGGGGCTGACGGTTGGCTCTCTGTCCTTTGGCCTAGGCAAACGCTCACGGAAGGACTGTGCTACTGCCGGCGGATGCAGAGGGTCGATGGGTCGTGGGAAGGGTAAGTCAGGGCTTTGGTGTCCATGTGGACTTCCCTCGCCTGCCCTTCCTTCCTTCATGGTCCTTTCTCTGGACAGATGGCTTTTAGAGAGTCTGACTGGAGGCCCTATGGCCATTTCTGGAGCCTCCCAGCCTTGTGGTACGGCTGGGGGCTGAGCCAGGAAGCTCTTTGGGGCCAAAGACTGGAGGGGGGAGGGCAAACCTGGATTCTTTGTCAGGAGCGTTTTGGGGGTGCTCTGGTTTGTGGAGCTCACCGGACAGCCAGACACACTGCATGTTGAACCAGAATGGGATTCTCATTGCTGTTTTCCACCAGGTCCTGGGGAGTATGCTTCACCTACGGGGCCTGGTTTGGATTGGAAGCCTTTGCGTGCATGGGACACACTTACAATGATAATGGGTAAGTGATGCATCCCTCTCCCAGCTCCTGTCTGGGCTGACGGTAACGTGGGTGGCCATCTCAAATTGCATAGGTAACTATTGGAAGACCCTGGAGGGTTGGGGTCTCTGGGAGAACTGGCCTTCTGGAGGGCTGCTAAGGAGATTTTATTGTAAAATAGTGGGTTTCCTTTAAATGAACAAGGTAGATGGCAGAGAGGGCCGAGGGCTGGTTTTGGCAGGACAGACCCACATTTGAGCCCGGCCTCTGCCTTGGGCAGACACTGTCCTCATGGGGCGCTGGAAGCTTTGGAAGACTGCTTGGCGGGCAGTTTCAGGTTGGCATCCGTGGGAAGGCCTTTCCTACACTTGTGAAATCCCGGCTCTCGATCCCCCAACCCTGATCCACTGATTGACTGGAAGAGAGGGATGCTGAGACCTTTTCAGCCAGGGCACCTTGTGCCACCTTTCCAGTAGTCAGCTGGTCATTCACAGGTGGACACTGAGGTTATTGCCAGTTCTTTGCAGTGACGGGTGCCGCTGCTGGGTGTGTGATTAGGCAGTTTGCGTTAGAGGTATAACTGTCCAGGTGCCTCCCCAGAGGCTCCAACCCACAGCCACAGAGCTTTGTCTCTTGGATTTCCCTCAGTCAGCTGTTTGCCTTCCCGACTTTCTATCCGGCAGTAGTTACAGGACGTGTAGCTTGTGTGGACGTGGCAGTGTCCCCTCTCGGACCTTTGGATAGGCCAGAGTGCGCTGTCCAGAGCCCCGAGAGGCGGGTGAGCGTGGGCGGTGTCTGGCACACAGCCATCACTCCATTAGCCTTCCCTCTTATTCTCTTGGTGACCCAGGCAGTTTGACCCCGCTTTGACCCTGGCTAGCCCGAGGCCAGTGACCCCCCTAAATCAGCTCTAGCCCCACCTGATGACATTGCCTCTGTCTTAGCCTGCGAAGTTTTGTGAGTTACCTACAGATTAGTACAGTTGGTGTGAGATGAAGGGGTGCTGGACTCACAAACCTTTGTGAGAAGTGAGGGCGTGGTAATGTGTGTGGGGCAGGCCCTGCTGCCTCGTGGGATCCCAGAAGCTTCTCTGCACTTTGGATGGTGGCAGCCTGGCTTTCCTGTGATCTGTGACTGGCGTTTTTGTTGGCTCCCGTATTTTCTTGGGTAGGGATGCCTGCCCGGAGGTGAAGAAGGCCTGCGATTTTCTGCTTTCCAAGCAGATGGAGGATGGAGGCTGGGGAGAGAATTTTGAGTCCTGTGAGCAGCGGCAGTATGTGCAGAGCGCCACGTCCCAACTCTTCAATACCTGCTGGGCCCTGCTGGGACTCATGGTGGCCAGGTAGGAGGGCCGGGGAGGGGCAGGACACGGTGATGAACACCTCCTCAGTGCACCCATCTCACCGGAGGGCAGAGGTGAGAGACAAGTCTCACTGCCCTTATGACCCTAGATCTTGGGCCCTCCCCAGGGACTGAGAGCAGCGGTCTCACTTGCCGGCAAGTCCGCCTTCTGGACAGGATTTCCCCCAGCCCTCCTAGCTTTGGTTCTTCCCCAGCTAGAGTCTGGGGTCTGTGGGTAAATTTCAGGGTAGGGTAAAATTAGAGCTTTATCTTCATTCCCCTCTAATGAAAGTTAGCATTTTTTTTAATAATGAATCTTGCTAGTAACCTTCTGGGACTCAGAAACCATTTAGAAGCTTTAGACTGGCAGCTCCTTGAGGGCAAGGGCTAGTTGTGATTGTCCTTTGTGTCCCTAGCCCTTGGGAAATGCCCCTTCTGACTGTGCTGTGCCTTCTGTTTTGGTTCACACATACTCCAGTTGTTTGGTCTGTCTGTCTGTCCAGCCATCCACTGCTCCTGGGAATGCTCGGGGGACACATTGGACCTTTCCTCTTGGGGACATGTGCCCAGTCCTGAGGTTCCTGGGGCTAGAAGGAGACACCACTGGCACTCTACTGTCGGGTGCCATATTGTTTTCAGACTTGTTGGGCCAGATCATGGCTCTGTCTGCAGCACCTTAGCGTGGCCTATCTTCCTGTCAGTTTTGCTGGCATGAGGGAGATTCTGAGATCAACACTCCTTTGTCCAAAACAACAAACTTTTCTTTCTTCCTTGTTTTCTTTCTGGTAGGCATCCTGATACCGAAGCCATTGAGAGAGGAGTAAAGTGTGTGCTTGGGAAGCAGCAGCCGAATGGAGACTGGCCTCAGGTAGAGCAGGCCTGGCCCTGGCCGGGTCCTGCAGTGAAAGGGAGTGGGCAGTGGAAGGGAGGCCTTGGCCTCTGGAGCATTCTGCTGCCATGACTGTGGTGGGGGTGGGGGTGGAGGGTGGCTGGTCTGGTCTCTCGCCATTGGCCTTTGGAACATCCCTGAACTGTTTTTTCTCTCTGACTTTAGGAAAACATTGCCGGTGTCTTCAACAAGTCTTGTGCTATCAGCTACACGTCGTATAGGAATGTTTTCCCCATCTGGACTTTGGGCCGATTTTCCCACCTGTATCCTCACAGCCATCTCGCTGGCAAAGCGGTGCTGTGAGCCCTCTGCGCAGGAGGCCAAGGCCAGGCCAGAGCCAGCAGCACAGACCTTGGAGAAAAGCCTGGTGGGATGGCTGGGTCTTGGTCTGAATCTCCACAGCTCACAGCCCAGATGTCCTCTCGTCATCCTGAGGCCCTTCTGTGAGAGGGCAGAGGATGGAGATGAGGGAGGACCGGATCATCCTCAACCCCTGTTCTTTGTGAGTCTCTTATGTACTACAAATCATGTTCTTTTGGGTGGGACGCTTGCTTCTGCCTGCCCTACAGGATGCAGACTGTTGGACTGTCGGACTCACCGCATCTTTGGCCCTCCGATCCTTGCCAAATGCACAGTCGAGCTTCAGGAGTGGGGCAGGTTCGTGGAAATCATGCGGGGATGGCTGACTGCCTGTTGTTGCTGTTGCTCCTGTCCCGGGCAGGAACTCTGGGACTCTTGGGCTCATGTGGTACTTCACTGCCAGTTCTCTTTGACTTCCTTGGACTGGAGTTCTCAGGACACCTGCCGAGTGAGAGGCATTGGGTGGCTTCACTTGAAATCTCCTTTTTCATGTTTAATGACGTAATGTCGGCTTACTCTGGATTGCCATTTTCATCCACTTTCACCTTATTCATGACTGTATGTTACATTTTGTTACTTTGGAGTGCTTGAACTAACGCCCCTAAGATGGGTACGGAGCCCCCGTCTCAGGCCCCTCTTTCCTCTGAGCAGAGCTTCGGGTGCCCAGCGTGAGTGCCGGCCTTTTGGCCTCACTGTCCCTGCCCCTTGCTTTTGCCCACCTGAAATTCCTGTGGTTGGGCTCTCGTGAGGCAGAGGCTGCCCGCTTGCAGGTCCCGTAGAGAAAGCAATGGGAAGCGTCCTGCGCTACCCTGGGGAGCCTCATCACCAGTTAGAAGGAGGAAGGTTGGATGGAGTTCTCCAGGGAAGTGAAGGAGACCCTTTCTTAGAGCCGAAATGGCTCTCCCCGTAGCAGAGGCAGCCAGGCAGGTGGTGGGCAGCCCCGAGCTGCTGTCAGGCTCCAGCAGAGGCCCCTTGGGCTGCACCAGCTTCCAATATGATAGAGCCAGAGGAAGATGGGAGACGGGAGACCCTCAAGGGTCAGTGGTGCTCCTCGGCCCTCCTCGGGGCGTGCTCAGGGTCCTTTCTCCGTCAGTCAGCCTCTAATCCCAGCTGAATCTCGGGCCACCATTTCTCTGGCGTGGCAGGTGCTGCGTGGCATGCCCACCTTCCCCACCCTGGAGTCGGTAGGGTTATAGGTCTAGAGTTGGAACTTTTCAATGGGAGCCCATGTTCTTGTTTCAGATTCAGGGTCTCCCTTTATTATCTGTATTTTAGAACCTGCTGATTCCTGAAGTTCTCTTGAATGGGAAGCAGAGGGCACTTGTCCCTGGCAGGAGCCCCAGGCTGCTCCCCCGACCTCCTGCCCTGGCACCAGCAGACAAAGCTTTGCCCTTGTTGGGCAGGCAGGCTGGCACACTCCGTGTGGGTGGGGGGCTTCAGCCACAGCTAGCTCTTCAGCTTTTTCCCACAGGCTCTCGAGGTCACCGAGCTGTGCCTTCCCTAGAGCTCCTGCCCCTCCCGGCAGCTGGGGCTCTGCCCCTCCTGGCTTTGGCCGCCAGCAGTCGGGGCACGCGTTCTCCATAAAGGCAGCGTTCTCATCTGGGGCAGGGGTTTTTCTGTCTCTGAGCAAAGCCTTCCTCCCGCAGGGGGAAGGAGGTGGTCTCCAGAGCTTTTCTTGCCTTGGGTGGTTCTTTGCTGGGTTGGAGACTTCTTTCACTGAAGCTGTCTTAGCAAAACCTATCCATCCTCCTGATCTCATAGCTGCTTAGAGAATGGGAGCCCAGAGGGAATTTAGAGGCCGTTTGCTCCTAGAGACACTCCCAGAGGGTTCCACAATTCGAATCCAGATGCTCTGATTCCAAATGCACCCTCCTGAGGCTGCTCCTGCAGCAGGAAGAGGGCCCTTGTCCCCCACTCTGGGCGTGCTTCGGGCATATCACTTTCGTTTCTGTCACTGTCCTCTCTGTCACTTGTCAGTGAGTGCCCCCCCGCCCCCGACAGGCGAGCCACGATGAAGATGGCCACACAAGAGTCGTTTCCAATTTAAAAAGCAGATGAGAGTAGTTAAACCAGCTGACCTCTTCTGCTGTGAGACTGCTGGGGCTCATCCCCTCTGCTTGACCCCAGGGGCTTCTCCAGGGGGCTTCTTGGGATCTCGGCCCCTCTGAGGCCACGTGACCTTGGGCAGATCACCCCTAGTGATTCTCACTAGTCCGGAAGAGGTGCTGACTGACCCACACTGGCAGTGCAGGGACACCTTCGGCTCCATAGAGTAGTAGTGTTCCATGGGGATCTCCCTGTGCAAAAATTGCTCACGTCTCCAGAGGTGGGAAAAGTGGAAAAACTGGCTGAGAGAGGCCCCATCTCTTTCCAGGGAGTAGCTCCCCCAAGGCTGCACCAGCCTTCTTGTGGCTGACACTGGTGGGTGGGAGATGGTCAATGTCAAGTGTTAATCAGTCCGATAAAGGGACATTCAGAAAATGAACGGCTTTTCAGGAGGGGATCATATTCCCAGAAAGTTGCATTAGCTCCTTATGGATTTTGGATTTTCATGAGAGAACCTGGAGCAAAGATTTTCCCTCCTTCACCTGGCATTTCTCTTTTTAATTGGGATAGACTAGGGCTTTTTTTGTTATTATGTAGAATGTGTTTGTACAAGATAGGATAAAATCCATCTATTGGGACTCTTCAATGAAATCGAATATTTGTTGAATGTTGCTAACATTTCCTATGTCTCCATGATGGTGATGGAGCAAACATTCCTTTAGCTTGTAATTGGGGTCCTGTATTTTTATAATAGCTAAAGCATTGGACAGAATGTGAGCTCCTTGAGGGCAGACACTGGAACGGTTCTGGCTCCCAGCATGGGGCTTTGTAAATGTTTGATGATTGATTGATTTAGAACTCATGGGGGGGAGGTGTAAAATGGTCTGGGACGATAGGGAAGAATTTTTACCTTTGTAAAAGGGGAATGATGCTATTTAATCTCCATATTTCATGAATTTTTCTGGATTTGCCGAGCCCTGACCTCTGAGCGTTTGGTTCTAGTCCTGGGCAAGCTTGTTGGAACCACGTTCAGCCTGTTCAGACTAGTTAGTGTAAACGATACTGCTGACAGAGGGAATGATTAGAACCGGGGGGCCAAAACTGTTTTCCAAAGCATTCACCCGTATATACCTTTTATTCTCCCTTTGTATAGTGCTCAAAGGAAACTGTCACTGTCTTCCATCAATGGTTCCTTGTCTACTGCAGCTGCTTTATCATGTGGTCGTTCCCACAAACATTCCTCCAGTTACCCATAGGGGTTAGAGGTCTAGAGAGAAGTTAATGGCCCAGTATCCGATGACTTTTGAGGTAGACCTTTCCCTTTCTGTTGCTCCCTTCTGGACTTAGGGCTAATATGGCCAATGGGGCTGTTTTGCTGAAATGATCATTTGTAATCTCTTGGGATGTTCTGAATAAAAGATTGGATTCTTGAACATGACTGTTGCCTTTGCTCCTCTGAAATCTCAGCTTATCACGATAGCCTTGTCCAGTCGTGATGGGGAGAGTGGCCTGCCTCAGCGCACTCCTGTCCCCAGTGGGGACGCCTCCTCTGAGTATTGAGTCCTCACTCTTGGTTTGAGGGAAATAAAAGTTTTTAATAATAATAAAGTGTCTTTACAACATCATGTGGTTTTTTTTATCCAAAGTCTTTTTTCCATCTTTTGATATAAACATGATTTTTATGTTTGTTTAAAAAATCGGTCTGGTTCACTCCCACTTTGCTAATCTTTGATGTCACAAATCTTTTTTGTTGTGGTTGGTACCTTTTATTTGCCCATATTTTTGTATTTACATTTACTAATAGGATTAAACTTAGTCTGAAAGTGAGGACAATGATTTGGTTTCTGTGATGAACCTTTCTCAGTTTTTGAAAGCACTTTATAGAGGAGAGGGATTATTCTTTGTTGGACTGGATTATCTCTTGTGAAAGGACTTTGTCCTGTGTTCTTTGCCAGTTTTCCATGAAGGGCTCATTCAGCCTTTCCTGAGATGGGCTTCCTTGGTTTATTTACCCTTTTGTCCATTTAGGTATTTTACATTTTAAAAAATACTCATTTCTTTTACACGCTCAGTTTTGTTGGCACATTGTTAGCTTTGTGTAATCATTCTCAGAGTGTCTTCGTTAGTTGTTTCTCCCTTCTGACTGTCCATTTGACGGTCATCTCTTTTTAAAAATTTGCTAGTGTTTGATGTTTTGGTTTTTTTTTTTTTTTTTACCATTCCTGACTGCAATGAAAACCTGAATTTTAGATGTTTTGATTGGGGTCTGCTTCCTAAGGCGTCTCCTTGATCTGCTCAGCTCGCCCACCCCATCTTCTCTCACGTCCTTGAAGGCTGACTCTTTTCATTGTGGGGTTCCACCCCCTCCCCCAGCCTGTGAATGGCTGTGTCCTCAGTGCTCTGCTGGCAGACTCAATGACCAGGCCTAGTCAAAGACACAGGCCTCGAGTTGACCACAACGCGCGTGCTTTCTGCTCTCGAGTCTGGGAAGCCTGCCTGGATTATGTGGCTTCCAGCTCCTTCCATTCAGGATTGAGCTGTCCTTCCAGAGACCCTACCCTTCATCTCCCTGCCGCACCCCCTCCCCCAATCCTTTGTGCCATGCTGGTCCTTTCTGTTGTTTCAGGTTGACATCTGGGCAGTCTGGGGCAAGGTGCCCTGCCCTCCTCCCCTACACACCTCCAGCTGAAGCCCAAGATGGGCGTGAATGAGTGGCATTCATACCATCAATGCTGCAGTGTAGAATGTCCTGTGGGGGTCCCTCAGCCCCTGCCTCATCCACTGTGCCCTCCCCTGTCCCAGCTCCCTGTTTTCAAGCCTGCTCCATGCCTGTTCATTTTAAAGTGTGTCATCCCCCCCAAACCTGTCATCCCTCTTACGTCTCCTGGGAAGCAGGCGGGCCGCCAGCTATCAGAAGCTTGGCCTCTCACTCTGCACACCTGTCTTGCTCAGAATCTCAGAGCAGGCCCGGCCAACCTGTACCAGGAAGAGGTGGCCCACAAGCACCTCCCCAGCCTCCCAACCAAGGGTGCTTCCAGTCATTGTTAGTCTCCTTCCGTTGCTAGGCCCAGTGCTGCCCCTGGTGCCATGAAGAACATGGCAGACGTCCCAGTACTTGAAGGAGCTTGTCCCCAGGTGCCTTCTCCAGGCTAGCTGTCCCTGTTCCAATCCTCGGCCAATCCTCTGATGGCACTAACCCAAAGCCTCCCTTCACCAGCCTTTTCTGGGTATTCTGGCTCCCAGATCTGAACCCAAGGCCAGACCCAGGCCGAGGGCAGCAGGATGGGTGCCATGTGGTCCCCACGGCTTTCCAGCCTGCCATATCACCTTGAACTTGAGGTCCACTGGGACCTCTGGGTTTTCTTCAGCTCATTACTGTTCGACCGTGCCATGCCTGTCTGGCACCTGGAAGGGCGAGTCTTGGATTCAAGTCAAAAGTTTCTACCCCCATTACATTTCATCTTACTCGTTTGGTCTCGTATTCTTACCTGTTGGGACTCGAATCCACTCCCTCGCTGCAGACCAATGCAGAAAGAAGCCTGGTGTTCATGCTGTCATGGTGATGTCTCCTCCTGGCCTCAGTCTTGTGTCTCACACCAGCAGGTGTCCCCAGACAAGCCACCTGGGCTTTATTTCCTGGGGAAATGGTGGTCTCCAAGGCTCGGACAGCCAGCTTTGGGTGTCAGTACTTAATATTTGAAAATGGGGAGTGAATTAGGCAGCAGCGTAGAAGAGTGTTGGGGAGAGTGTGGAATTAAGGCAGCAAGGACAAGAAGCAGCTTTAAAATGTGGGTGAAGAAGATGGGGGCCATGGGTGTAGAAGGTGGCACTCATTGTCAGATGCAGTCTGTGGGGTGGCTGGTTTTGCTAAAAAAATCTGTTACAAGGGAAGGTTCAGTGTGTTGGGGCACAGTTATATTCAGAAATGACTCATGTAAACAAAAGATGTCAGTACAATGCTTTTTAAGGGTGAGAAGAGCTAAGGGCCTGATCTAGGTGACTTCTGGTGGAGGAGTAAGGAGAGTTGTACACGTTCAGAAGAGACAGAGGCAGAGCCAAGGGGACACATGCGGGGATGGGATGATGGGGAAGGAGTCAGCCCAGAGAGAAGAGTGAGGAGGAACACCCTGGGGTGGAAGGAGCAGCCCGTGTTGAGCCTATCTAGTCTGGGGTCCCTGCAGGCCGTCCCGGGAGAGTCCAAGGTAAGATGTGGTGAATTTGGGGATCCTCTGCATCGAGGTAATAGTTGAAGCCATAGAAACGTGTGAGATCACTGGGGGTGAGGGATGGAGGGAGAAGCAGGGCAAGGGAGGGCAAGCACTTGTCGGTGGGAGGAAGACCATGAGGGTGCAGTGTCCCAGCAGCCAAGGGAGGAGCAGGTACTAGGGAGGCAGGGTGGGCCGCAGCCTCCCCCAGGGGGGGTCTTTCCCTCCACAATTTGGTTTCCGTGAGATTGTGCTGTTCTATGATTCGTAGGAATGGAGTGGCCTTGGAAGCATCGCCCCATCTCACCTCAGCTGTAGGATCGTAGCTAGAAGGGACTCGAAGGCTGCCCGATTCACCCTCTCATTTGTCATCCACTTTGCTGTCTCTGTGTGGATGGCTGCAGACTTCCTGAGGAGGCTTTGCAGGGTTCCAGGGCTAAAGGCCACCCCTCCAGTGCCCTCCATTTAAGAGGAGTGTTGGAAGAGTTTCCACATCAATGACTGGTGAAGCCATGGGTTCGAGGAGCCTGGGGCTCTCCATCATGCACCTGGCTTGATGTCAGTCCTCAGGGAATTGCTGAATGAAGCTGTCCTCATCTGGGGTCACTGATGCCCCAAGCTCCCTTCAGGCCCAGCAAGGCTCTGGAGTTAGATACCAAATGTTTTGTCCTTGGTACTGGGGGCATGGAGAGTTAGGTTCAACTTGGACAGTGGGGGTGGGGGTGGGGGTTCCTTGTCCTTTTTTTGTAGGATCTGAAGCATCATTTTACTCTGTTAAATCCTAGGAGATTATTAGGGCAGTTGTTTTGAGAGGGAGAAAAGCAACTAAATCCTTTTGTCCCTGCACATGGTTCCATGACCCTTGGGAACCAGAGGAAACTAATTAAGACAGTTGTTGTTGGAAGCACTGGTTGTGGGGACGAGCCTTGGGTGGGCTCCGTGGCTCCTGAGGTCCCTTCCCAAGGGAGGGTGGCACTGGCTAGGAGCAGGTGCTGCCCAGCTCATCTTCCAGACCCTCGGCCAGATCTCCTCAAGTGGCGCTGCGCTCTGTTTTCCATGTTCCTTTGACGGCTGAGCAGAGCCTGGGGTTGGGAGTTGGGACCTGGGTTCAGATCTTGTTTCTGGCACTCACGAGCTGTGTGACCTTGGACTTCCCTTTTCTGAGGTTTCATTTTCCCGTCTTTAGAATGAATGAGGTGACTGTTGACCCTTCCAATTCCAAATTCAGTTCTGTGGCTGCAGTGACCTCCTCCATCCCTCTGTGACACGTCTTTTTGCGTGGGGGTGGCGGCTGGTTCAGCTGGCCACCTGGCCCTGGGTTTCCACTAGGGATGGGCCCACAAGACCTCCTTGACCAGGGCTCTGGCGAGCTGCAGCTTGCTGCCTGCCCGGCCCCAGAGCGTCCTTGGACTCAGAGGAAGAAGGAGCCTGGGGTGGGGGGGGGGTTCTCCCCCGGTCCTCTCTGACCGCATCTGTGCCTTTAAGGCTGGGTGACCTCACAAAGCTGTAAGGCCAGGAGCTTGTCATGGAACATTCAAGTATTGGCCAACTGCCCGAGTATGGCCTGAGATCCATCTTTCCACCTGAAAAGTAGTGAAGGGGCCTTGCTGAACTCTCCCTTAGGAAAGTGAAGAAGGACATGGCTGAGGGGAACGAGCTGATGAACAGGCTGATGACGGAGAACGCCGACCTCAAGAAGCAGGTCCGCTTGATGAAGGAGAACCAGATGTTGAAGCGGCTTCTCAGCGAGAGCTGCCATGAAAACAGTGGCCGGAACCGGGACTGTCGGGACAGCCGTGACTTCATCTTCCCCAAAGTGCCCGGGTACCCCAAGGCCTGCTCCCCTGGGGCTGGAGGTAAGCAGGTGGGGGCCAGCACGCTGGCATTTGGGAGCCTTCCTCCCTGCCATTTATCAAGTACCTAGAGCAGAGCCTGGGGAGGGCCTGGGAGTACAGAGAGAAAGCGGCACCGGCCGGCCTGTGCCCAAGGAGTGCACGCTCTCCTCAAGTCAGTAAGACACAACTTGGCCATCAGAGTGACCGAGGCTGCCATGGGGCAGGGGGTGGAGGAGAGAGGCTTCGTTCTGATTCGTTTTTTTACTTTGTATTGCTTTCATTTAAGAAATATTTTTATTTAAAGTTTTGAGTTCCAAATTGTATCCCTCGCTCCTTCCCCCCCGCCCCCACGTTAAGCAGAGATAGGCTGTACCCGAGCAATCACGTAAAACCTTTCTCTATGAGTCATTCTGTAGAGTAGCAGCCTGCTTCAGTCTGCTTTCAGTCAATAGCAGCTCTCTCTCTGGAGGGGGAGCGCCTGCGCCATCATGGCCCTGTGGGATTGTCTTGGGTCACTGGATGGCTGAGTCGCTCGCAGTTCTTGGAGCAGTGTTGCCGTTACCGTGTAAGACATTCTCCTGCGCCTGTTCACTTCACTTTGGATCAGTTCATGTAAGTCCAGGTTTTTCTGAAATCATCCTGCTCGTCATTTCCTAGAGCACAGTGATATTCCATTACAATCATACCCCACAACTTGTTTAGCCTTTCCGCAGTTGGCGGGCATCCTTCTGATTTCCAATCCTAAGCTACCACAAAAAAAAGCTGCTATAAATGTTTTTGTACAAATAGGCTTTTCCCTTTTCTTGGATGTCTTTGGGAAATAGACCCGTAGTGGTGCTGCCTCCTGGATCAAACGTTCCAAAACGCTCTTGAGAGTGGTTGGATCAGTTCACAACTCTGCCAACAGGGCATTAGTGTCCGAATTTTCCCACATCCCCTTCAAGAGATAGTTCATCAAACAAAAGAAGGCTTTCCTATATGAATCCAACTTGGCAAAGTTTCCACAGAAGGAATGGAAAAGAAGCTTCCTTCTTTGTGGAGAGGGCAGGTGCTGGGCAAGGTAGAGGCTCGCCAGCACACCTGTGGGCAGAGCAGGACACTGCTGGGGGGGGCCCTCTTAAGGGAAGGGGGCGTTCCAGCCCCCAGGGCAGGTCAGTGTGATTTGGCAAAGCTGGGGAGTTTCTGCCTGGTCCTAATGAACTCTTCCTCTTGGCTCTGTGGAAAACAGAATCCAGGAAAGCCTGGGAAGCCCAGTAGCCTGTGAGCTAGCCCAGTCTGGTTAGGGGAGGAAAGCTCACATTCCCTCTGCTTTTCTCTGGCTTCTCCTGCCAGCTGCCCCGCCCTGCTTCAGCCACACCGGACCCTTGTCCCTGCAGCTGGCCTACCTTCCCATGCTGGCACCTGCCCACCGCTCATGGGGAGACGTGCCCACGTGAAGCGCTCCGAGCACGCCTTCAGGGGCTCTGACTGTTAGCAATGGCCCAACCTCCCCGCTCCATCCCATCTGGGGGCCCTTGTCTGTACGGCCTCTCCACCTCTTGTTAGGGCATTTGTGCCCAGGTCTGCTCTCACCCACTAGACTGCGAGCTACTCGAGGGCAGGCCCTTTTTTGTTCATCTTTGTTGCCTCCGTAAGCATCCAGTCCTAGTTGGAGGCTCCCCCCAGGACTTGGCATGAGGAGCTCTGGACTGGATGTTGGCAGATGTGGGTGTGAGTCGGCCCAGCCCTGCCCCTTGCTGGCTGGGTGACGCTGGCCCAGTCCTGAAATCCTCTGAGCTGACTTCAGCTTCTCCTCCATACCCAGAGGGGTAATGATGACTGTCCTGTCTTTCTCACAGAGCCTCCGTGGGGCTGCAGGTATGTGTCCCAGAGCGGTCTGGCGGCAAACTGCGAAGGTCCCTGCAGAAGGACAAGTGTGGCTCTCCTGCTGATGGGAATGTAGGGTAGTGGATGGGAATTGAGAGCCCTGAGTTTGCTTTGCCACAAACTCCTGTACTCGGCACGCGGCTTTCTGGGCCGTAGAGAGCGCCTTGCGCTGGCCAAGTCCCAGCTCTGCTGCTGCCCTCCCGTGCGACCTTGTACAAGGCCATTTCACTCCATCCCCGAGCCTCGGTTTCTCCTTCCGTCGTATGATTGAGTCGGACGTGATGAGACCTGAGGACCCTTTCCAGGTCGAGCGTTTGTCCCCCTTTCAGAGGGAGCCATGAATAAACTGACTTTTAGTTAAGTGGGGAAGAGCCGAATTCCAGAGAGTGCTCACAGCCTCTGCCTTTTGCTCACACTGACATGGGACTGAGCTCCTGGTTTTCATTTTGCTGCAAAAAGTCATTTGCCGAGTTCCTGCCTGCGCCTCTTTCCTCTCCATGCTTTGTCGGAACGAGCTGTAGCGGCAGGAGGCCAGAGAGTCTGATAAAACTCTGATGTCCCGGACTTCTGGCTGGGGACCAGGGGAAGGTGCGAGGAGTCACGGGCTTACCCAGCCGGCCCCGCGTTGGCGGTCAGCGCATCGCCAAGATCTGAGCCCAAAGCCAGCCTGCAGAAGCGTGGTGACCTCCTGGCTGCTGAGAGCTCCCTTCTTCCCTTAGTCCTAACAAGCGCCAGCTCATTGGTGGCGTGGGATGAAGAAGCAGGCATGGCTTTCTGCTAGCCTGATGATGGATGGACAGAGCAAGCAGGGATCTGGCCCCTGGAAAGGGTGGCTGACATCCCCTTGGTCCTCATCATCTATCAGGCCAAGTGTCGCCCTGGACTCTTTTCCAGATTTTGGAACCGAGCAACCGAGCCAGGATATTTGGTCTGAAGGAAAGAAGACCTGCCTGATAGTTGAATTCAGATATTCTGAGGGCTGTCTCTTGGACTAGCTGGTACTGCTTGGCCTCAGTGGGGAGCAGAGAATGGGGATCAGTGGGTGGAGCCATTTACAATGGCAGATTTAGGCTGATGTTTCCTAATGATAGGAGCTAGCTAGAAGTGCAAAGGGCAGCCTTCTGTGGGCCGTAGGCAGGCAAGGTGAGGATCTTTCGAAGATGACCACATTTCAGGGGGGAGGTAGAAGATTCTGGTTTCAGACAGCTGGTGCCAAAGGCCTCTGAGATCCCTTCCACTTCCTGTGGGTCATCGACCTTCTAGACTTTAAGACAGGTTTTAGGAAGGAATTTGAAATAGCGGAAGAGCTTTGCCCAGTATGAAGGGGTGATGCTTCCATATTGGGGGACAATGAAGAAGGGAAGGGGAAGGGCAGGGAGGGCATGTGGCCTCCAAGGAGGAAAGGGCCGTAGGTAGGCTGCAGCAGAACCCTACGACATTTGAACGTGATTTTTAAAAGTGAGTTTCTAGATTCAAACAAGCAGGCCTCTGGGGGCACACCTGAGAACAGCTGATGGCCAACTCTCTCTGCCCACTGTCTCCATGGCTGCCAAACCTGGCTCTTTTCCAGGCCATTCCCAGATCCTTAACTGGCACGGGCATCCTTGGCAGGGCAGGGCTGCTCTTTCTTGTTTCATTTCCAGAATGGAATGGGCCCTGCCCATTTCCGCCAAAAGGTTGGGGAAAAAAAGAGATTTCTGTATAACTTAAGGCTTACATTTTGTTGCTGTTGAAAAACACCAGACCATTCCGTGCCAGCCTGGGAAAACATGGCACTCGCAACAGATTCCTCTGTTAAAAATCCTTTACCAGGCCAACAGGCCCTGTAGGAGCTGGTGATGCAGTGAGACAGAACAGCCCCAAATGCTTCTAAGCCATGCTGAGCTGGGCTCCAGGGGAAAGGAGGCATCTTTTCAGAAAATCCTGGCTGGTTCCTCCTTCCCACAGAAGCTGAGAGACATTAGTTGGTGAGTAGGTTGGTCTCTCACAAGTGGCCTGACTGTTCAGAGGGAGGTGCCTCAGCTCCCCCTCTCCTGGCTGCCCTTCATACCACAGGACGCGGCTTTCCATTTCCATCCTGGCTCCTCTAGTCCTGTCTGTCCCCCCAGGCTGCCTCTTTCCCCTTCTGGTTACATCTTCCCAGCAGGGTTTGGACCTCACGGATTGATGCCTCGTGAGCCTTCCATGTCATCCTCACTCCCCTCCCCCCTTCCTCTGCCCCAGGTCTCAGGATTCCAAACCAGCCCTGCTGGAAAATGTCAGGGGAGCACTGTGGTCATGGTCAGGGTCAGGGTCACCCTGGTCATGTCCCTCCAGGAGACGAGCCTGGGGTGGACAAGGAGGCCTTCACCTCCAGGCTGGCCTGTGTCCTTCCCACAGCGACTGTCCCAAGTCCCTTCCATTTCTGAAGCCCATCTACATCCAGGTCCCCCACCTCCCCCCTCACACCCTCAAAGTCGCCATCCACATCCTTCTCAATGCCAGAAGCCCTTTCTTTGTGTGCACCTTCCCCCTTGCCTCTGACACCACCACTAGTTTCCCAGGAAGCAAGCACAGCCCAAGGACCCTGGGACCCCTGCTGGGCCCTGGGCTGTATCTTGGTTGGCTGTGGGTGGGTGATTCAGGCACAATCCTGCACCCTTTGGCTTCTCTTCACACTGTGGCACTGCCTCAGTTCTCCATCCCCCTGGACTCGGACTGGGAAGGAGGGGCTGAGGCTGGACTGGACCCCTTGCCTGGACTAGAGCCTCAGGCAAGAGGACCCACAGCCTGGCTCCATAGGCAGGAAATCTTGACCAGACCTCATCCCCCACCATGTTGGGATGAAGCAAAGGAATTGGTGTCAGATTGGAGTTTCAATCGGGTCCTGGGAGGTCCAGCCATCCGCTGTTTACTGACACAGATGCCTCACCAAATCTAGGAGGCCAGTCAGATGGTCCCACAGCCAGCAAACACCTGCCTCTTCCTTTCCACCTCAGCCAGGCTTGCTTGAGGGCTACCAAGGCCCCCTTCTCTGCTCACCCCCCTCCACTTCAGCCTCTTAAACTCCTCGTTTGCTGCACCCCCAGGAAACCCCACTCTAGCGTCACCTGGTTTTCCTTTTAGACTTCTCCTTTCACACTCCTTCCAACTTCTCACTCTCAAAGAAACTTGGCTCCTCCAAGGAGACACTGTATTCATGGGCACCTCTTCTCATGGTCCCCCAATGGCCTGGGACATTGTGAAAGAAGTCACATAAGAATGCAAACTGGGCCCTCACCAGGATACAACCATCCCTTGTCTCTTCCCAAATGGATCTGCTGTTACACTCTTCCCAATGCTCCAAACCCCCTTGGGATTTAAGGAAATGCCTCCAGCATCTCTTACATTCCCAAGAAAATAGACGCCTTTCCCATCGCTTTCAAACTTCCTTCTCCTCCCTGAACCCCTCGACAATGCTGCCTGTGCTCCAGTCTCTGAGGAAGATAGCGCCTTGTCCAAGGTCTGCTGAGAGCTTTCCCCTTTGTCGTCTTCTGTGATCTTCAATCTCTGACTCCTCCTCTGCTGCTGACAAGCCCAGTGAGGGGTCTCTCATCCTAGAAAGGCTTCACTTGACCCAGCCATCTCCTCAAGCTATTGTCATCTCCTTCCTTTTATGCCGGGGTCCCGGGAAAGGTGCCCTCTGGTGCCAGTCCTCTCGTTGCTCCTTAGCCCCTGGCAGTCTGGTCTCACTGATGTCCTCCCTGCTCCCTCGCACCGGCTTCCCTCCTTGTTGACCTCTGGGACCCTGCACACTACTGGTCCTGGGCACGGTCTTTCCTTTGGATCTTCATGACCACACTCTCTTCCACTCTTCCCTTCCCTTGTTGGCTGTCACAGATTTCCTGACCATCCCCCAAGGCTAGCGTCCTCTCCTTTGCTCTTTCTACCTTCTCTTCTCAGCTCCTATGGTCTCAGGCATCATCTCTGCAGGTGACTCCCAGGTCGGCCCTCACCTTTCTCCTCAACTCCAGTCCCAAACCACCAAATGTCCCTCCGTAAGCCCACCCCTTTTCTAAACTTGCTCATTTCTCTTAAGGGCGCCATCACCCGTTCAGTCACACATCATTCACGCTCATCATTCTCCCTCACTGACTCTTCCTGTCCTTCACCCTCTGTGTCCATTTAGTGGCCCAAGAATATTCAAAGGCAACAGCTGCCGGACCCCCCCCCCCACTCCCCCCCAGTCAGACTCCAGCCTTCATTGGATCCAAGTGCGTTCATCCACACACTGACCCCCAGACCTCACTCTCCTCTCTCATCTTTGCTGCCCCCCTCGGCGCCTCCTCTGAGAAGCATTTCCTGAACCCCGGAGTCGTCCTCTCCTCAAATGATCACACATGTGGAGATGCCTATACACATATGTATTGTATATACATGTATGTATATAACACATATACATGTGCAACATCTAAGTAAAGTGCTATATGTACTTACACACACGTGTGTTTGTGCTATGCATCCATCTGTTTGCACACATGCACATGCATGTAGAGCTGTTTAAACGGCACATCCTCCCAGGAGAATGTGTCTCAGGGCAGGGACTGGGCTTCATTCTGTCTCTGTACCCCCAGAATCGAGGGCCAGGGCCTGGCTCGCACTTAGAAGGCACTTGATAAATGCCTCTTGGGTTGGGTTGGTTGGATTCTCAAGGCAGGCATGTGTTCCCTCCGCTCAGAGAAGACCTGCCACGCCATCTTCCTCACAGGCTGACATGAGGGCATGGCGGACAAGAATAGGGCATGGTGAAGGGTGGTGGCAAGGGCATGATGGCAGAGATCAACTCTCCTCAGTGTTATTCAGTGACCATTCCATTCAATGGCTACTTCAGGCAAGGCACCCTGCTAGGCACTGGGGGCACAGAGACAAAGATGACACAGTCCTTCTCCTCGAGGTGTTTACGCTGCACTGGGGAGAAGCCATGGTTGCAGCCAAGAAGGTGCAGTCATTTCAGGAGGGAGAGGGCACCGGCAGTTTTGGGGCCCAGCGAAGGTGGCACTGGGACTGAGCCTGGAAGTCAAGTCCTGGCCAAGCCAGGGGGGAAGTGGGCGGGAAGGCGTGGGGTCACAGGTAGGGCAGAGCCTG
The DNA here is from genome assembly GCF_028583685.1 of Petaurus breviceps papuanus. Lineage (NCBI taxonomy): Eukaryota > Metazoa > Chordata > Mammalia > Diprotodontia > Petauridae > Petaurus > Petaurus breviceps. Next base: position 15,358 of record NW_027186284.1, on the reverse strand, counting down.
AGCGAGAGCGCATCCTGGTGGGTGGCAGGGAGAGGGACAGAAGACAGCGTCAGTCACTTCACGATTTTACCTAGGGCCAGCCTTGAGCCCGGAGCCTCTCGTCTCTCTCCTGTGTGCTTCAGTTCAGTCATCTGTAAAACAGTCTTCGCCTACCTCTCAAGGTATGAACCCCGGCTTGTCTCTGTGGGTCTCTAGGGGCTGGCCACAGAGCCAGTACTGACACGAGGGCGTCCTCGGCCAAGCCGTCCCCGGGACGGGGAGGAACCCCAGCCGGGCTTTGGCAACAACAGCTTTTTTGGAATAAGTCAGAAGCTGGTGGGGATGGCATTGAAGTGGGCGACACTCGTCAGCCTGCCATTTTAAAAATCAGTCTTATCTATCGCCTCAGCCTTTATAGCTCCTCACCTACTTCTACAAGAATTCAAAGGGGGCTACAAATTAAGCTCAGAATAAGTAGGGTTGTCAGGTGAGCACTGGGAGGGAGCAAAGAGAGGGCAAGTGTCTTACCAGGTGCTCGGAGCTGGCCACACAACTTGGTTCTGATTCCTGGAAATCCCTGCCAAAAAGGGGGACCTCCACAGGACACACTGGGTTTTATGAGAAAAAGAAATATCCCCCTTTCTCTACAGAAACACTTTCCTTGAGTCAAGTGGCTCCTCTGGGGTGAAGAAGAATGCCAGGGCCCCATACTGGACTGGCTTGTATAGACATGGGCAGCCCATGGTAGAGGGGGTGGGCAGGCAGGCTAGGGTCCCAGGGCTCTGAATTCTGTTGATCCAACTTAAGCAGAGAATCTAGGGGTGTACATGAGGACTAGACTGTTGCTCTCCAATATTAGACCTAACTTTACCAAATAAGCATTTATTTATGTATTATTTACCAAAATGAAGTGGTCTTTGCTCTCAAAGAACTTATGTTTTATTGGGTCCAGGTGTGAGTAGGTGGAATGGGGGAAGGGAGAAAAGGGTAGTGTCTACCCAGCAACAAATGCAGGCGATCAAAGGAGGTGATGTGGAGAGGGAGATTGCATTAATACCTGGGGGCGGGCCATCAGGGAAGCCTTCCTAGAAGGGGCTGCTGCTGAGCTGGGGAGGGAAAGGTCCTGAGAGGTCATATGGGAGGAACAGCCTAGCCTGTGCAAAGACAAAAAGACAGGAAAGAGAAGGTCAGATGTGGAGAATAACCACAGATGTGTAAGAAAAGGTCAGAAGAAGTGGGAGTCAGACTGTGGAGAGTCTGAAATGGCAGACCCAGGACTTTCCTGGCTTTTTGGTTCAGCCCCATTTCCAGTGGGCCTCAGGTGGTTTTTCTCCAAAGGCAAAGCCCACAGATCTCCAAGGGGCCTCTGGGAACATGCCGGGGTGGAAAAAAAATATGGTCTCTATTTTCACTGCCCTCTTCCTGAAGTTCAGCATTTCCTTTAAGGATTTAAGAGCATGGATCCGAGAAGGGGCCGTGGGCTTCGACAGACAGCTGGCTTCAGAGAAAGGAGGGGGAAGAAGTCAAGAAACTTCCCTCCAGAGGATGTTCTGTGTAGTGGATTAAGATGATGCCAGAGGAGAGATCAGAGATCGCCCTTGCAAAGAGCCAACAGACCTTAAACTTAAAGCAGCATGTGAATTGTTGTGGGACACCAGATGGCAGAGGTGCCCGTGCTCCTGTGAAAGTTTGAGGGGAGCCTGCATTCTCTCCTAGACAGACACCAGGCACCTGTACAGGGTACAGGGTACACCCTGTACAGGTATTGTACAGTGCTTCCCCAGTCAGAAAACATTTAGTAAGTTCCTACTATGTGCCAGTCACGGTGCTAAACACTAGGGAGACAGAAATAAAGACAGGCCCTGCCCTCTAGGAGCTCACAATCTAATGGGAGAGGCCACATACAAACAAAGCTCTAGATAGGATAAATAGGGAATAATGAACAGAAGGAAGGCCCTGGGATCTGGAGGGGCTGAGGAGGAATCTAAGAAGGAGGGATTTTAGGTGGGACTTAAAGGCAGCCGGAAGGTTAGCAGTTGGAGCAGAGGGAGCATTTTCGAGCCAGGGGGATGGTCAGAACACTGGAGGGTCTTGTTGGTGGAATAGCCAGGAGGCCAGGGTCACTGGACTGAAAAACACAGCATGGTTCACGATGTAAGAAGATTGGAAAGGGAAGGAGGAGACAGGTGATAAAGGGCTCTGAGGACCAGAGCCTTTTGTATTTGATCCGTGAGGGAATAGGGAGCCACTGGGGGTTAATGATTCCAGGTCATGGTCAGACCTGTTCCTTGGAAAAATCCCTTCGGTAGCTGAATGGGGCATGGACTGGAGAGGAGAAAGGCTTGAGAACTGTAAGACTGGCCATCCTTGTCCCCAGTCTGCATTTGGTCTGAGTGCTGAGGGTCTGCTGGCTGGGCCAGCTGCTTCACAGGACACCCCTCTTTGTCCAGTTTCTGTCTATGCTTTACCACAATGGGAGGACATGTTTTCAAATTCACCCATCTATCAATTTGGGACAAGTGGCTTCAAATGAGCATTGAAAAGATGTGGGTGTTCACACCACCCAGACTGGCACTCTTTAAGACAATCTTTAAGATCTTGCCTATCCCCATCCTGCTTCTGCCTCCTCTGGTTTTAATCTCTTGAGAAAGAACAAAACTCATTCTCTAGATGATAAATGATCAAAAGATACGAACAGCCAGTTTTCAGACAAAGTAATCAGATCTATTTACTGCCATCATACGGCTGTAAAATCATGTATGCTCTGTGACCAGCAATACCAGCCCTAGGTCTCCATCCCAGAAGAGATCAAAGACACAAAGGAAAAGGACCTCTATGTCCTAAAATGCTTATAGCAGCTCTGGTCAAAGAGCTGGAAGTGTCGGGGATGCCCAGCCATTGGGGAACGACATGTGACTGTGCTGTAGGAAACGATGAGCAGGATGCCCTCAGAAAAGCAGGGGAAGACTCACGTGAACTGATGCAAAGCGAAATGAGTCAGGCCAGGTGCCATCGTACACAGTAGCAACGACATCGTCAGATGATCAGCTGTAAACGGCTTAGCTACTCTCAGCAATACAATGATCCAAGACAACTCTGAGAGACTTAGGATGAAAAATGCTCTCTGTCCCCAGAGAAGGAGCTGATGGAGTCTGAAAACAGATTGAAGCAGACGTTTTTAATCTTTATTTTTGTTGGGGTTTTTTCTATGTTTTCTATTACAACATGTCTAATATTAAAATATGTTTTGCATTATGACACATATATAACCTACATCAAATTGCTTCTCAGTGAGGGGGGTGAGAAGGGAGGAAGAGAATTTGGAACTCAAAATTTTTAAAACAAATGTTAAAATTTGTTTTTACATGTAATTGAGGAAAAAGAAAATATTGTATAAATAATTTAAACAGAAAAAAAGAAACAGGCAAGATTATAAACAACCAAACAACCAAAAAAACTCAAACCCCAAAACCCCAACCTGATAACATGGGAACAAATGTAACAAGATGAAATGTAAAGAAAAATGTAAAAGCTTGTGCTTGGGTCACAAAGAAATCCACTTTACAAGTATAAAATGAAGGACGCAGTGCTTGGAAGTACCAGAGGATGACCTGGGGCTCTGAGTGGACCACAGACTCCGTCTGAGTCAATAGAGAATGCAGGAGGTCCTCAGCTACGCTGAGAGAGGCTGTATAACCAGGACTAGGGAACCAAGAGCCCCAATGAACTCCTTGCTCTCTGGAAATATGGCTGGAGGCCTGGTTTTGGCTTTGCCTTTGGAGAACTCAAGACAGTCTCAGAGCTTGGACAAGGGATCACTGGTCACAGACTTAGCCATCGTCTCATCTAGCCCCTTGTTTCACAAATGCAGAAACTGAGGCTCAGGGCAGGGTGGTGGCTAGCCCAAGGCTGTTAAGTGCTAGAGAGGAATTCAAATCCGGGTCCTCAGCTCCGACGGAAAGGCTGGCTGGAGCCAGGGATTCCCCAGAGGACCTAAAACCAAGAGCAGCAGAGGGGGGGCCCTCAGGGGAAACTTACTGATGGGGAGAGATACCTCAGAGGGGATTGGCTGCCTCTGGTTCGCTTTCCCAGAACTGCTTCTGGATGACGTGGAATGGTGTGTGTGTGTGTGTGTGTGTGTGTGTGTGTGAGAGAG
>NW_027186284.1:8722-11123 GCF_028583685.1 Petaurus breviceps papuanus | reverse complement strand
AGAGAGAGAGAGAGAGAGAGAGAGAGAGAGAGAGAGAGACTGGCATTATAGGTTGGTGTGACATTGTGTCTGACATTGTCTGTGCAACATTGTATGTGATACTATGTGCATGTGTGACATTGTGTGTATGTGTGACATTGTGGTGTGACATGATGTACATGTGTGGGACGTGTGTTTGTGTGTGTCTGGGACAGGAGAGGCAGGTGGGCTGTTCTCTGGGGTGCCTGGGGCTGCCTCTGAGCCCCCGTGTAGCTCCCGATGCTGTCCCAGGACCCCCACCCCTCGCCTGCTTGGTGACCCTTCCCTTCTCTCTTTTCTCCCAGTTGCCGAATACGGAAGACTCATCAATGTCCCTGAGGCATCCACCCAGCTCCAGCCCTCGGCTCTGGAGGACCTGCTCTACTCCCACATCAACATTTCCAATGAGGAAGACGCCTCTTCCCCCACCTGCAACACTCCCTCCCAGGTGACTTTTAAGGGCTTTCTCAGCCCTCCGGACATCTACTCCTCAAGAACCACAGAAAAGAAGCTAAGTCAGCTTCTCAGCAACATGCAGGACGCCATGATCGATAAGCCGATGGCCGAACCCAAGGAGATCCGGCAGAAGAAAGTCTGTTTCTCAGAGAGCGGCCTGCCCGGAGGAGATAAGATGAGAAAAAGCTATTACTTGAATGGTATGGGGACCTTTCAGGGAGGGGGGAGGGGACGATGACATGGAGAGCCCGTCCTCAGGACAGGGAGAGCTGGTGCTGGGGGCTCCTGCCTTCATGGAGTTTATAATCTAAGAGAGGAGACTACTGTATGAGAGCCAGCCTGTCTCCCATCGCCTGAGAGGTAGGAGGCAGTAGTGGCGCAGATTCAGGTGGGATCTGGGGTGCTTATTGTCTGTGCGATCTTAACCTCTACGTGCCTCAGTTTCCCCACTTGTAAAATGGGGATACTTGGGATGAGGGCACATCCACAGAGCTCTCTGCAGACCTCACAGCATTGTAGGATGCTGGTTCTTCCTACGATTGTCACTTGGGGCTCCCTTAGCAAGGTCACTTCTGGGCAGGGGCCATTGGGCTTTCCTATCCCTGTGTCCCCCAGAGACCTGTATGGGGTCGGCTGGCAGAGAAGAAGGATGTGTGTATCAGCTCTTGTGCACACAGGTCTCTGGGCAGCCCCTGACCCACCCTGTCCAGCTGTGAACACCTGGGGACAGACTTTTTTTGTCCATCCCATTGGAAGGTGGGGACCATGCTGGCCCACCGGCCCAGTCCGAGGGGCCTGGGAGGGACAGCTGATGTGCTGGACAGCAGTGAAATGAAAGGGGTGATTTCACAAACTGGGGAAGGCGAGGCAAGGGAAAACTTTTGAAAATGATCTGGGTGATTCAGGAGCCCGGAGAATGAGAGGACCCCACTGTGTGCCTGGAGTCCATAAAAGCCAACTCCTTAGCCTCAGTAAGGAAGGGAGGCAGAGGGAGCTGTCCTCAGGACCTGGTGACCACCCACTTACTCAGCTTCCTCTCCCACTGAAGCCACTTGTCTAGCATGTGGGGAGGCTCTAAGAGCCCTGTGATTTTAAGTTGTTTTTTTTTTAATTGGAACTTAGAACCACTGAGTGCCAGAGCTAGGAGGGATCTTAGAGATGACACCAGTTGGACTGACCTTCTCCCCGCTTGGATCCATCCTCCGTGACATGGCTGCCAAAGGACTCCAGGGACTCCCTATTTCCCAAGATCAAATGCCTCTGCTTGGAGCCCCTGTCCCAGGCTGCCCCTCCAACTTTATTATGGCTCCTTCATCTTCGGTTCAGGCACACGGCCCTTCTTGCTGGTCCTCACAGTGACCCTCCCTCTCTCTTTTCTGCCTCTTTTTACATCCTGTCCCCCCAAAACTGGAATGCTCTCACCCCATCTCCATGTCTTAGGCCCCCTCATTCCCTTTAAAGTCACAATGGGCCCTTTCTGTTCACCTCGAAATCTTACATTTATTTGGAGCAGTCCGTGTGCATGCTTCCCTATGGACACACAACCTCCCCTGAAAGAATGGAAGGCCCTTCTTTTGTCCTTGTGCCCCTGGGACCTAGTGCTGAGCCTGCCGCAGGCTGTGCTCCCTAACTGCCTGGCCATTGATGGGGGGGGGGTTGGCATCACTCTGATTGTTGCCAGCATCTGTGCATCTGGTAGGGGCTGCTTTTGTTTCAGTGTCTTAGGACCTTAGAATCAAGATTTGTTCTTCCCTAATATAGCTAATCTTGAGACTTTTTTTTTTTGCCTTTTGGAGGGCAGTTGTAACTTGCCCAAGGTTACATGGCTAGTTTTTTTTTTTTTTGTGTGGTAAGTGTCTGAGGCTGGATCCGAACTCAGGGCCTCTTGTCCCTGGGGCCGGCGCTTTACTCACTGCGCCCCCTAGCC
>NW_027186284.1:5575-8622 GCF_028583685.1 Petaurus breviceps papuanus | reverse complement strand
CTCTCTCTCTCTCTCTCTCTCTCTCTCTCTCTCTCTCTCTCTCTCTTCCTTCTCTTTCCCTACATCTCTCCTCTCCCTCTCTTTTCTCTCTCTTATTTCTTTCTCTCCTCTCTTTCCTCCCCCTTTCCTCTCATTTTCTCTCCTCCTCCCTCTCCTTTCTCTCACTCTCTTTCTCACTTCTTTCTCTTTCCCTACATCTCTCCGCTCCCTCTCTTTTCTCTCTCTTCTCTCCTCTCTTTCCTCCCCCTTTCCTCTTATTTTCTCTCTCCTCCTCCCTCTCCCTTCTCTCACTCTCCTTTTTTTCTTTCCCTCTCTTCCCCCCCTTCCCCATGTTTATTTATCTACTTATGTATCTATATATCTATTTATGTAACTATTGCCTCTTTCCCCACTCTCCCCTTCTCTCCCACTCTGTCTCTCTTTCCTTATGTATCTATATGTGTATCTATTTATTTATCCATGTATCTGTGGACCTCCCTCTACCTCTCACTCACTCCCTCCTTCCCTTTCTCTTCTCCCTGCCGCCCCCCCCCCCCCTAAAGAGTCTCTGTCCTTTATCATCTCATCACAGGCTTCTGGGCTGTTGTGATCATAGGCCCTCAAGATCGTATCATTTGAGGGACAATTGAAGGAAGTGGGGAGATTAAGCCTGGAGAAGAGAACACCTGAATTGGCAGGTACAGGCAGCTGCTATTTTGTGGGAGAGGGTTCAGAGTCATGGCCTTGGAAGTCAGAAGTAAGAATGATGATGCATGGAGACCCCAAGGGGCCAGCGGAGGCTGAATGTCGAGAAGAATTCCTGGATAACAAGGTGGCTGCCCCAGGGTTCAGGGGTTTCCCAGAAGATGCTGTGGGGTTCCTTCCTCGGCCAGGATGGCTGTGTGTCAGGGATCTCATGTTTGTAATGGCCCCACTTCAGGCCCCTGGTGAATGAAAGGGGAAGGGGAGAGAAGTGATGGAACAACCTCCTTCTGCCCTTCTGGCGCATCATCAGTGAGGGCCACTGTGTGCGATTTTCCCAGGAGCACCTGGGTCCATTTGTCTACAGAATAGGAAGTGAGCACTTGCAGCATCATGTGTGATTATGGAAGCTGGCCTCTGAGACATGAAGCCTTGGGTTCATATCCTGACTGTGTGGCCCTGGACAGGCCACCTAACCTGTCTCTGCTCTGGGCAGCTCTGCAGCAGAAAAGAATTTGGAGAAATGGTGTCAACCTACATGATTGGAGGAAGTTTTTACAACAGTGAAACCAGAGTCCCTATTTATCAACAAGCAAGATAAGCATAAAAGGCCCATTTATTCTTAGCGTCTTGGCCATAGATTTGTGACACATTCGAATATTTAGGCAATTTCTTAACTAACTAACATGAGCGCAAAGAGAGAAAGCCTGGTCTGTCTTCCTATAAGGGGCCAAACTGCCCACAGGGATCACCTGTCTCTTACCTTCCTTTTCTCTTCTCCCCTCTCTGCTCTCCCACAGAAATACAGAGCTTCACCAGTGCTGAGAAGGATGGGAGGATCGTGGGGGAGATCGCCTTCCAGCTAGACAGACGGATCCTGGCCTATGTCTTCCCAGGAGTGACCAGGCTTTATGGCTTCACTGTGTCCAATATCCCTGAGAAGATCAAACAGGTACAGGCCCCTCCCTCTGCCTGTTTTCAGTGGCTGCCTGCTGGGGACAGACAGGGAGGCTGGGCCCACGATCCTTGACTTTGGCCCCATTTCCACCCTGGGGCCCCTGCAGCCTCCCGGAAGGTGAGCTGGTTCTCAGCCTTTGTGTAGGAATTAAAGATTAGAAAGGACTCACTGTGGTGGGAGAGAGGATGGTCACCCCAAACAAGGTGCCTCCATCTTCCTCTTCAGCTCTGAGCCTCATGATGGCCTGGATGTCTGACAACCAGCCTGGCTGGGCGTGGAGGAAGGAGGTCCCCATGTGGTGGAATGAGACATGTTTTGGGGATTGTTCTCATTCACTCATTTCTGATTCTGACGCCATTTTGGGGTTTCTTGGCAAAGATACTGGAGGAGTTTGCTATTTCCTCTTTAGCTCATCTTACAGAAGAGGAAATTGAGGCAAAAGGGTGAAGTGACTTGCTCAGGGTCACACAGCTAGTCTGAGGTTGGATTTGAACTCAGGTCTTCCTGACTGCAGGTCGGGGGCACTATGGTGCCACCTAACTGCCCTAACCATAAAACAAGCTGTCAAAAAACAGCTACCAAGTCATCTGGGGATTGCCAGCTGGTTGGCATTTGTTGGTCTCTGGGTTGGCATGGCTCCCCGGGGCCACAGAGCTGTGGCTCTTAGACCCCCCACTACCTTCCCTTTCTCTCCCTCCTTCAGTTTTCCTTCTTTTCATTGGACCCATGAGCCGCAGCTCCTAAGAGGGTCTCCTTATGGGGTCTACGGACCAGGCCAGGCTAAACGCGGCAGACCTTGAAGTGATGGGTGGGCGGGGCTCGCCCCTCCGCTGGTGACCCCGGCCCGGGGCCTCCCCTCCGCCCCCTCCACCCTCATTCTGTTCTTCCCGTCGCAGACTTCCATAAAATCCTTGGACGGCTCGGTGGACGAGAAGAAGCTGCGAGACCTCACGCACCGCTACCTGACGCTCACCACGCGCCTGGAAAAGCTGGGCTACAACAGGGACGTGCACCCGGTGTTCAGCGAGTTTTTGATCAACACCTACGGGATTCTCAAGCAAAGGCCCGACCTGCGCTCCAACCCCCTGCACAACAACCCCGCGGCTCTGCGCAAGCTGGTGATCGACATTGTGCCGCCCAAGTTCCTCGGGGACTCCCTGCTGCTCCTCAACTGTCTGTGCGAGCTCTCCAAGGAAGACAGCAAGCCTCTCTTTGCCTGGTGATGGGCCCGCCGGCTCCCATCGCCGATGGAAAACCCAATACTCAGATACTAAATTTTTTTACAATACAAGTGCTTGAGTTAAGAGTGCCAGCGCCCAGCGCTTCGGGTCCTTGCTCCTTTTAGTCTGGGGGCGGGGGTGGGAGTGGGGGTGGGGGAGGATGGGGACAGAGAGGTCCGGCGGGGTGG
>NW_027186284.1:0-5175 GCF_028583685.1 Petaurus breviceps papuanus | reverse complement strand
TCTAATGGGGGCAGACACCCCAGAGAGGAGGGCAGACAGGCAGGACCCCCCGGGGGGCATTGTGGCTTGGGGGGGGCGCAGGGGGGTCCGGGGGGGGGGGACGGGAGCCCCGGCTCTTGGGGCAGTAGCGACTTCTCTTGTCCAATTCACTGTTCGAGGCACCAGCCTCCCCGTGCCAGGAGCTCCCGTTGGATGCCTGGAGGTGGTGCCCTGGGGCTGGCAGGCCGCAAGGCCCCCTGGGTGGTCCTGCCTGTCTGCCCTCCTCTCTGGGGTGTCTGCCCCCATTAGAGTGTGAGCTTCCTGAGAACAGGACCTGCTGCCTGGTTCTGCTCTAGCCACAGTGCTTACCTTGGAGTGTGTCTTAGATGCCTTTTCATTCATTCCTTCATTCCTTCATCATTCCCCAGATAAGGAAACCAGAGATAACTGGAGGCAGGAGAAAGTGCGCCCGCTAGGGGAGATGGGGAGGAGGCCGGAGGAGCGTGTGGAGGAGGTGCCCTTGGCCCTGGTCCTGAATGAGGCCTGGCACTTTCTCTGTGGGGAGGCACTCCTCCCCAGTGGTCCGGTGCTGCGGCCTCAGGGCTCTTTGGACACACTCCAGTCCTTCCTCGCCTGGCTCTGGCTCTGACCTGGGCCCAGCAGCCCCCGGGAGCCTGGGGAGCTGCATCCTGACCTCCCTGCCAGCCTCTGGCAAGCTTGAGTGCTGCCTGGGCCTTTCCCAGGCACAGCTGGCTCTTGCCCTGCCCAGGAGGGAGCAAGGATGCTCTGCCTGTCCTAGATTAGGAAGAGGCTGGCCAGTTTGCTTGTGGTCCTTGGGTGCCCTAAGTGGGGAGCACCAGCCTTGGAGTCCAGAAGGCGAGGTTCTCTGCCTGTGACCCCAACAAAGTCATCTGACCATTTCTCAGCCTCAGTTTCCTCCCTACATACTGCCCAGGGTGGGTGTGGGGGTTAGATGAGATAATCTCTGCACAAGGTTTTTCGAGCCTTCAGGCATCATGTTAGTGATAGCTATTATTACTGCACAGAACATGAAACGTGAGAAGAGCCCTGGGCTTGAAACCTAAAGTGACTGGATTAAGGTCACTTTGAGCCTCCTTGATTCCAGGCCTGGACACAGACCTCCAGGATCTGTCCCTCCCTGGAAGCCAGGCCTCAGGGGGAAGTGAAGGCAGCTCTTGGCTTGGAGAGAGGAGCCTTTGATTGCCCCCAGGGATCAATTCCCTCTCTTCTCTAGGCCTCAGTTTCCTTCTCTGTGAAATTAGGCCAATAGTCCTGGCATCCTTATACAAGGCTCTTGTGAACAGTCAAAGAGCTGCAAACCCAGCCCTCCTCCCCCCCCTCCCCGGGATGTTTGACCTCTTGCCTTTGGCTTGGGCTTGGGGGCATGCCCAGGGACACCTGGCTGCCTTGTCCAGCCCTCCAAGCCCTCCCTGGGATCTGGCACCTATCCTGGGTACTTCTGTGGCTCAGGTTAGGGCCTCCTGTTGGCTTCCTGAAGCCAAGCCTGGGCTCCTTTGGGGGTGCCTGCCTCTGTCCGCCTATGGCACAGTCAGGTGGTTCCCCTATGGCACAGTCAGGCCCACATGAGGCAAATGGAGGGGAATTGGGTCTCTCCTCTTCCCTCCCCCCAATTTTTTTTTTGCTTGTTTAAACAAGGAGAGTTCAGGCTCTCTGACGCGCTGTGATTTCAGGTAGTTAATAAGAAACCACAGTGATGGCTAAAGTTTAGTGGGTCCTGGGTCTAAAACGCCCTGGCCTCCCTTGGCAGAGCTCACACTTCACCCGCTGCGTGGCTGGAGAGCTAAGAGAACAGCTGTTCTCTGCTGACTGTGGGAGCCACCTCCCGGTGGGGCTGCACCTCCCGGATGTCTCGGCTGGTGGAGTGTGTCCCCAACTTCTCTGAGGGGAACGACCGAGAGGTAGGGTACCTTCTCCTCGTAGCCCTGGTGAGGAGCCTGCAGGGGCTATGTCATCTCCCCAGGTTTTCTGGCTGGCCAGGGCGGTCACTGGCCTCTAATGCGTGATCTTCCTCTCTTCGCTGGGAATCTGCTGATTGATTGGGCAGCGGGAGTGGGGTAGCCATGGAGGGATCAGAGGGAGGACTGGGCAGAGCTCTACTATCTATCTCTGTCCCTCACTTTGTCCATCTGTAAAATGAGGACCTTGGTCTCAATGACCCTTAATGTCCCTTTCAGTTTCAGATGGGATCCTATGTTCTTGTGCTCATGGGCACGTCCTTTCCTTCTCTGGCCTCAGTTTCCTCCCTTGTAAAATGAGTGGGTTTGTACTGAATGGCATATTCCTTGCCTTCCAGAGTTTTGTCTACAACCCCATGACCCTCTGAAAATTTGGCTTTTGTCCAAAGGGGAATGAGATCTGTCATTGTCAGAGACTTCCATGAGAGCTGGCTCCATCCAAAGCTGGTGGTAGGGGGTTTCAGATGAAGACTCTGCTCCCACTTCTGATCCCACTGACCATTGGGTAGATCAGGCCATGCTGGACAGTACAAGAGACCTTGGGTCCAGAGTCAGCAATGCTGGGATCATTTCTCTTTCTGTGTGACCTGGGAAGAGCCCCTGTAACTCTGTAGGCTTCAGTTTCCCTCCCTTTGAAAGAGGAGGGGGTCATACTTGGCCATCTTGGAGACCTCTCTGGGCTCCACATGCCATGTATCTAAGGGAGAGCCCACAAAGTGTAACTGTCCACCAACTATGAAGCTTCACAGGCTCTCATGGCCAGGGAAACACATCTTGGTTTGAGAAATGCACACTTGTTGGATGTTCCTCCAGGAGTCTCCATTTATCCTGGCTCTAAACAGAAACGTCAGTGACCCAGGACCCTTTATTTTCTTAGAAATGAGCATGAATTTGATTTTTTAAAATCTCATTACTGATCAGAGAAGTAAAACGCCACCACCCTAGAGAAAACTTTAAAATGGTGGTTGGTCTTGTTTTTCCCCAGGTGTGGTAACTGGGGAGCCCCATTGGCTCTGGGGTGGTTTGGTGGCCAAAGGGGCACTCCATGGACTTTCCTTGGATGAGTATTGGAAGGTAGAGCCTCTGGGTGTTCACGGGGGGAGGACCCACAAGGCTAGTTAATGTGTCTCCTTCGCCTCAAGCTCCTAGAAATGGCAGCCACACCTGCTGTGTATTAGGGGAATCTCTCTCAGGTAGGACATTGTCTTTATCTGGCCAAGCCCAGTGACCTCCAGGGTAGATATTTGCACTGTAGCGGGGCCCTTTCCCCCACAAGCTGCAGAAGCATGTTGGTACTGAGAGGGCGGAACCCCGGCCTGGAATGAGGACCAACCATTAACCCTTCACTAGCTCATGGTGCAGCCTTGGCCCTCTCGACCTTGGCTTGCTTATGTAGCAGATGGGGAGTGAGGGTTAAAGGACCACAGATAGGGAGGTATAAGGGACTCTTAGCCCCTTGACTCCACCCTTCAATGGTTCGATGAAGACCAAGCTCTTCCTACCACAGGCAGTGTGGCCCAATGGGAAATGGAGCCAGCAGAGAAGTCAGTTCCTCAGACATTAGTGGTGGGACAGCTGGTGAAGCCCTTGCTCCTCTCAGCTGGGCTTTCCTCATTTGTGAGCTGAGCACCACATTCCCTGCAGCGCCCTTCTCACAGTGAGGCTCTTTTGGGGTTCACTGAAGGCATGTGCTTGGCATGATCATATGGGGAAACTGAGGCTCGAATGATTTTCCTGGGGCTCCTGTCTCTTTGCAGGTCATCGATGCAATTGCTCAGGCCATCTCCCAGACTGAAGGCTGTGTCTTGCTGGATGTAGATGCAGGCCCTTCCACCAATCGGACAGTGTACACCTTTGTGGGCACCCCTGAAGATGTCGTAGAGGGGGCCTTGAAGGCCGCTCGCATGGCCTTCCGGCTCATTGACATGACTAAACACAAAGGTGAAAGGAGAATGGGGAGGTGGAGACCCTGGGCACTCCAGGAGTAAGCCTTGCAGCTTGGGCCCTTAGCATGTGGTGCAGTGGTTAGAGCTAGGTCTTGAGGCAGGGAGATCTGGGTTTGAATCCTACCAGCGGCATTTGTAGGCCTCAGCCTCTCAAAGTTTTCTTTGCACTCACCTCTCAGGGATGTTTTGAGAGGCTCAGATGAGATAGTATTTGGATAAGATGGTGGCCCAGGGCCCAGTGGCTTCTCTAGGAGGGTCTCTGGCTCTGGCATCAGACATACCTGGCTTTGATCTGGGGGAGCCTGACCCCCAAAAGGGCAGGATTTTCTTATGCCTCCTCTGGTTTTTTAGTGACCCTCCTTAGACAGAGCTTAGACTCAGCTCATGGAAAGAGCACTGTCTCTGTGTCTGAGGGCCAGGCCTCCACCTCTGCCATGTGTGAACTGTGTGGTCTTGGGTCCTCTGGGGACCTTGGCTTCCTCCTTGGTCCAACCAGGGGCTTAGGTTGGTTCACCTTTGAGGTTCCTTCCTGCTCTAGACCTGAGAGCTGGACAGTCTGTTCTGCGTCTCAGAAATAAGGAAGGTGAAGCCCAGAGAGGATGAGGGACTGACCCAGGGTGTCCCAGCTCTAGAGCTGTGATCCTTGGGTGTGGCCTGTGAGAAGAGCCTGGTTGTGGCCTTTCATGGGTAGGGTGTTGGCATTATCGCTATGTTTCTGAATTTTGGGTTTGACACCCACTTTGCTGCTGACCTTGAACCTTTGTGGTGGCTGTGGAGGCTGGAGGGGTGGCGAAGGTGGGGACAGGAGAACCAATGGCCGCCCTTGCTCCCCTTGCCAGCCTGGGTGCCAGGCTGACCTGTCTTAGCGGGCGGCCACAGATGGCCACAGGCGGCCGTGGGTTACACTGAGTGAGTCAACAGACAAAAAGATTCTGGAGGTGCCCGTGTTGTCTTCCTGCCGCCACTCTGGGCTCCAAGGGGAGCACCACAGAATGAGAATGACCAGCATGTTCCCTCAGACCTGCAGCTGCAGAGCTCCGCATTTCCTGCGGACTGAGGGGCAATGAGTCCCTGAAGTACCGACTTGAGATATCCTGGGGCACTCAGGAGCAGGCTGTCCTGGGTGCCCCCCATTAGGGCAGACCCCCACATATGGGGGCCCCCAAAGATAACGGAGGAGCTCCGTGTGGGTCCCTAGAGGTGTCTGCGGTGCCCCCATTAGGGCAGACCCCCACAAGTGGGGGCCCCCAAAG